>NC_057813.1:126974098-127314598 GCF_018294505.1 Triticum aestivum | reverse complement strand
GGGGAAAACTGCTCCTGCAGTGCCACGGGGGTTGTAACCTCAAACGGGGCGTTGACCATCTCAGTAGTGGCCGTGAGCTTATCTGGGGTCGTCTCGGTGGTTGCCTCCATCTTCTTGGAGCTCTCTGTCTCGTGGGGATCAGCCTCCCGCGTCTGTTCCAATATCGGCAGATCTTTGCCTGGTTCTCCTTGGTCCATCATGAAACTGATGAATACTAGGAGACCACTGAAAGGAGAACACAATCGCAATGACAATGAAACAAAAAAGGGAGTGAGGATCGGTTACTGCTTTGCAAAAGTTCTTTTTTTTTCTTTGAATGAAAATATACCAACATCACGGATTCACTTACCTTCCCTTTGTTGGGAGAGAAGAACAGTGGCAGATGCGAGTGTTGCCTTTCTTGAAGACGGTGAGGGACAAGGGGATTCAGCGAGGAGTGAAATGATGGTTGCTTCGTCCGTCAAACTTAGACTGCGGGGAGGTGGGGTTTTGTGATACGACGACTCGTTACTACCGCGCTATGATCAGGGTGACTCTCCGCCTGCATACTGCCTGCTAATTTGGTGGATGGCATTTGGGCCCGCGCGCTGCATGGCCCGCATGTCGGTGAACAAAAGTATAACGACATTCAGTAGAGGGAGACGTTTCAATGACCTAGGAGGAGCCAGAAGCGATAGAGTGTCTCCACTGTACTAGTAGTAATTGTTTTTATGGGTAGCTGTAGAGTGTCTCCACTGTACTAGTAGTAATTGTTTCTCTGGGCCCAAGACAAAACAGCCAATCCACACTAGTAAATAGTAAAATCAATTCAAAAGGTGCTACCCACACCCAGCACACTGCCCCCCCTCCCCCACAAAAAAAAACCCTGGGTGCTCTTCTTCCTCCTCGCTCCCACCCACCTCACGTCAGCTCACTCCACTCGTACCCCCAAATTCCTCACCTCACTCCTACAGAAAACCCCAGCTCCCCTTCTTCCTCACTCCTACAGAAAACCCCCAGCTCCCCTTCTTCTTCGCTCGCACTACAACTAGGCTCGTCATTCGTTACTCTGCTCAAATCCATGAGCGCGACGCGACGCCCTCGAGGAAAATGGAGTCGGCTGACCCCAGCGCCAAGAAGATGAGGCTCCCGCCTGCGGCGATGCCTGTTGTAGATCCTGCACCCGGCAGCACGGGGAGAAGCGGCGACCCCGCCCCCACCGGATCCCAGGAACCCATGGAATCTCGGGTGGACCGCATCAGTGATCTCCCAGATGCCATCCTTGGGGAGATCATCTCACTTCTCCCCACCAAGGATTGCTGCCGCACCCAAGTCCTCTCAATTCGGTGGCGCCCTCTATGTCGCGCCGTGCCCCTTAATCTCGACTGTTGTCAGCTATCTCTTTTCAATGATTTTGAAATCCCCAGAGCCATCATCTCCTCCCACCAGGGCTCCATTCAAAGCCTCTGCATCCCGTCATGCTACCTGAGCAAGCATACCATGCCCTGCACGGTGGACGCCTGGCTGAAATCCCCCGAATTCATAGAACTACAGCTGCTTGAGTTCTACTATTCCCCTGGAAATCACATACCACATACAGAATGCCATGAACTTGTGCCCTCAGCACCGATGTCCATCTCGCAGTTTTCCTCCTCTCTCCACACCGCCACCTTTGCGTTGTGCTACCTACCAAACAATCTGGTACTAAACCTTCGACTCCCATTTCTCAAGAAACTTTGACTTGTGCGGGTTTGTATATCGGAGGCCTCATTGCACAACATCATCCACTCCAGTTGCCCTGCGCTGGAGTGCTTGGTGCTTGTTTTCACAGTTAGAATCGGTTGTCTCCAAATAAAGTCGCCTAACCTTGTAAGAATTGGAATTTCTTTTGACGGAAGGCAGCTCATCATCCAAGATGCCCCTTCACTTCAAAGGTTGATCCTTGATTCTAGTTGTTCACCGTTGCAAATAACCGTCCTCTCTGCGCCTAAACTGGAGACATTGGGTGTAATACATGCTCTCTGTGCTCATTTCAATATGGTGTTTGGCTCCACAGTTCTTCAGGTACTTTATATTATCATCTACACTTGTAACCATATGCTGCATTTTAAATTTCTGCGCATAATTTATATATCATCTTGGAGCACACATTTTGTACTAATATTTTGTTCTATGCTCAATGAAGAGTTTCTCCATGGATGGCCTATCAATGGTGCTGGATTCTGTCAAGATCTTATATATCCAAATGAATAGTTTTGATCTGAACAAGATTATTGGCTTGCTGCAATGCTTTTCATGTCTGGAGAAGTTGTATATAAAGGTGATAATTTCACGCACATTGGAAGCCCACATATAGTGTATTAGAATTAACAGTTCAGCTGTTGCTCTTTCGACACTCTTCTTTTAGACCTTAATTGTTTTCAATCTTCATGTCTATTTAGGCAACAGGACGGGGTAAGAAAGTTATAACCAATCGGTGGATTCGTAAGCATCGGGGTTTTCTCACTTCTCATGAGATTCGATTGAAGACAATAACGCTAGAACGATATGTAGCCAACCGTGCAAACACAAGATTTGTCACATTCTTCCTGCTGAATGCGAGGTTACTATTGTCCATCAGACTTAAGTTTATCAGCAGCATGGTTTTGACGGATGGGTATGTCGAAGAGCAAAAAAAGGAGTTTCAGGTGGGCAAAAGAGCTTCTGAACGTGCCGGGCTTCTATTTACAACATATTGTGGTCATAATCCAGTAAATTTTACGATCCAGGACGTTCATTCTATGGACCTGACCGATCCATTTGACTGTGACTGCCGAAAACATTGCTGGAGTTAGATGTTGTTGCCCTTTTCAATCTGGTTTTTTTTTGTAAACCTGATGAACAATCAACCCTCGTGCTTTTGTACAGTTTGTAAGCTGGAGTTAGATGTTCCTGCCCTTTTTAACTCGGCTGTGACTGTCATATTTTCTTTGAAACAAGGCAAATGGCTTGCCATTCGTTTAATTTAGAGTGAAATATTGTAACAAATCACAACCAAGGGAAATAACATCACTCATGCCAGCTGCTTGAGCTCACTGTGCATTATAGAAGCCAAGTGACTAGCCCCCACCACCCCCACCAGTCAACCCTCGTACTCCCCTCCGCCTGCGAGTGGACCGATGCATCTTCAACATCTCCTGTTCGTTCCGTCTGAGGCCTCGCCGTCGTCCTCCGCCTTGCGGCCTTGGTTCGCTCGCCGTGCACGGTGCGCCGCCCTCTTGCATTGTCAACGTCTTCAACAACCGAGAGGAACAAGGAGATGACTGTACGTGGAGAGGATGATAGTAGGGACCCACCAGCGTCATGGCAGTACGCAAGCAAGTGCCTCTATAGTACAAGCCCAAAAATATGGTTCCTCCTAATGGTTGGACATTTGGGGCTCACGCCATCGTCAACGTAGTCAATAAACGAGAGAATTACACTACAAGCGGCTGACACCAGGGACCCAGCAAGTCGCGCAGTTTTTTTTAGGAACAAGCAGTTTTATTTTGAGACAATGAGGAACAAGCAGTTGTTATTTATACTAGTTTTAGCGACGGATTAGGGTAACAACGGGGCTGTGCGGGGGCTGTGGCCCGTCTAGCCAGCTTTTTTTATGTTTACCACATCATGAGCCCAGTTGTGTTTTTTTCTTGCTGAAAATGGCTAGCCCAGTTCTAATTTTTTTAAAGAAATACCCAAACAAGGCCTACTTGCTTTATCGGCCCTGCTGGGCTGCAAATGTTTCAAGACGAGGAGAGTTTCATTCGGTTTGCCCAGAATTGGCCTGTACATTTTTAAAACATATCAAACCAGGAATTAGTTTCAATTTTTTTCATTACAAGATCTTAAATTCCATTAATTTTCATGCGTGGACAATTATTTGGATTTTATATTTATATAAATTATTTTTCAAAATAGTTTGAATGTGAATCGGTATTTCTGGATTAAAAACAGTTGACCGCACCGAAATATGCAAAATTTAGTATACTTTTTAACGGTGGCCACAATATGGGGTGTAATGCTAACAAAAAGAAGATGGGCTCCAAAAAAATCTTAAGAATTAGCAAATGGGCTGTACATTATTAGAAATAATGGCAGATGGGTTGTATGTTGTTTTCCACAGATTTGAGGCTGACTTGTGCGCCTACTATAGGTTGACGCGTATGCTTTCATAAAAAAAAGGTTGACGCACACGCAACGCCCTGTCAACTTAGTCAACACACGAGAGCAGTGACTGTTGGATATCCATCCAACGGCTGTCGTGCTTCTTGAATCTCTGCTCTTCATGCTCCAGCCTCTCAAACAAGCGCCGGCGAGACTACCTGCTCCCTCCTCCCACGGCCGGCTATGCTGCCGCGCAGGCCTCATGGCCCCACCATACTCCCATCGCTGGCCTATCCATCCCTCTACTCACCCACACATGCTGTTATTCTCCGGCGACGGCAGACGAACCAGTAAACCCTCGTACTCCTCTGTATGGGAAACAACTGCCGAGTATTCCCTGGCTCCGTGTCGATCCCTTCCTAGGCCTCGCCGTCATCCACCGCCTTGGTGCTCTCGGCGCGACCTGGTCAACATGGTCAATGAACGACATCCATCGGAAGTGGACTGTACGTGGAGAGGATGACAGTCGGGTCCATGGCCGCACGCAAGGAAATGCCTCTTTATTACGCGCAAAATAATGATTCCTCCACCTGATAGCTAGGACCCACAGGAAGGGCCTCTGTATTTCGCGAAAAAACATTCCCCCCGGTGACAGGTCGGACCCACCAGTTATATCTTCGCAAGCAAGGAAGTGCCTCCTTATTACGCCAAAATAAATGAATACCCCCCTGCTAGCTGGGACCCACCATATTGTTGGGCTGACTTGTGGGCCTACTAAGTTGACAGGGACGGAGGGCTTTGTTAACTTAGTCAATACTCCAGTGACCGTATGATGTCCATCCAACGGCCATACTGCTTCTTCAACCTCTGGTCTTCTTGCTCTAGCCGCCCAAAGCAGCGCCGGTCGTGCCGCCTGCTCCTGCCTCCCGTGGCCGGCTGTGCTACCACCTCCTCCAGCCTCCCATGGCCCGGCTCCGCGTCGTCCCCTTCCTAGGCCTCGCCTCGTCCACCGCCGTGGTGCTCTCGGCACGGTGTGGTCAATGTGGTCAATGACCGACTTCCATCGGAAGAGTACTGTACGTGGAGAGGCTAACAGCTGGGTCCACGACAGCCGTAAGGAAGTGCCTCCTTATTACGCGGAAAATAATTATTCCTCCACCTGACAGCGGGGACCCACTGGATGAGCCACCAGTATTTTGCGAAATAAATAATTTCCCCCTGACTTTTGGGACCACCGGACGGGACACCGTATTTCGCGAAAAAAACGTTCCCCCCGCTGTCAGCTCGGACCCATCGGAAGTGCCTCTTTATTACGCACAAAAAAATGAATACTCCCCCGGCTAGCTGGGACTCACCTTGGTGGGAGGCTGTCTTGTGGGCCTACTAAGTTGACGGGGCCGAAGGGCTTTGTTAACTTAGTCAATATGAACGATTCTAGCTCCAGTGACCGTACGATGTCCATCCAACGGCCGTAGTGCTTCTTCAACCTCTGGTCTTCTTGCTCCAGCCGCCCAAAGCAGCACCGGTCGTGCCGCATGCTCCTGCCTCCCGTGGCCGGCTGTGCTGCCGCGGAGGCCTTACCTCCCCCAATTATTCCCACCAATGGCCGGGCCCTGCGGTGATGGCAGCCTCACACCGCAGCCGAACCAGTGAACCCTCGTACTCCTCTCCGCGCGGGCTTCCACTGCCGCGTCTTCCCCGGCTCCGCGTTGTCCCCTTCCTAGGCCTCGTCGTCGTCCACCGCCGTGGAGCTCTCCGTGCGGCGTGGTCAACATGGTCAAGGAACGACTTCCATCGGAAGAGTACTGTACATGGAGAGGCTGACAGCTGGGTCCACGGCCATAGCCCAGTTTTTTTGTGATTCGCCAATTAAGTCGCTTTGTCAGGACTGTTGGGCTGCAAATCTTTCAAGACGAGGAGAGCTTTTCATTCGGCTGGCCGAGAAAATGGCCCATCAGTAATGAGAAATGGCCTGTACATTTTTAAAACACATCAAACCGGCAATTAGTTTCAAATATTTTTTTTCATTTCAAGATTTTAAATTACATTAATTTTTATGTGTGGAGAATTTGTTGGATTTTATATTGATATACATTTATTTTTAAAATCAGTTTGAATGTGAGTCGAAATTTCGGGATTAAAAATAGTTTGGACCGCACCGAAATATGCAAAATTCCATATAATTTTTTAACCGTGGCCACAATATGGGCTGTAATGCTAACAAAAAGAATATGGGCTCCAAAAAAAACCTTAAGAATTAGCAAATGGGCTGTAAATTATTAGAAATAATGGCAGATGGGTTGTATGCTGTTTTCCACAGATTTGAGGCTTTCCTAAAAAAAAGATTGACGCACAAGCAGTGACAGTTGGATGTCCATCCAACGGCCGTCGTGCTTTTTCAATCTCTGCTCTTCCTGCTCCAGCCGCTCAAACAAGCGCCGGCGGGACTACCTGCTCTCTCCTTCCCGTGGCCGGCTGTGCTACCGCGCAGGCCTCACCGCCCCACCGTACTCCCATCACTGGCCTAGCCATCCCTCTACTCACCCACACCTGCTGTTATTCTCCGGCGACGGCAGACGAACCAGTAAACCCTTGTACCGTCGTACTCCCCTCCGCGTGGGCATCCACTGCCGCGTCTTCCCCGGCTCCACGTCGTCCCCTTCCTAGGCCTCGCCATCATCCACCGCTGTGGTGCTCTCGGCGCGGCGTGGTCAATGTGGTCAACGACCGACTTCCGTCGGACGTGGACTGTACATGGAGAGGCTGACAGCTGGGTCCACGACCGCAGCAAGGAAGTGCCTCCTTATTACGCGCAAAATAATTATTCCTCCACCTGACAGCAGGGACCCACCGTACGGGCCACCATATTTCGCGAAAAAATGTTTCCCCCCTGACTGCTGGGACCCACCAGCTACACCTTCGCATGCAAGGAAGTGCGTCCGGGCAAAAAAAACGATTCGCCCCCTGACTGCTGGGACCCACCAGCTACATCTTCGCAGGCAAGGAAGTGCCTAACATTCGGGACCCACCTGGTCGAAGCGTACGTAGTGTTGTCATTCTGGTCGCGAACGTGTACGTACATACTGGTTGATGTAGAGGCGCGCACGTGTCGTAGATGTAGAGGCACGCACGTATCGTAGTAGAGGCGCGCACGTAGCATGTACACGTACGTACAGCGGCGAGGGTGCAAGAAAGAGAATACGGCCACATACGTACATACGGGCAGGGTCTTGAACGCCTACTCGCGCATACGTACATGGCTGGGTCGGAACGGAGAAACAATGTCGTCTTCGTGTTCATGGGGAGGCAATGAAATGCGTCGTGTTCATCGGGAGGCAACGGAACGCATGGGAGCCAACCGGCTAGGTCGGAACGGAATGCGTGGTCGTGTTCATCGGGAGGGCTTGGATGGAACAGGCGATGGAAATGAGGCCTGGCATACCGCACAACGGAGGGAACGACCTTGTGTTCGACCAGCCACATTCGAAACGGGATCCTGTTCATCGGGAGGGGTCTGGCGTACCGCAAAACAGAGGAAACGGACCTCCTGTTGATCGGGAGGGGTGTGGCATACCGCAAAACGGACAAAACAAACTTGTGTTGGAGCGCTACGGTCGAAACCGGGGTCCTGTTGCTCGGGAGGGGTGTGGCGTACCGCAAAACGGACGAAACGGACTTGTGTTGGAGCGCTACGGTCGAAACGGGGGTCCTTTTCATCGGGAGGGGTGTGGCGTACCGCAAAACGGGACTCCACGGGATACTGTTCATCTCCACCGTCGACCTCCTCCAGCCTCCACGAGCTCCTGTTCATCCAGCCTCCACCGTGTGCTACTCCACCGGCTACTGTTCAACCACCCCTCCACGGCCACCCCTCCACAATCTATTGTTCATCCAGCCCTCCACACCACGGGGTCCTGTTCAACCACCCCTCCACGGCCACCCCTCCACCGTCTACTGTTCACCCAGCCCTCCACACTAGGGGTTCCTGTTCATCCAGAGGCAACGCCACCGCTCATTGTTCATCCAAACCCCCCCACAACTGTTGGGTTTCGTAGTAATTTCAAAAAAATTTCTACGCGCACACAGGATCATGTGATGCATAGCAACGAGAGGAGAGTGTTGTCTACGTATCCAACGCAGACCGACTACGGAAGCGATGACACGACGTAGAGGAAGTAGTCGTACGTCTTCACGATCCAACCGATCAAGCACCGAAACTACGGCACCTCCGAGTTCGAGCACACGTTCAGCTCGATGACGATCCCCGGACTCCGATCCAGCAAAGTGTCGGGGAAGAGTTCCGTCAGCACGACGGCGTGGTGACGATCTTGATGAACTACAGCAGCAGGGCTTCGCCTAAACTCCGCTACAGTATTATCGAGGAATATGGTGGCAGGGGGCACCGCACACGGCTAAGGAATCGATCACGTGGATCAACTTGTGTCAACTTGTGTGTCCATGGGGTGCCCCTTGCCTCAGTATATAAAGGATGGAGGAGGAGGAGGCCGGCCAAGGCAGAGGTGCGGCCAGGGTGGGGAGTCCTACTAGGACTCCAAGTCCTAGTAGGAGTCCACCAAGAGGGGAGGAAGGGAGAAGGAATAGGAGGAGAAGGAGAGGTGGCCGGCCCCCTTTTCCCTAGTCCAATTCGGACTAGAGGGGAGGGGGGGCGCAGCCTTTTTCTCCTCTTCCCACTAAAGCCCATCAAGGCCCAATACTCTTCCCCGTATTCCCGTAACTCCCCGGTACTCCCGAAAATACCCGAATCACTCGGAACCTTTCCGAACTCCGAATATAGTCGTCCAATATATCGATCTTTACGTCTCGACCATTTCGAGACTCCTCGTCATGTCCCCGATCTCATCCGGGACTCCGAACTCCTTCGGTACATCAAAACTCATAAACTCATAATATAAATGTCATCGTAACCTTAAGCGTGCGGACCCTACGGGTTCGAGAACAATGTAGACATGACCGAGACACGTCTCCGGTCAATAACCAATAGCGGGACATGGATGCCCATATTGGCTCCTACATATTCTACGAAGATCTTTATCGGTCAGACCGCATAACGACATACGTTGTTCCCTTTGTCATCGGTATGTTACTTGCCCGAGATTTGATCGTCGGTATCCAATACCTAGTTCAATCTCGTTACCGGCAAGTCTCTTTACTCGTTCCGTAATACATCATCTCACAACTAACATATTAGTTGCAGTGCTTGCAAGGCTTATGTGATGTGCATTACCGAGAGGGCCCAGAGATACCTCTCCGACAATCGGAGTGACAAATCCTAATCTCGAAATACGCCAACCCAACATCTACCTTTGGAGACACCTGTAATGCTCCTTTATAATCACCCAGTTACGTTGTGACGTTTGGTAGCACCCAAAGTGTTCCTCCGGCAAACGAGAGTTGCATAATCTCATAGTCATAGGAACATGTATAAGTCATGAAGAAAGCAATAGCAACATACTTAAACGATCAGGTGCTAAGCTAATGGAATGGGTCATGTCAATCAGATCATTCAACTAATGATGTGACCTCGTTAATCAAATAACAACTCATTGTTCATGGTCAGGAAACATAACCATCTTTGATTAACGAGCTAGTCAAGTAGAGGCATACTAGTGACACTCTGTTTGTCTATGTATTCACACATGTATTATGTTTCCGGTTAATACAATTCTAGCATGAATAATAAACATTTATCATGATATAAGGAAATAAATAATAACTTTATTATTGCCTCTAGGGCATATTTCCTTCAGTCTCCCACTTGCACTAGAGTCAATAATCTAGTTCACATCGCCATGTGATTTAACAGCAATAGTTCACATCACCATGTGATTAACACCCATAGTTCACATTGCTATGTGACCAACACCCAAAGGGTTTACTAGATTCAGTAATCTAGTTCACATCGCTATGTGATTAACACCCAAGGAGTACTAAGGTGTGATCATGTTTTGCTTGTGAGAGAATCTTAGTCAACGGGTATGTCATATACAGATCCGTAAGTATTTTGCGAATTCTATGTCTACAATGCTCTGCACGGAGCTACTCTAGCTAATTGCTCCCACTTTCAATATGTATCTAGATCAAGACTTAGAGTCATCTAGATTAGTGTCAAACTTGCATCGGCGTAACCTTTTACGACGAACCTTTTTCCATAATCGAGAAACATATCCTTATTCCACTAAGGACAATTTTGACCGCTCTCCAGTGATTTACTCCTAGATCACTATTGTACTCCCTTGCCAAACTCAGTGGTATGGCATACAATAGATCTGGTATACAGCATGGCATACTTTATAGAACCTATGACTGAGGCATAGGGAATGACTTTCATTCTCTTTCTATTTTCTGCCGTGGTCGGGCTTTGAGTCTTACTCAACTTAACACCTTGCAACACAGGCAAGAACTCCTTCTTTGACTGTTCCATTTTGAACTATTTCAAAAATTTATCAAGGTATGTATTCATTGAAAAAATCTTATCAAGCGTCTTCATCTATCTATATAGATCTTGATGCTCAATGTGTAAGCAGCTTCACCAAGGTCTTTCTTTGAAAAACTTTTATTCAAGTATCCTTTCATGCTTTGCAGAATAATTCTACATTATTTCCGATCAACAATATGTCATTCACATATACTTATCAGAAATGTTGTAGTGCTCTCACTCACTTTCTTGTAAATACAGGCTTCACTGTAAGTCTGTACAATAACTATATGCTTTGATCAACTTATCAAAGCGTATATTCCAACTCCGAGATTCTTGCACCAGTCCATAAATGGATCGCTGGAGCTTGTACACTTTGTTAGCTCCCTTTGGATCGACAAAACCTTCCGGTTGCATCATATACAACTCTTCTTCCAGAAATCCATTCAGGAATGCAGTTTTGACATCCATCTGCCAAATTTCATAATCATAAAATGCGGCAATTGCTAACATGATTCGGACAGACTTTTAAGCATCGATACGAGTAAGAAAATCTCATCGTATTCAACACCTTGAACTTTGTCAAAAACCTTTTTCGACAAGTCTAGCTTTGTAGATAGTAACACTACTATCAACGTCCGTCTTCCTCTTGAAGATCCATTTATTCTTAATGACTCACCGATCATCGGGCAAGTCAATCAAAGTCTACACTCTGTTCTCATACATGGATCATATCTCAGATTTCATGGCCTCAAGCCATTTCGTGGAATCTGGGCTCATCATTGCTTCCTCATAGTTCGTAGGTTCATCATGGTCTAGTAACATGACTTCCAGAACATGATTACCGTACCACTCTGGTGCGGATCTTACTCTGGAAGACCTACGAGGTTTGGTAGTAACTTGATCTGAAGTTTGATGATCATCATCATTAACTTCCTCACTTATTGGTGTAGGAATCACTGGAACTGATTTCTGTGATGAACTACTTTCCAATAAGGGAGAAGGTATAATTACCTCATCAAGTTCTACTCTCCTCCCACTCACTTCTTTCGAGAGAAACTCCTTCTCTGGAAAGGATCCATTTTAGCAACGAATGTCTTGCCTTCGGATTTGTGATAGAAGGTGTACCCAACAATTTCCTTTGGGTATTCTATGAAGACACACTTCTCCGATTTGGGTTCGAGCTTATCAGGATGAAACTTTTTCACATAAGCATCGCAGCCCCAAACTTTAATAAACAACAGCTTAGGTTTACTGCTAAACCATAGTTCATACAGTGTCGTCTCAACGGATTTAGATGGTGCCCTATTTTAAAACGTGAATGCAGCTGTCTCTAATGCATAACCCCAAAACGATAGTGGTAAAGAGATATCATAGATCGCACCATATCAAATAAAGTGCGGTTACGACGTTCGGACACACCATAACGATGTGGTGTTCCAGGTGGCGTGAGCTGTGAAACTATTCCACATTGTTTTAATTGAAGACCAAACTCGTAACTCAAATATTTGTCTCCGCGATCAGATCGCAGAAACTTTATTTTCTTGTTACGATGATTTTTCCACTTCACTCTGAAATTCTTTGAACCTTTCAACTATTTCAGATTTATGTTTCATCAAGTAGATATACCCATATCTGCTCAAATCATCTTGTGAAGGTCAGAAAACAACGATGCTTGCCACGAGCAACAGCACTCATTGGATCGCATACATCGGTATGTATTATTTCCAACAAGTCAGTAACTCGTTCCATTGTTCCGAAGAACGGAGTTTTAGTCATCTTTCCCAAAAGGCACGGTTCGCAAGCATCAAATGATTCATAACCAAGTGATTCCGAAAATCCATCTTTATGGAGTTTCTTCATGCGCTTTACACCGATATGACCCAAACGGCAGTGCCACAAATAAGTTGCACTATCATTATTAACTTTGCATCTTTTGGCATCAATATTATGAATATGTGTATCACTACGATCGAGATCCAATGAACCATTTTCATTGGGTGTGTAACCATATAAGGTTTTATTCATGTAAATAGAACAACAGTTTATTCTCTTACTTAAATGAATAACCGTATTGCAATAAACATGATCAAATCATATTCATGCTCAACGCAAACACCAAATAACATTTATTTAGGTTCAACACTAATCCCGAAAGAATAGGGAGTGTGCGATGATGATCATATCAATCTTGAAACTACTTTCAACACACATCATCACTTCACCCTTAACTAGTTTCTGCTTATTCTGCAACTCCCGTTTCGAGTTACTACTCTTAGCAACTGAACCAGTACCAAATACCGAGGGGTTGCTATAAACACTAGTAAAGCACACATCAAACACCTGTATATCAAATATACCCTTTTTCACTTTGCCATCCTTCTTATCCACCAAATATTTAGGGTAGTTCCGCTTCCAGTGACCATTTCCTTTGCAGTGTAAGCACTCAGTTTCAGGCTTTGGTTCAGCTTTGGGCTTCTTCGTGGGAGTGACAACTTGCTTGTCAATCTACTTGAAGTTCCCCTTTCTTTCCCTTTGCCCTTTTCTTGAAACTAGTGATCTTGTCAACCATCAACACTTGATGCTCTTTCTTGATTTCTACCTTCGTTGATTTCAACATTACGAAGAGCTTGGGAATCGTTTCCGTTATCCCTTGCATGTCATAGTTCATCACGAAGTTCTACTAACTTGGTGATGGTGACTAGAGAATTCTGTCAATCACTATCTTATCTGGAAGATTAACTCCCACTTGATTCAAGCGATTGAAGTACCCAGACAATCTGAGCACATGCTCACTAGTTGAGCGATTCTCCTCCATCTTTTAGCTATAGAACTTGTTGGAGACTTCATATCTCTCAACTCGGGTATTTGCTTGAAATATTAATTTCAATTCCTGGAACATCTCATATGGTCCATGACGTTCAAAACGTCTTTGAAGTCCCGATTCTAAGCCGTTAAGCATGGTGCACTAAACTATCAAGTAGTCATCATATTGAGCTAGCCAGACGTTCATAACTTCTGCATCTGCTCCTGCAATAGGTCTGTCACCTAGCGGTGCATTAAGGACATAATTCTTCTGTGCAGCAATGAGGATTTAACCTCAGATCACGGATCAAATCCGCAACATTGCTACTAACATTTTTCAACACAATTTTCTCTAGGAACATATCAAAATAAACACAGGGAAACAACAATGCGAGCTATTGATCTACAACATGATTTGCAAAATACTACCAGGACTAAGTTCATGATAAATTTAAGTTCAATTTAATCATATTACTTAAGAACTCCCACTTAGATAGACATCCCTCTAATCCTCTAAGTGATCACGTGATCCAAATCAACTAAACCATGTCCGATCATCACGTGAGATGGAGTAGTTTCATCGGTGAACATCATTATGTTGATCATATCTACTATATGATTCACGCTCGACCTTTCGGTCTCCGTGTTCCAAGGCCATATCTGCATATGCTAGGCTCGTCAAGTTTAACCTGAGTATTCTGCGTGCGCAACTGTTTTGCACCCGTTGTATTTGAACGTAGAGCCTATCACACCCGATCATCACGTGGTGTCTCAGCACGAAGAACTTTCGCAACGGTGCATACTCAGGGAGAACACTTCTTGATAATTTAGTGAGAGATCATCTTATAATGCTACCGTCAATCAAAGCAAGATAAGATGCATAAAAAGATAAACATCACATGCAATCAATATAAGTGATATGATATGGTCATCATCATCTTGTGCTTGTGATCTCCATCTCCGAAGCACCGTCATGATCACCATCGTCACCGGCGCGACACCTTGATCTCCATCGTAGCATCGTTGTCGTCTCGCCAATCTTATGCTTCCACGACTATCACTACCGTTTAGTAATAAAGTAAAGCATTACATCGCGATTGCATTGCATACAATAAAGCGACAACCATATGGCTCCTGCCAGTTGCCGATAACTCGGTTACAAAACATGATCATCTCATACAATAAATTCAGCATCATGCTTTGACCATATCATATCACAACATGCCCTGCAAAAACAAGTTAGACGTCCTCTACTTTGTTGTTGCTTGTTTTACGTGGCTGCTACGGGCTTAAGTAAGAACCAATCTCACCTACGCATCAAAACCACAACGATAGTTTGTCAAATAGACTCCGTTTTAACCTTCGCAAGGACCGGGCGTAGCCATACTTGGTTCAACTAAAGTTGGAGAGGCAGTCGCCCGCAAGCCATCTCTGTGCAAAGCACGTCGAGGGAACCGGTCTCGCGTAAGCGTACGCGTAAGGTTGGTCCGGGTCGTCTCGTCCAACAATACCGCCGAACCAAAGTATGACATGCTGGTAGGCAGTATGACTTGTATCGTCCACAACTTACTTGTGTTCTACTCGTGCATATAACATCAACATCAATAACCTAGGCTCGGATGCCACTGTTGGGTTTCGTAGTAATTTCAAAAAATTTCCTACGCGCACACAGGATCATGTGATGCATAGCAACGAGAGGAGAGTGTTGTCTACGTACCCAACGCAGACCGACTGCGGAAGCGATGACACGACGTAGAGGAAGTAGTCGTACGTCTTCACGATCCAACCGATCAAGCACCGAAACTACGGCACCTCCGAGTTCGAGCACGCGTTCAGCTCGATGACGATCCCCGGACTCCGATCCAGCAAAGTGTCGGGGAAGAGTTCCGTCAGCACGACGGCGTGGTGACGATCTTGATGAACTACAGCAGCAGGGCTTCGCCTAAACTCCGCTACAGTATTATCGAGGAATATGGTGGCAGGGGGCACCGCACACGGCTAAGGAATCGATCACGTGGATCAACTTGTGTCAACTTGTGTGTCCATGGGGTGCCCCTTGCCTCAGTATATAAAGGATGGAGGAGGAGGAGGCCGGCCAAGGCAGAGGTGCGGCCAGGGTGGGGAGTCCTACTAGGACTCCAAGTCCTAGTAGGAGTCCACCAAGAGGGGAGGAAGGGAGAAGGAATAGGAGGAGAAGGAGAGGTGGCCGGCCCCCTTTTCCCTAGTCCAATTCGGACTAGAGGGGAGGGGGGGCGCAGCCTTTTTCTCCTCTTCCCACTAAAGCCCATCAAGGCCCAATACTCTTCCCCGTATTCCCGTAACTCCCCGGTACTCCGGAAAATACCCGAATCACTCGGAACCTTTCCGAACTCCGAATATAGTCGTCCAATATATCGATCTTTACGTCTCGACCATTTCGAGACTCCTCGTCATGTCCCCGATCTCATCCGGGACTCCGAACTCCTTCGGTACATCAAAACTCATAAACTCATAATATAACTGTCATCGAAACCTTAAGCGTGCGGACCCTACGGGTTCGAGAACAATGTAGACATGACCAAGACACGTTTCCGGTCAATAACCAATAGCGGGACCTGGATGCCCATATTGGCTCCTACATATTCTACGAAGATCTTTATCGGTCAGACCGCATAACGACATACGTTGTTCCCTTTGTCATCGGTATGTTACTTGCCCGAGATTTGATCGTCGGTATCCAATACCTAGTTCAATCTCGTTACCGGAAAGTCTCTTTACTCGTTCCGTAATACATCATCTCACAACTAACATATTAGTTGCAATGCTTGCAAGGCTTATGTGATGTGTATTACCGAGAGGGCCCAGAGATACCTCTCCGACAATCGGAGTGACAAATCCTAATCTCGAAATACGCCAACCCAACATCGACCATTGGAGACACCTGTAGTACTCCTTTATAATCACCCAGTTACGTTGTGACGTTTGGTAGTACCCAAAGTGTTCCTCCGGTAAACGGGAGTTGCATAATCTCATAGTCATAGGAACATGTATAAGTCATGAAGAAAGCAATAGCAACATACTAAACGATCAGGTGCTAAGCTAATGGAATGGGTCATGTCAATCAGATCATTCAACTAATGATGTGACCTCGTTAATCAAATAACAACTCATTGTTCATGGTCAGGAAACATAACCATCTTTGATTAACGAGCTAGTCAAGTAGAGGCATACTAGTGACACTCTGTTTGTCTATGTATTCACACATGTATTATGTTTCCGGTTAATACAATTCTAGCATGAATAATAAACATTTATCATGATATAAGGAAATAAATAATAACTTTATTATTGCCTCTAGGGCATATTTCCTTCAACATCACTCACTATTCATCCAATCGATCGGCTTCAGTTAGCATCAGTACCGAAGGAATCGCTCCATCGGGTTCAGTTAACAGACATCGATCAATACCTTGGGTTCAGTAACGCGTAGCCTGCAGTGCAATCGCTCGGGTTCAGTTAGAGCCCAACGCCTCTCTCGAGTTTAGTTAGAGCCAACGCCTCGCACACACGCGCATACCTGTACGAGAGAAACGTGCATCACTCTCCCACCGTAACCGGCAACTCCCCGAAATTTTCCTCCCCCTCGCTTCTACCATGGTTTTTTCCGTCATGGACGGCCCAAAGAATGTCATGCAGCTCCGTCTCCGGCCCGCCCAGGACGAAAAGCCCATTTTCTGTCACGATTTTTTGTCATAGAAGTAGGATCCCAACACATCTATGATGATACCGGGTGTTGTCACAATTATCGTCATAGAAGTGTCATATGTATGACACACAAAAAAATCGTTCGGCCCAAAATGTCACGGATGTGTCTTTTTTTTTTGTAGTGGATGGGAAGAACAAGGTTGTGCAGCACACAAACTTCAAGAAGAAGAATGACAAGAAGAAAGGTGTTTGTCATGTGTGTGGGGATCCTGATCATTGGGCTCCAAGTTGCCTAAGTGCTATGACAAGTGTCATCCTGGGAAAGGCAGCAAGACCGCTAATGTTGTCATTGGAGACACTGACATGAAGGATGCTGGGTATGGTATATTTCACACTATTCTTTCAGTATGTCATTCTCCTGATTGGTTGATTGACACGGGTGCTAATATGCATGCATGCGGTGATATTTCCATGTTTTCGTCTTATCAGACCGCAGGGACTTCCACCGTGCTGATGGGCAACGGTTCAAGTGCTTCTGTTCATGGTGTTGGCACGATCGATCTGAAGTTTACTTCGGGGAAGATCGTGTGGCTGAAGAACATGCATTATGTCCCCTTTGTTAATAAAAATCTTGTTAGCGGATCTCTTCTGTGTAGAGATGGCTACAAGCTTGTCTTTGAGTCGAATAAATTTGTAATTTCCAAGTATGGAACCTTTGTTGGTAAAGGCTATGAGTTAGGAGGCCTGTTTCATTTATCCTTATCAGACGTTTGCAATAAAGTTGTTAATCATATTTGCAACAATAGTGAATCAAATCTGTGGCATTCACGTCTTTGTCATGTTAACTTTGGTTGCATGTCGCGACTAGCAAAGTTGAACTTAATCCCTAGTTTCACCACCGTCAAGGGATCCAAGTGTCAAGTGTGTGTACAAGCTAAACAACCTCGTAAGTCTCATGTGACTGCGGCAACGAGAAATCTTGCACCACTAGAACCCATACATTCAGATCTATGTGAAATGAATGGTGTTTTGACAAAAGGTGGAAAGAAATATTTCATGACTTTAATTGACGACTCCACTAGATACTACCGTGTGTATCTTCTGAAATCTAAGGATGAGGCTTTGAACTTTTTCAAGATCTATAAAGCTGAAGTGGAAAACCAACTTGATCAAAAAATCAAGAGGCTTAGGTCCGACCGTGGTGGAGAGTATTTTTCCAATGAATTTGATGCTTTTTGTGCGGAACATGGTATAATCCATGAGAGGACGCCTCCCTATTCACCTTAGTCAAATGGGGTGGCCGAAAGAAAGAACCGTACTCTAACTGATTTGGTTAATGCCATGTTAGATACATCGGGTCTCTCCAAGGCATGGTGGGGGGAGGCGATATTGACTGCATGTCATGTCCTAAACCGAGTTCCCACAAAGAACAAAAGATAACTCCATTCTAGGAATGGGAGAAGAAAAGGTTAAAGCTCTCTTATCTACGAACCTGGGGTTGTTTGGCGAAAGTCAATGTGCCAATTCCAAAGAAGCAGAAGCTGGGACCAAAAACTGTGGATTGTGTTTTCCTGGGATATGCTTTTCATAGCATTGGTTATAGATTCTTGGTTGTAAAATCTAAGGTACCTGACATGCATGTCGGTACGATCATGGAGTCGAATGATGCGACTTTCTTTGAAGATATCTTTCCCATGAAGGATATGGCTACCTCATCTAATCAGGAGATGCCTAGTTCATCGAATCAGGAACCAGTTACAATTACTGAACCTGCCATTTCGATGGAACACTTTGAAAGTCCTGTGGAGGAGAACAACGAAGTTCCTACTAGGAGCAAGAGACAGAGGACCCCAAATTCCTTTGGTGATAATTTTCTTGTGTATCTCATAGATGACACTCCCAGTTCTATTTCAGAGACCTATGCATCTGAAGATGCTGACTACTAGAAGGAAGCAGTTCGTAGCGAGATGGATTCCATCTTGGCGAATGAAACTTGGGAGATAACTGATCGTCCTTATGGCTGCAAACCTATAGGATGCAAATGGGTATTCAAGAAGAAGCTTAGGCCTGATGGTACTATTGAAAAGTACAAGGCTCGGCTCGTGGCTAAGGGTTATACCCAAAAGGAAGGTGAAGACTTCTTTGATACTTACTCACCTGTGGCTCGACTGACCACTATTCTAGTTCTACTTTCACTAGCTGCCTCACATGGTCTTCTCATTCATCAAATGGATGTTAAGACTGCTTTCCTAAATGGAGAGTTGGACGAGGAAATTTATATGGAACAACCAGATGGGTTTGTAATAGATGGTCAGGAAGGGAAAGTGTGCAAGTTGCTGAAGTCTTTGTATGGACTCAAGCAAGCTCCCAAACAGTGGCATGAGAAGTTTGAAAGAACTTTAACAGCTGTAGGCTTTGTTGTGAACAAAGCTGACAAATGTGTGTACTATCACCATGGTGGGGGTGAGGGAGTTATGCTTTGCTTGTATGTTGATGACATACTGATTTTTGGAACAAATCTGAATGTTATTCAGGAGGTCAAGGATTTCCTATCTCGTTGTTTTGAGATGAAGGATTTAGGAGTGGCTGATGTCATTCTGAACATCAAGTTGTAGAGAGACGATGATGGTGGGATTACATTGCTTCAATCTCACTATGTGGAAAAGATCTTGAGTCGCTTTGGCTATAGTGACTGCAAGCCCTCTCGAACACCATATGATGCCAGTGTGTTGCTTCGAAAGAATCGAAGAATTGCTATAGACCAATTGAAATATTATCAGATTATTGGCTCGCTTATGTACTTAGCCAGTGCTATAAGACCTGACATCTCTTTCTCTTTCAGCAAACTGAGCCACTTTGTCTCGAAACCAGGACATGTGCATTGGAAAGCTCTAGAGAGAGCTTTACGTTATTTGAAAGGCACTGCGAATTATGGAATTCACTACACTGGGCACCCAATGGTGCTTGAAGGCTATAGTGACTCAAACTGGATCTCAGATGCTGATGAGATAAAGGTGGCGCTATTTCCTGGAAGTCTTGCAAGCAGACCATCTTAACAAGGTCAACAATGGAAGCAGAACTCATAGCACTAGATACAGCTACGGTCGAAGCAGATTGGCTTCGCCGGCTCTTGAATGACTTGCCGGTTGTTGAGAAACCTGTACCGGGTATCCTTATGAACTGTGACAATCAAACTATCATCACGAAAGTGAACAACTGAAAGGATAACATGAAGTCATCAAGACGTGTTCAGAGAAGGTTAAAGTCTGTTAGAAAAATGAGAAACTCCGGAGTTATTGCATTGGATTATATCCAGACATCTAAAAATCTGGCAAATCCTTTCACTAAGGGTCTATCACGTAATGTGATAGATAATGCATCGAGGGAGATGGGTATGAGACCCACATTATGAGTTGTTCACAGTGGTAACATATTCTTTGTGATCGGAGATCCTGTGAATTAGATGTGGAAGACAAGCTGTTGGTCAACTGGGGGGAGAGTACCCTTACTATTAAAAATACCACTCCATGAAGATGCAATACTCTCCTAATCTGCATGGCAGGTTGATGTATATCTTAATGTGTTCTAAGTGGCTCTTTGGAGCAGAGATGTTATCCTGCAGAACATCTTTTGAAGGACGCACCTATATGAGTCTGATTGTTAAACGTCACAATCTATGAGAGTAGGGTTCTCTCTAGTAAACTCATGAAAGGTCTCGGAGTATGACGCATAAGCTCCACCCGTGGGGAAGACCCACGGTAGCCACGTACCGGTCAAGGCTTTCTGTAAAGCTAGATTCGCAGAAAACTTGCAGTTCAAGGCCCACTCCACTGTTCAAGTTGCTTACTAGTGTAGCATAGAGTTCTAGGTGTAAGTTCAACTTAATAGTCTCCACTGCAGTACCGGTATATAAAACAGTGTTTTGGAACCAAAGCCAAATTTTGTATGCCTCTGGGATCTGGTGGGGGATTGCTGGAATGTTTGTCTATTTGGGCCTAGCCTAATAGCAGTTTCAGAAATTCCTAATAAATCCTAGAGGCCCACGCAGCCCATTCATGCAAGGCAAGAGGTGGAACTAAAGTTTAGTCCCACATTGCTTGTTTAGAGGGAGTTGGACCTCTTTATAAGGGAGGCTCTTTCCCCACTTGTATGAGCATGAGAACAAGAGGGACATCCACGCGCGCTCCTCCTCCGCCGCCCGCCTCGCCACGCCTCGTAACGACGCCCGCGGGTTGCGGGAATGAGCCGAGCCGATGTTAAATTTTTGCAATGCACGACGAGTATACGAAAGGTCACGCGGGAGCTGAAACGTTTTTCGTAGTGGACACTGAATCCGAACGGGGTGCCTCTTCGGATGAAGTCCGTTCGCTTCGTCTCCCTCTCTTCGTTTCGCCTCCCGTCGCTGCCCTCTCGCCTCCTTCTCTTGCGCCTATAAAAGGGAGGTCACTCCTCTCAGAGAGACGCACCAGAACTTCTCCTTCCTCTCGCCACTGGTTCCAATCTCTGAGCTGTTGCTGTCTTCCTCATCCCGGCTTGCGGCGTGCACCGCGAGTCGGGACAGTAGGCCTCCGAGAGCGCACCTCTTTGAGTCATGTACGAGAGAAGGGTGATAAGGTTTTTGGGGAGCGCTCTGCGCGACTACTGACTTCTTTGTCACGGACACCCCAGACTCTGACGACTACTTCCCCAATGATGACTACTTCCCCGACGTCGACAACCTCCTCGACGACATGGAGGATACCGACCCCAAGTACAGTGCCTCTACTCTAGCTGCTGTCCAGTATGTGTTCTTGTTTTTCCTGTTAGAGGTCCTGCCACAGTTCCTTGTTCTAGTGTTTGCCCTACACATGTTAGGATCTACCTCATATATGCATCTTGATCTACTGTCTGCTCGAGAGATGATCGGTTCTAGCTCATATATGCAGATGTTATTTACCTTCACTTTGTCAAATTGCATGACTTCTTTTATCACTGCTATACTAGTCATGCTTTATCTAGTATTTCTGTTAATAAAATCATTCGATAAATTGCTCATATTTCCAACAATCCAAAAACCTTATTATAGGCAATTTACCCCAAGTGGTTTTGCTGCTTCCATGAGACCTCCTATGTTTGAGGGTATCCACTATAAGAGGTGGCGTGTGAGAGCAGCCTTATAGTTTCAAACCATGAGTTTCTATTACGCCACTCTTGGCAAACCTGAAGGAGAGCAAGATGCCCAACAGGCACAAGCTTTTCAGAAAATGGATACCTTGTTTAAGGCTGCTCTCTGAGTGTTTGGTAGGGACTCCCGTATGCGTGGATGGCAAGTTTACGTGTCCGGATATGTTATTTCCTTTCTGTTAAACTGACTTTGTACAACCCTAAGCCCCTCTAGTGTCTATATAAACAGGAGAGTTAGATCGGAGGAAGGATCACAACATTGCTAGGCTAGCCAATCTAGGGTTAGCCAACACGATCTCGTGGTAGATCAACTCTTGTAACCCTTATACCTTCGAATATAATCAAGCAGGAGTAGGGTTTTACCTCCATTAAGAGGGCCCGAACCTGGGTAAACACTGTGTCCTTTGTCCATTGTTACCATCGATCCTCAGGAATATAGCTTGGGCCCCCCTACACGAGATGTGCTGGTTTTGACACGGATTTTGGTGCTTTCATTGAGAGCTCCGCTGTATCATCGATAGAAGGATTGATGGCTCGCCTCTTCATCAACAATGATGTTGCGTCCAGGGAAACCTTTCTCCCCGGACAGGTCTTTGTGTCCGGTGGCTTCATGCTTCGTGCCAACTCGATCGGCCATCTCGAGCAGGTCGACTATTACGCCCCCCCCGCCACCAGATCAGGTTCGAAAACCTGAACTACGTCGCTGATATCCAAGGAGATGTAATCTTCGAGGGGTTGGCGTCCTTGGCTACCACTCTATGCCCCCATCAAGAAGTCTTTTCGGATCCCCTAGTAGATCCCGTTCAAGGCTCGACCCTCACACCTACCCCGGCCTTAGATCCGGAGCGGGTCACATCATCCAAAGACAGGAGCATTAGCCCCGCCGGACTCCTTCCCCTCGTGGAGCTCCCGACTGAAGACCCAGATGCAAGCTTGCACTTGCCTCTAGACAATCACTCCGAACTGTCGAGGTCTGTGCTCATTGGGTCCGATCTGGTGTCCCATGCCGAACTCAGCGCTGCAGATCCGCAGTTTCCGGTACAACTTTCGCTCCTAGATGAAGCATTGGGTTTAATGCAATATCTCGCCATCACGAAGGCCTTGCCTCCAAACTGTACCCAGCTTAGACTGGGGGCTGAGAGCGGGGAATCTTACGCCCCACCCACCACCCACTTAATAGTCATATCGAGGATTTAACCGACATGCTGGACTACGCGTCCGAAGACATCGATGGCATGGACGACGATGTCGACGTAGAACCAAGCCAAGTCCCATCCGTCACGGGGCATTGGACGGCCACTTCAACATATGACGTGTTGATACGTCTCCAACGTATCTACTTTTCCAAACACTTTTGCCCTTGTTTTGGACTCTAACTTGCATGATTTGAATGAAACTAACCCGGACTGACGCTGTTTTCAGCAGAACTGCCATGATGTTGTTTAATGTGCAGAAAACAAAAGTTCTCGGAATGACCTGAAAATCCATGAAGATAAGTTTTGGAAAATATAAAAAATACTAGCGAATGAATCAAGACCAGGGGGCCCACACCCTATCCATGAGGGTGTGGGCGCGCCCTCCCCCCTGGGCGCGCCCCCTATCTTGTGGGCCCCCTAACGCTCCACCGACCTCAACTCCAACTCCATATGTTCCGTTTCGTGAAGAAAAAAATCAGAGAGAAAGTTTCATCACGTTTTACAATACGGAGCCGCCGCCAAGCCCTAATCTCTCTCGGGAGTCCGTTCGGGGCTCTGGAGAGGGGGGAGTCGTCATCATCAACCATCCTCCATCACCAATTTCATGATGCTCACCGCCGTGCGTGAGTAATTCCATCGTAGGCTTGCTGGACGGTGATGGGTTGGATGAGATTTACCATGTAATCAAGTTAGTTTTGTTAGGGTTTGATCCCTAGTATCCACTATGTTCTGAGATTGATGTTGCTATGACTTTGCTATGCTTAATGCTTGTCACTAGGGCCCGAGTGCCATGATTTCAGATCTGAACCTATTATGCTTTCATGAATATATGTGAGTTCTTGAAGCAAGTCTATAGTCACCTATTATGTGTTATGATCCGACAACCCCGAAGTGAGAATAATCGGGATACTTCTCGGTGATGACCATAGTTTGAGGAGTTCATGTATTCACTATGTGCTAATGCTTTGTTCCAGCTTTCTATTAAAAGATGTCATGCAAGTTCTTTTCCATAAGCACGTATGACTATATACGGAATACATGCTTACATTACATTGATGAACTAGAGCTAGTTCTGTGTCACCTATGTTATAGCTATTACATGAGGAATCGCATCCGACATAATCATCCATCACTGATCCAATTCCTACGAGCTTTTCACATATTGTGCTTTGCTTATTTACTTTTCCGTTGCTACTGTTACAACTACTACAAAACTATTATATTTACTTTTGCCACTGTTACCTTTATTATCTTACTACTTTGCGACTAAATACTTTGCTGCAGATACTAAGTTATCCAGGTGTGGTTGAATTGACAACTCCACTGCTAATACTTAACAATATTCTTTGGCTCCCCTTGTGTCGAATCAATAAATTTGGGTTGACTACTCTACCCTCGAAAGTTGTTGCGATCCCCTACACTTGTGGGTTATCAAGACTAATTTCTGGCATTGTTACCGGGGAGCATAGCTCTATTCTTTGAGTCACTTGGGATTTATATCTGTTGATCACTATGAGGAACTTGAAAGATGAAAGAACCAAGATTTTTCCCTCAACTACGAGGGGAGGTAAGGAACTGCCATCTTGCTCTGCACTAGATTCTCCTTCTGTTTTGAGTAAGCTTGCGACACCTAAACCTTCTACTGCTATGAATTCTGATATGTCCCATGTTATTGATGATGCCACTTCTGCTATGCATGATACTTATGATGAAACTATTTCTGTGCGTGATACTACTTTGCCATTAGGTGAATTTCTTGATGAACAACTTGCTAGCATTAGAGAGAATGAAATTATTGAAGATGCTATTATTGATGATAGTGATGATGAAAGTTCTCCCCCTGATTATGAATTACCTATTGTTCCTGAGGGTTATGTTATGGAAGAGGAAGCTGCTAGAGCTATCTTTGCTTGTAAAGATAGATATGATCTTAAAAAGTTATTAGCTAAATGGAAGCAGCAGTCTCTTAATGCTAGAATGAAACCTGACCCTGCTTTTGCTACTTCACCTATTTGTGTTACTGATAAGGATTATGAATTCTCTGTTGATCCTGAGATTATTACTTTAGTTGAATCTGATCCTTTTTATGGCCTTGAATCTGAAACTATTGTGGCACATCTTACCAACTTAAATGATATAGCCACCCTGTTTACTAATGATGAGAAGTCTCGCTATTATTATACCCTTAAGATATTTCCGTTCTCATTAAAGGGTGATGCTAAGTGTCGGTGTACTAGAATAGGGGTACCCTAGTACCCCAAACTTGTGCACGGGCAGTTGCAGCACCCCGCGGCAAGGCTTGCCGGGCGAACGCCAAGATCCTTCGTGGTTCCCTTGGAGCCATTCAAGAACAAAGTATTTAAGCTCAGGAGACAAGGCCCCGGCAAGAGGAGCTTGCCGGGAAGGCCAACCAAGGCACTCCAAGGAACTTGCCGCGACGCGCCACACGCTCCGGCAAGGCAACAAGGCCCCGGCAAGAGGAGCTTGCCGGGAAGACCAACCAAGATACCTCGAGGCCCGGTGAGCGACAAGCTTCCGGACCCGACAAGATAACAGCAGCGGCAAGGCGCTTGCCACGGCAGGCGGCCACTCTGTGCCCACGCTCCAGCGCATCCACCAACGTGTCGCTCTGGGGGCCTCTCCAGGCGCGCGTGGCGGGAGGCTGTGCAGCCAGCGGTGCGCGGTAGCATGCGAAGCTGACAAGATCGCCATCGTGGCGAACGGTGGCGCCCCTAACGGTCCTTTTCTGCACTGTTTGGGCGACTCGGACGGGCATTTAATGCCCTTGTCCCCTGCCGTCAGGGTTAGGTAGGGTGCACTGTACAAGTAACTGTACCAACCACCTCGCTTTTTACATTTGTACCCTTCTCTGCGTTGCCACCTGTCGGTGACCCCTTTAGCGTATAAAAGGAGGCCCATGCGCAATGTAGAGGGGGTTCGGTTCGACTGGTTCGCGAGGTTCGACTAGTTCGGAACCCAGAAAAACACTACGCTCCCTCTCTGGAGCAAGAACACAAGATAATCAAACAAGCAGCAGTAGGAGTGTTATCTCTCCGGAGAGCTCCGGAGCTGGGTAAACTGCTCGTGTGCTTCGCCTCGATCTGCTCTTCGTGCGATCTCCGCCCCCCGCCGAACCGAAAGGGGCCCGGTCCGCCGGCCCCATAGGTGTTCGTGGATCAGTTTCCCCCGACATCTTTGGCGCGCCAGGTAGGGGGCGTCGAGATTGTGTGAACCTGATCCGGCGTTCACACGAGCTAGATCTTCATTCCTTTCATCAACATGCCACCGAAGAAGAAGACTTCGGCGGCAGCCGCTCCGTCCACGTCACTTCCGCCACCGTTGGAGCAAATGGGTGGTGGAATGGACGCCAGCGGAAGAATGGACATCAACGAGGAAGCTTATGATGCTGCCAGGTCCAAGGACAAGGCTGCACAAACCTCGACTGTACATGTTCTGTGCCACTCTCAGGAGGCGCAAGACCAACAACGTCATGGCACTTGCAGTGCCATACGCATGATAGGCCAAGACCACGCTGGTGGATCTTGGGGCGCTCAAGACCAGCATGCACGCCAGCGTGCTGGCACGAGCGGGGCACGGTCGCCTGGACTGGATACTGCTCCTTCTAACATAGTTAGAAGTCCGAGCACGTCCCGCTCCTCGCGCCGTCCGCCACTGCCACCCACCACTCCAGCAGAAGCTTTGGCGCGAGCTCAACTGCTCCTAGATTACCCTCCGATGTCGGACAAGATCGACGAATGGAGGGCCACCATTCAGAGTCTCATCGGCTACGCCAACGGCGACACTCCATGGCGGTCGAGCGCATCGCCACCGTGACAGAGTTGCCGGGCACGAGCCGGTGGCGACGAAACGGGTGGAGGTGCAACTACCATGCAATCACCACCCCGAAGGCCAAGATCGCCGACTCGCCGGATCCACCTCGACAGCGACTCCACCGCATCGTCGGATCCACGAGCTCGTCGCGATCAGCGCCAAGTTCTTCATGATCGACAACAAGAAGACGCTCGAACTCGCATCGAGTGCCGAAGAGAAGCGCGACGTCAATCCGACAAGCGCGCTGGGCCCTCTGTTGACGTGCATGCGCCAGGGGAACCAGGCCATCTGCCGTACACGGTAGGTTGCCCTACGTTCACTCGTGAGCTGCGGCAAGTCCAGTGGCCCAGCACGAAGAACTTCAAGCCAGACGTACCGGAGAAGTACGACGGCAAGACGCATCCGTCGGAGTTCCTCAGCATCTACACCATTGCGGTGCAGGCTGCCGGGGGACGGGATGACAAGATCCTTGCCAACTACTTCCCGCTGGTGCTCAAGCCCAACGTCAGATCCTGGCTCATGCACTTGCCGGACAACTCCATATCCTCTTGGGCTGATCTGTGCCATCAGTTTGTCGGCGCCTTCACAGGCGGACACAAGCCTCATGGCTAGGAGAGTGATCTTCATCTGCTCGCCCAGAAGGAAGGAGAGCCCCTGCGCAAGTACATTCAGAGATTCAGCAGTGTGCAGCACAACATCCCAGACGTCCACCCTGCCGCGGTGATGAGTGCATTCCATCAGAACGTGCGAAACCGCAGGATGCGGGAGGAAATGGCGATGTCCAAGATCAGGGACGTCAGTGAGTTGTATGCACTGGCCGACAAGTGTGCACGTGCTGAGGAAGGGAGGAGACTCCCCGGAGAGAATGTAGGAGCGGGAGGATCTGACAGTGAAGATGCTGCCCCGGCAAGGAAAACCGGCGGTGGAACAACAGGAAGAGGAAAGGCAAAGAGGTGCTAGTTGTTGAGCAGTCCGGCAACGATGGTGGCGCCAAGAAAGCCAAAGCTGGTGACTCCGGCAAAGAGGTTGCCGCGGAGGTGGCGGTCGCCGACAAGCAGGACGGCACCAACAAGCAGTATTGCAAGATCCACCGCACCAAGGGCCATGATCTCCAGAACTGCAAGAAAGTCGAGCAGCTTGTTGAGCAACAGAAAGCTGAATACGAGCGGCGCGACAAGGAGAAGGCCCAGGAAGGTGCTGGGGGATCCGGCAAGAAACGTCCCGGCCGAGGAGGACGCCGCGGCAAGGCCAAGCAGCGGCAAGGAGACAGACCTCCTCGCGGCCGCGACAAGGATCAAGATGACGACGACGATGAAGACATGGATGATGAGGAGACTGATGAGCAGGAGTTCCAGAAAGCCACGGAGGTACTGTGCGTTGACGGTGGTGCTTCTCTGCATACCTCGCACCGTCAGCTCAAGCAGTGGGTGCGGGAAGTTAATGCAGCAGAACCACCCATCGAGTCACGCAAGCCTCTGAAATGGTCCAGCATGCCTATCATCTTTGATATTGAGGACCACCATGATCGCATAACTGCGGTCGGGTGCTTGCCGATGTAGGTTTCACAAACAATCCGCAACCTCAAGGTCACTAAGATGCTAGTTGACGGCGGGGCCGGCTTGAACCTGATCTCCTCCGCGGTGCTCCAGAAACTCCAGATCCCTGACAGTGAGCTCGAAGAGACCGGTACATTTCAAGGAATCAACCCGGGAAGGAGCAAGCCGAAGGGAAAGATCACGTTGCCGGTAACATTTGGCAGCGAGCTGAACTTCAGGACTGAGAGGGTCACATTTGATGTTGCTGACTTTCCATTACCTTACAATGGAATCCTTGGTCGTCCGGCACTCGCCAAGTTCATGGCAGCCTCTCACTATGCGTACAACGTACTGAAAATGCCAGGCCCGATAAGTGTCATCTCTGTCCCTGGCGACAAGAAGGATGCTCTTATCTGTGCCTTCAAGATCTACCGGGAAGCAGCAGCCGCAGCAGAACGCAAGACACTTGCCGTTGAAGCTCCCGGGGGGAAGAAGAAGACCAAGTCCGGCAAGAGCTCTGATGCCCACTCCGGCAAGCGCACCTCTTCGGAGTGTTGCGCTACCATCGAGGACGCACCATCGAGCTCCACCGGCAAGTGTAAGAAGGCAATGGCAGCTCCACCTAAGACCAAGAAGGTGTCCGCCAAGGAGGACGACACTGGTGGTACCTTCACCATCAGCGCCACTCTTGACCCCAAATAGGAAAGCGCGCTCGTTGCTTTCCTGCGGGCGAATGTCGACGTGTTTGCGTGGCAACCGTCTGATATCCCCGGTGTTCCCAGGAAAGTAATTGAGCACCACCTTGCCGTCTGTCCTCATGCGCGGCCCGTCAAGCAGAAAGTCAGGAAACAGGCAGTGGAGCGCCAAGAATTCATCGCAGAAGAAATCAAGAAGTTGGAAGCAGCAGGCCTTGTCAGAGGAGTGCTCCATCCCACGTGGTTGGCCAATCCCGTTGTCGTGCGCAAGGCTAATGGGAAATGGAGGCTTTGTATTGACTTCACTGATGTTAATAAAGCTTGTCCCAAAGACCCATTTCCCTTGCCGCGCATTGACCAGATTGTTGACTCCACAGCCGGATGTTATTTGCTTTCATTTCTTGATGCATACTTAGGATACCATCAGATCTTCATGGCAGAAGAGGATGAAGAGAAAACCGCATTTATCACCCCGTGTGGCACGTACTGCTTCGTGCGGATGCCTTTCGGTTTGAAGAATGCTGGTTCAACATTCGCAAGGGTAGTCCACCACGCTTTTGAGCCGCAGATGCACAGGAATGTGGAAGCCTACATGGATGACATAGTGGTCAAAAGCAAGAACAGGGCGACCCTGATTCAAGATTTAGATGAGACATTTGCAAATCTACGCAAGATCAACCTCAAGATCAACCTCGAGAAGTGCGTGTTTGGAGTCCCTTCCGGCAAGCTTCTCGGGTTCTGCGTGTCTCAACGGGGAATTGAAGCCAATCCCGACAAGATCAAGGCCATTGAGCAGATTGAAGCACCAAAGCGCGTCAAGGATGTACGAAGGCTTGCCGGTTGCGTGGCTGCTCTCAGCAGGTTTATCTCTAGATCTGCTGAGCGCGCCCTGCCATTTTTCAAAATTTTGAAAAAGGCAGGTCCAATAAAATGGACTCCGGAGGCGGAGGCTGCGCTGCAGGACTTGAAGAGATACCTGTCCTCCACTCCAACACTTGTCGCACCTAAGCCGCAAGAGAAGTTGCTGCTGTATATAGCGGCAACCAATCAAGTGGTTAGTGTTGCGTTAGTGGCAGAGAGGGAGGCAGATGATGAGCCAGCAACCACAGCAGATGCATCCAGCGACAAGCAGGGGGCTTCGCTGACAAGCTCTGGTCCCGACAGAGATGGATCTGCCCAGGAGCATGATAATATGCAGAAGAGAATGGTGCAGCGTCTAGTTTACTTTGTCAGTTCCCTTCTACAGGGGGCTAGATCAAGGTACTCTAGTGTGCAGAAGTTGCTTTTCGGCCTCCTCATGGCCTCGAGAAAGCTGCGCCATTACTTCCAAGCACATGAGATCACAGTCGTCACTCGCTTTCCGCTGAAGAGGATACTGCAAAATCCAGAAGCGACAGGCAGGATTGTCGAGTGGGCGCTGGAACTGTCAAGCTTTGGCCTCAAGTTTGAGAGCACTTCAACTATCCAAAGCAGAGCATTGGCAGAGTTCATAGTAGAATGGACGCCAACACCAGATGAAGAAATTCCAGAGACGAGCATCCCCGTCAAAGAGGCAAGCAAAGAGTGGCTGATGTACTTTGATGGTGCCTTCTCGCTGCAAGGCGCCGGTGCGGGCGTGCTGCTTGTCGCGCCCACCGGAGAGCACCTCAAGTACGTAGTACAGATGCACTTTCCCAAGGAGCAAGCAACCAACAATACTGCGGAATATGAAGCATTGCTTGCCGGTCTCAGAATCGCAGCAGACCTTGGGATCAAGAAGCTCATTGTCAGGGGTGACTCACAGCTTGTCGTCCGCCAAGTGAACAAGAACTACCAGAGTCCATTGATGGAAGCATATGTTGATGAAGTGAGGAAGCTAGAAGAGCACTTTGACGGCCTTCAGATGGAGCATATCCCAAGAGCTTAGAATGACATTGCTGATGGCCTGTCAAAGTGCGCTGCACTAAAGTTACCTGTGGAACCAGGGATCTTTGTGCTCAAGTTGACTCAACCATCCGTAACACCATCAACTGGACAAAGCAAGAAGAGGAAGTTGGTTTCTGGTGACTACTTTCGGCAGAGCTCCCCGAAGCCGCCGCCAAGAAAGTCCCCAAGATCAACACCAAGGATGCTGAGGAGCAGTCTGCTCCGGCAAGCCTTATGGTTTGTTCCGTTAAAGTAGACGCTCCCGACAAGTTTTGCTCCGGCAAGCTTGCCGGGGAACATCAAGCTCCAGTAGGGCCGCAAATCCTTGCCGTAGGAGCGGATGTTCCCGCAGCAGCAGATGTGCCTTTAGTCCTTGTTGTCGAGCCACAAGCTCCAGCATGGGCACAGCAGATTGTCCATTTCCTTCAGATAGGAGAACTTCCCGAAGAGCAAGAAGAAGCTGAAAAAGTAGCCCGGCAGTCAAGTATGTACCAGTTTGTCGATAGCATACTGTACAGAAGAAGACTCAACGGTGTGAAATTGAAGTTTATTTGCCGGGAAGATGGACAAAAGCTGTTGGCAGAGATACATGGAGGCATATGTGGCCACCACATTGGCGCAAGAGCACTTGCCGGCAAAGCTTTCCGGCAAGGTTTCTTTTGGCCGACAGCCCTCCAGGATGCAACTGCACAAGTAACCAAGTGTGAAGCGTGCCAGTTCCACTCCAAACAGATACACCAGCCAGCTCAAGCTCTCCAGACAATCCCTTTATCCTGGCCATTTTCGGTCTGGGGGCTCGATATCCTCGGCCCTTTCCCTCGATCTGTCGGGGGCTTTGAGTACTTGTACGTCGCAATCGACAAGTTCACAAAGTGGCCGGAAGTGCAGCCAGTGAGGAAGGTGACAGCACAGTCAGCAGTCAAGTTCTTCAGGTCAATTGTTTGCGGTTTCGGGATCCCTAACAGGATCATCACCGACAACGGCACGCAATTCACGAGCCGCACCTTCATGCAGTACGTCCAAGACCTTGGCGCCAAGGTCTGCTTCGCTTCTGTTGCTCATCCAAGAAGCAACGGTCAAGCAGAGAGGGCAAATGCTGAAGTGCTGCGCGGGCTCAAGACCAGAACTTTCGACAGGCTGTGCAAGTGCGGAACAAACTGGATCGAGGAGCTGCCGGTGGTTCTTTGGTCGATCAGAACGACGCCAAATCGAGCCACTGGCCAGACGCCTTTCGCTCTAGTCTATGGAGCAGAGGCAGTTCTCCCCACGGAACTCGTATACGGATCGCCTCGAGTGCTCGCTTATGATGAGCTTGAGCAAGAACAGCTGCGACAAGACGACGCGCTGCTCCTTGAGGAAGATCGTCTTCAGGCTGCTGTACGAGCTGCTCGATACCAGCAAGCTTTGCGCCGCTACCATAGCCGCAAAGTTAAGGCCAGAACCTTCGAGGAAGGCGACCTTGTTCTTTGACGCGTTCAGTCCGCCAAGAATTCCAACAAGTTGACGCCGAAGTGGGAAGGCCCTTATCGGGTGAAACGAGTCACAAGGCCCGGCGCTGTCCACCTTGAGACCGAAGATGGCATTCCGGTGAGCAACTCTTGGAACATAGAACATCTTCGTAAGTTTTTCCCGTAGGGCACGGTTGCCGGAACCCGTTCTGGCAACCACCTTTTGTACAAGTCTTGTCGCTGTTGCATGTAATCCTTTGTACAAAGCCGGGCGCAGATCCCGTGCATAAGTAAAACCACATGTGCTCCGCACAAGTTGTCCATTTCATGGATTAGTTTCTTTCTTGCATGCGTTATCTGACACTTTGTGCAGCACCTACATCCGGTAAGCAATAACGAGCCGAAGGGCTCCATATCTTTATTTCCTCTTCTTTCTTCTTTTCAACAAAGGAAAAGAAGGTTCCCTCGCACACAAGTTTGTCGGGGGGAAGGAGAAGATCGTGGTATGGACCAGGCGTCGTTCAAGCAAAGTTTTGCCTTGCCGGGAAGCAAACGACAGAAAAGCTAAGTTGCCAAAGTTTGAGCAATCAGTTTTTAAATTTTTGAGTTATCTTCCTCGAACGACCCTGCTTTGTATGGAAAACCTATGCGCGGAGGAACCAACTCATGGGTAGTTGCGCCCTTACTTTGTTTCGAGTCCGCTCAACAACTTAAGTGTGCTGCATCTAGTCGCAACAAGGTTTCTTGTCGGAAGCAGCACCGCCAGCAGGCTGCTGAAGTTCCGCACTCAGCGCTCGCGGCTCGGGTGCCTGCGCCGACAAGTTCCCTAGAAGCGTAGGGTAGAAACATACAAAGGAAAGAATCTAGTAGAGGAAATAACATAGCAATTGATAACAGAAATAAAGTTATATTACAAGATAACTTGTCGCAGCTCTAACAGACTGTTTTCATAACATGATTAGCTGCGACAAGGGAAAAGAAGAAATGGGCGGCCTAGTCTACGCGATCGCCCTCAACCCTCTTGATCTCGCTCACCTTGTCCACAATGGGTGCGACAAGGGCCTTGAGTGCGTCCCGATCGGCGTCTGGCGGCAAGGACTTGAGGACGTTGGTGAAGCTGAGGCCTGGATTGCGGAAGGCCACCTTCATCAGCACCTTCTGGAGAACCCCGGCGCAGATTTTGCGCGACTCGTCGGCCAGCTGCTTTGGGATCCTCTCCCGGAGCCGCTGGAGTGCCGTCGCCACGCCCTTGAAGAACAGGCTGAGCTTGGCGCTGGGTTGGAGATTCTCGTCGGAGGGATACCCAAAGTCCTACATCCCCAGCTGCGCCAGCTCCTCGTTGATGACTGCGGCAATATTCACCAGACCCTCGGTCTAGTGCTCCACAGTATCTCTGAATGAGTTCTGGGTAACTGCGATGCTCTCCAACAGCGCCGTGTCAGCCTTGACCTTCTCCGACAAGGTCTTCTCCCGCTCCTTGGCGGCCTCCAGCGTCTTCGTCAGCGTGGCCAGCTTCAACTCCAGGTCTGCATTGGAATCCTTGGCGGCGCTGAGCTCCTTGCCACTCTCAGCGAGAAGACCTTGCAGCTCACCGTGGGCGGCAGCATCCTTCTCACGCTCACGCTTGAGCGCGGCAAGCTCCTCGCCGCTCTTCCCAATGTTGGCCTCCAGCTGCGCCACCTTCTCCTCCAGCTCTTTCTTGGCGGCCTCTGCGATTGCGGCAGCGTCCTTTGCTTCCTTGAGCGCCCCGCCAAGTGCTTGCTCGTGCTCGGCGAGCTCCTCCTCGTAGCTGTCGAGGTTGGCCTTCCGCTGCACCAATTCGCCTTCTTGCGCGGACTGCTTCTCGGCGGCCAGCCTTTGTTCCTCCTCAGCTTCGGCCTTCTCGAGAAGGAAGGCCGTGCGCTCCTCGTCGAGTCGCTCCCGCTCCTGTGCCAGGGACCGGAGAGCTTCTTGATTGTGGCCCCGGAGCTCCTCCGCGTGCTTCTCCATGTCAACTCCTGCCTTCGCGACAAGCGCTTCCCGGGAAGCCAGCTTGGCTTGCCGTGCGCGGTAGAGTGACAGCAGCTTCCACAGCAGCTCCTCCTCCTCAGGCTCGCCACTGCTGCTGTTGGGCACGTCGACCAACGACAGTCCAGCGGAGGTGAGCACCTCCCCATCGAAAGTTTCCCCCTCGACAGGCGCCCTGGAGCTCGACGCCCAGGGTAGCTTGATGAAGATATCGTCGCCGGCCTTCAAGTAGGCGCCGGGCTCCGCAGCAGCGGCAGAGGGATCGGCGGTCGGCGCAGCGCCTGGCGCTCCTGCGGCCTCAGGGTCGTCAGTGTGATCGCCCGACCCCTCGCCGGCTTCTGCGGCGGCAGCCTTGGCGGCCTCCTCGCCGGCGGTCTCATCAGCACCGGTCCCTTCCTTGCCGGTGCCCTCTGTCTCCATTGGCTCAGCCGCAGATGGGTCTGAAGAACGAAGAAGGGAGAAAAATCAATCAAAAATCAGAAGAAGAAGAACCCAAGGGAAAGTTTTTGGACAAGTGAATTACCTGTGCCAAGATCTGCAGTTGCGGTCTCGGCCGCCGCAGGATCGACGGTACTGCCCCTTGCCGGAGAGCGCTCCCTTACCAGGAACTCCTCCCTTGGTGGCGTAGTCGAAGCAGATGGCACTTCGGGACCAGCTTCCGGGCGCTCCTGATGTGGCTGCTCTGCTCCTACACAAATCAACAAGCAAGATATCAACAAAGGAAAAAGCACTCATGCGCGCCTGACAGCAGAAAGCTAACTATGAACTTACGTTGGGGGCTGCGCTGGGGGCTCCTTTGAGGAGTGGTTGCCGGGTCCGTCAAGGTGGTCTCGGACCCACCCCCTGCTGACATGGTGGGGTCATCTTCGATGACAATCACTGTGGCCTTGGCCCTCTTCGCCGCTCTCTGAGCCAGCGTCCTGAAAAGAAAGGAGTCCAGATTGAAGCAAGTCAGATACAAGATAAAAACAGCAAAGTTGAAGAACTACAAGAGCACCAAAGAAACTTACTCTTCTTCCTCCTCGTCGGAGCTGAGCGCGGAAAGATCAAAGTCCGGCTCCCCTCCGGTGCGGCGAGGCGGAGGAGTAGGATCCCTTGCCCGCTTGGCGGGGGCGATGGCGGTGGCCCGGGAAGATCCCGCTCCAGTTGCCGCTACTGCATGAGGCGCTCCCGCGGCAACATTGCTTGTCGCGGTAGAGCGTGTCGCACGGCTCGGTGGCTGTTGACCCAGCTGCCGCCCCGCTACGTCCGCGGCCCTGCGAAGACGCCTTCTTGGCGGGGTCGTGGGCTCCGCCTGCGGCAAGCTTTCTGAAGGCTCGGGCTCTTCCTCGCCGGCCTCGCTCGGCTCAGCTTTAGAACCGGCAGGCTCTTCCTCGCCAATGAACTCCGCGCGCTCGGCGAGGTTTGCCGCCTCTGCCGCCTTCGCCTCCTCCATAGTGAACCCGAACGCACCTGCGGCAGCTGCGGCCGCAACCTCTTCCGCCCTAGTGGCGATGCGCTGCAGCTCCTCGTCAGTGGTGTCATGGGTGAGGCTCTTCTGCTCGTCAGCGTGGACCGGCACTTCTTCCAAGTTGTCGAAGAACGCTTGCACGACGTCATCCGCAGGCTCTTGCCAAGTTGGAACAATTCCATGTGAATCGCACAACGGCATCATGGTGCGGATCCGGTCAAGCGAAGAATTGTTGCACAATGGAACGACGCCCCTCGGCAGCATGAATGGGTACTGGGGGTCGCGTTTGAACAACTCCAGGAGCATTGCATCCAGCTCCAAGACGGTGAAGTTGTAGTTGAGGCCCGGCCGCAGCCTCATGATGTCCGCCGAGTTCTTGAACTCCCAGGCGGGCCTCCCCCTCTCCTGCAGGGGGGCGATGCGGCGGCGGAGGAAATCTGCGCCTACAGCGCCTACAGTGAGCCCGGCAAGCCTAAGGCGAAGGATCCTAGTGATGGCGATCTTCAGCCTCTCGTCTTCCGGGGCCACGTTGCTCCAGTCATTGCCGCGCACTATTGGAGCTTGGCGCATGGCGGTGAAGGGCTGCAGATTCTACTCAACGATCCAGCACCACTGCGCTCTCCACTCCTCCCACTTGCTGCGGAGCTCACCCTCCAAGTACGCCTACTTCTTGCCAACTCTCGAGATCCAGGCGATCCCTCCGGCAAGCGGCTCTCCTCCCAATTGACAACTCCACTGCTAATACTTAACAATATTCTTTGGCTCCCCTTGTGTCGAATCAATAAATTTGGGTTGAATACTCTACCCTCGGAAGTTGTTGCGATCCCCTACACTTGTGGGTTATCAAGACTAATTTCTGGCATTGTTACCGGGGAGCATAGCTCTATTCTTTGAGTCACTTGGGATTTATATCTGTTGATCACTATGAGGAACTTGAAAGATGAAAGAACCAAGATTTTTTCCCTCAACTACGAGGGGAGGTAAGGAACTGCCATCTTGCTCTGCACTAGATTCTCCTTCTGTTTTGAGTAAGCTTGCGACACCTAAACCTTCTACTGCTATGAATTCTGATATGTCCCATGTTATTGATGATGCCACTTCTGCTATGCATGATACTTATGATGAAACTATTTCTGTGCGTGATACTACTTTGCCATTAGGTGAATTTCTTGATGAACAACTTGCTAGCATTAGAGAGAATGAAATTATTGAAGATGCTATTATTGATGATAGTGATGATGAAAGTTCTCCCCCTGATTATGAATTACCTATTGTTCCTGAGGGTTATGTTATGGAAGAGGAAGCTGCTAGAGCTATCTTTGCTTGTAAAGATAGATATGATCTTAAAAAGTTATTAGGTAAATGAAGCAGCAGTCTCTTAATGCTAGAATGAAACCTGACCCTGCTTTTGCTACTTCACCTATTTGTGTTACTGATAAGGATTATGAATTCTCTGTTGATCCTGAGATTATTACTTTAGTTGAATCTGATCCTTTTTATGGCCTTGAATCTGAAACTGTTGTGGCACATCTTACCAACTTAAATGATATAGCCACCCTGTTTACTAATGATGAGAAGTCTTGCTATTATTATACCCTTAAGATATTTCCGTTCTCATTAAAGGGTGATGCTAAGTGTCGGTGTACTAGAATAGGGGTACCCTAGTACCCCAAACTTGTGCACGGGCAGTTGCAGCACCCCGCGGCAAGGCTTGCCGGGCGAACACCAAGATCCTCCGTGGTTCCCTTGGAGCCATTCAAGAACAAAGTATTTAAGCTCAGGAGACAAGGCCCCGGCAAGAGGAGCTTGCCGGGAAGGCCAACGAAGGCACTCCAAGGAACTTGCCGCAACACGCCACGCGCTCCGGCAAGGCAACAAGGCCCCGGCAAGAGGAGCTTGCCGGGAAGACCAACCAAGATACCTCGAGGCCCGGTGAGCGACAAGCTTCCGGACTCGACAAGATAACAGCAGCGGCAAGGCGCTTGCCGCGGCAGGCGGCCACTCTGTGCCCACGCTCCAGCGCATCCACCAACGTGTCGCTCTGGGGGCCTCTCCAGGCGCGCGTGGCGGGAGGCTGTGCAGCCAGCGGTGCGCGGTGGCATGCGAAGCTGACAAGATCGCCATCGTGGCGAACGGTGGCGCCCCTAACGGTCCTTTTCTGCACTATTTGGGTGACTCGGACAGGCATTTAATGCCCTTGTCCCCTGCCGTCAGGGTTAGGTAGGGTGCACTGTACAAGTAACTGTACCAACCACCTCGCTTTTTACATTTGTACCCTTCTCTGCGTTGCCACCTATCGGTGACCCCTTTAGCGTATAAAAGGAGGCCCATGCGCAACGTAGAGGGGGTTCGGTTCGACTGGTTCGCGAGGTTCGACTAGTTCGGAACCCAGAAAAACACTACGCTCCCTCTCTGGAGCAAGAACACAAGATAATCAAACAAGCAGCAGTAGGAGTGTTATCTCTCCGGAGAGCTCCGAAGCTGGGTAAACTGCTCGTGTGCTTCGCCTCGATCTGCTCTTCGTGCGATCTCCGCCCCCCGCCGAACCGAAAGGGGCCCGGCCCGCCGGCCCCATAGGTGTTCGTGGATCAGTGTCCCCCGACACTAAGACTTGGTTTAATTCTCTTAATCCTAGTTGTGTGCGTAGTCCCCACGATATGATTTATTACTTCTCTGCTAAGTATTTCCCTGCTCATAACAAACAAGCTGCCTTGCGGGAAATATATAATTTTGTGCAAATCAAAGAAGAGAGTCTCCCACAAGCTTGGGGGAGGCTTCTCCAATTACTTAATGCTTTGCCTGATCATCCTCTTAAGAAAAATGAAATGCTTGATATCTTTTATAATGGACTAACAGATGCTTCCAAGGACTATGTGGATAGTTGTGTTGGTTGTGTTTTCAGGGAAAGAGCAGTCAACGAAGCTAAATTACTATTGAATAATATGTTGACTAATGAAAATAATTGGACTCTTCCTGAGCCAATTCCTGAGGCAATTCCTGAACCAATTGAGCCAACTCCTGAACCTATTCCTAAACCCACTCCCAAGAAGAGAGGTGTTCTATTTCTCAGTCCTGAAGATATGCAAGAGGCAAAGAAATCAATGAAAGAAAAGGGTATTAAAGCCGAAGATGTTAACAATTTACCTCCTATTGAAGAAATACATGGTCTTAATATACTGCATGTTGAAGAACCACATTGTATTGACAACCCAACACAGGTAGTAAAGGTAAATTCTCTCAATAGATATGATAAAGTTGAAATTCCGTCTACTAAATTTCATAGCCCATGCTTAGATGAATTTGATGACTTTATGGCTAGTCAAGAAAGTTTTAATGCTTATGTTGGTAGAGAATTAAAGAATAATGCTTTCGAAATAGGACGCTTCAGTGATTATATGGCTAGAGTTAAAGGTGAAATTAAACTCATTAGCAAATATGCTTCTATGGTTGCTACTCAAGCTGAGCAAGTACTTAAAGTTCAAAATGATTTTCTCGATGAATTAAATAGTAAAAATGACTTTGTTGTTAGAGTGGCTACTAGAACTGGTAGAATGACTCAGGAACCTTTGTATCCTGAAGGCCACCCTAAGAGAATCGAGCAAGATTCTCAGAGAAATAATTTAGAGGCACCTAGTTCTTCTAAAAAGAAGAAAAAGAAAAACGATAGGACTTTGCATGCTTCTGGTGAACGTGTTGTAGACACACCTGAGAATCCCAATGATATTTCTATTTCTGATGCTAAAACACAATCAGGTGATGAACATGAACCTAGTGATAATGTTAATGATAATGTTCATGTTGATGCTCAACCTAGCAAAGATAACGATGTAGAGATTGAACCTGCTGTTGATCTTGCTAACCCACAATCAAAGAATCAACGTTATGATAAGAGAGATTTTGTTGCTAGGAAGCACGGTAGAGAAAGAGAACCACGGGTTCAGAAACCCATGCCCTTTCCTCCTAAACCATCCAAGACAAAGGATGATGAGGATTTTGAGCGCTTTGCTAAAATGATTAGACCTATTTTCTTACATATGCGCTTAACTAATATGCTCAAAGTAAATCCTTATGCTAAATATATGAAGGATATCATTACAAATAAAAGAAAGATACCGGAAGCTGAGATTTCCACCATGCTTGCTAATTACACTTTTAAGGGTGGAATACCAAAGAAACTTGGAGACCCCGAGGTACCAACTATACCATGCTCCATTAAAAGAAATTATGTTAGAACTGCTTTATGTGATCTTGGAGCCGGTGTTAGTGTTATGCCTCTCTCTTTATATCGTAGACTTGAATTGAATAAGTTGACACCTACTGGAATATCTTTGCAAATGGCTGACAAATCAACTGCCATACCTGTCAGTATTTGTGACGATGTGCCTGTTGTGGTTGCAAATGTCACTATCTTAACGGACTTTGTTATTCTTGATATTCCCGAGGACAATAGTATGTCGATTATCCTTGGTAGACCCTTTTTGAATACTGCAGGGGCTGTTATTGATTGCAACAAAGGCAATGCCACTTTTCATGTTAATGGTAATGAGCATACGGTACACTTTCGGAGTGTAAGGGCATTCTTGTCCCTTAGTAGTTTTGGTGATTGATGACAATGCTTTTGCGGACTAATCGTGTGTACTGAGCTTTTCAGATATATCATGACTAAACACAAGACAATTTGTTGCCCCTCGAAGATTATTGAAGACGGTGTTTCCCTACGGTTCTTTTTGGTGGAGTTGAGTCATAGGAAAGCCGTACTATTAAGAGGGGGTCCGCTTTGGAAAGGTTTGGGTGGAATCTCACGTACACGTTCCTTTTGCATCGCCTTTTCTTTGGCTCTTTGGAGTTCTCCTTCGTCTCACCTTGTCTTTGCGAAATGAAGGACTCTGAGTTGCTCTTCTCAGGCTGGTGGTAGTACTACATCTCTAAGTGGTACTACCGCAGGAGCCAGGGGTAGTATCGGGCTCCGGCACGGTAGTACCATGGGCTTCCACGGTAGTACCGCTCCTCCTAAGCGGTAGTACTGTGAGTTCTGGCCTGGCGCTGCTGCTCTAGCGGTAGTACGGGCGGATGTAATTTTTTACATCCGCGCCCTACACGGTAGTACTGTGCTGCGGCGCGGTAGTACCGTGTCGCCTGGCCAGGTGCAGCAACAGGAGCGGAGGTAGGGCGGATGTAATTTTTTACATCTGCGCCCTTCACGATAGTACCGCACCCCTGGTTCGCGGTAGTACCGTGTCGGATATTCGCATCGATAATATCTCTGCGGAGGTAGTCACGGATGTAATTTTTTACATCTGTGCCTACCGTGCCTGGACTGTGGCTGCCCTGCGGTAGTACCGCACACGGTCGCGGTAGTACCGCGCCTGCGGTTCTACCGCGCCCTGTCTGTGCTCTTCTGTTCAGGTCCAGGCTCTGCCGCGCCCACGGTAGTACCGCGGTCTGCTGCGGTAGTACCGCAGGACCGTGCGGTAGTACCGCTCCTGTGATGCGGTAGTACCACGGGTCGCGGGCTGAGTGGTGGGTGAGGGAGTCCTGGATTAGGGGGTATCCGGACAGCCGGACTGTATACATCGTCCGGACTATTGAAGCGTGAAGATACAAGACTCAAGACTTCGGCCCGTGTCCGGATGGGACTCTCCTTTGCATGGAAGGCAAGCTTGGCGATCCGGATATTATGTTTCCTTCCTTGTAACCGACTCCATGTAAACCCTAGTCCTCTCCGGTGTCTATATAAACCTGAGAGGTTGGTCCTTAGAAGGCCGATCACAATTACAATCATACCATCATAGGCTAGCTCTTAGGGTTTAGCCTCCATGATCTCGTGGTAGATCTACTCTTGTACTACTCATATCTTCAATATTAATCAAGCGGGAAGTAGGGTTTTACCTCCATCGAGAGGGCCGAACCTGGGTAAACATTGTGTCCCTTGCTTCCTGTTACCATCAGCCTAAGACACACAGATCGGGACCCCCTACCCAAGATCCGCCGGTTTTGACACCGACATTGGTGCTTTCATTGAGAGTTCCTCTATGTCGTCGCTGCAAGGATTGATGGCGCCTTCAATCGTCAATAACACAGTCCAGGGGGAGACTTTTCTCCCCGGACAGATTGTCGTGTTCGGCGGTTTCGCACTGTGGGCCAATCCGCTTGGCCATCTGGAGCAGGTCGACAGCTACGCCCCTGGTCACCAGGTCAGGTTCGGAAACTTGAACTACACGGCCGATATTCGCGGTGACTTAATCCTCGACGGATTTGGGCCCATGCCAGGAGCACCGGACAGTCGCGATGAACACGGCCTAGACCTGCTGTCAGACAATGTTCGGGGTGTCACCCCCGTAGTGGCCCCAGACCTAAAGCCGGAGCAGGCTGCATTGCCTGAGGACGGAGGGATGGGCCCCGCCCCGCAGGCTGTACACTCATCGGTGGTGGAGCCGAACATAGGCCCCGCCTTTGTGGAAACTTGTGACTCCGGACCCTCGGACTCATATCCGGTTGTTGGTTCCAGTCCGCACACTCTCGAGCCAGCTGAGCCAGGTTGGGCTCCGATAATGGCGTTTACCGCTGTGGATATCTTCGAGCACTCGCCTTTTGGCTACATGCTAAACTCGTTAAAGTCTCTCTCTTTGTCAGGAGGCTCTCGGCCAAACTATGTCCGGCTCGAGTGGGGAGCAGACGACGAAGGAGTTCGTTGCCCACCCACCACCCACTTCATTGCCACGGTTGATGATTTAACCGACGTGCTCGACTTCGACTCCGAAGGCATCGACGGTATGGATGATGATGCAGGAGAAGATTCAGAATCTCTGGGGTGCTGGACTACTACCTCGTCACACGATATATACATGGTGGATACGCCCAAGGAGGACGGCGGCAATCCGGAAGATAAAACCCCCGGGCAAAAGCCAAAACGGCGACGCAGATGCCGCTCAAAGTCCAGCAACAGTAAAAATAGCAACAAGAGCGCAAGAAGGACCGACATACTAGTAAACTCCGAAGGCAATAATGACAATGAGGACCCAGTGATGGAGCAGGATGAGCCAGGTCACGCCGAACCAAGTTCGGAGCAGGTGCCCGATCACAATGATCCAGAGGGACGAGTTCATCAAGCCGCCCCAGGACAAGAACAGAGTCCGGACAATGATGCATTCATCATTCCAGAAGAACGCGTGGAACGAGATAACCTCCACAGAAAGCTTATGGCCACGGCAAGAAGTCTAAAGAAGCAGAAGCAACGTCTTAAAGCCGCACAGGAAATGCTCAATTGCAGATGGAATAAAGTGCTAGACACTGAAGAAAGATATGGTGACGATCGCCATACAAAGAGCTATCCAAAATGCAAGCTACTGCCAGAATTCGATGACGAGGCCGTTCCACCAAAGAACAATACAACCAGGAGACCAGACGCACCGCTTCACAACCGCAACAGAACGGCTACTGACGCCGCGCACGTTCTACGTGAGCATCTGGATAAGCAAGCCAGTGCGGCTAGGTCCATCTATGGATCTAAAGGACACACCCCAGCGAGGGACTATGGTCACCAGAACGATCATACAAGCAAAATACCAGTTCGGAATAAACACCGGACACAACAACAACCGACCGCATTCCACAGCGTGTCCAGATATAGAGGGGCTGCTCACCCCCTGTGCTTCACCGAAGAAGTATTGGACCATGAATTCCCACAAGGTTTCAAACCTGTGAACATAGAGGCATACGATGGAACGACAGGCCCAGGGGTCTGGATCGAGGATTTTATCCTGCATATTCACATGGCTCGTGGGGATGACCTCCACGCCATCAAATACCTTCCCCTAAAGTTGAAGGGACCAGATTGACACTGGTTGAAAAGCCTCCCTGAAAATTCAAGTGGAAGTTGGGAGGAACTCGAGGATGCTTTCAGGGCCAATTTTCAAGGGACTTATGTCCGGCCTCCGGATGCGGACGACTTAAGGCCACATAATCCAACAGCCCGGAGAGTCCGCCCGCAAGCTTTGGAACAGATTCCTCACTAAGAAGAATCAAGTTGTCAATTGTCCGGACGCTGAAGCCTTAGCGGCATTCAAACACAGCATCCGTGACGAGTGGCTCGCCAGACACCTCGCCCAAGAAAAGCCAAGGACAATGGCAGCCTTAACAAGCCTTATGACCCGCATTTGCACGGGTGAAGATAGATGGCTAGCCCGTAAAGGCACTAGCGACCCCAGCACATCCGAAATAAGGGATGGCAATGGGAAGCCACGGCGTAATGAAAACAAACACCAAAACAAGGAAGAGAGCCCAGACAATACAACAGTCAATGCCAGATTCACGGGCTCTCGACCAGATCAACAAAAGAAGCCATTTAAAGGAAGTAAAGAGGGACCGTCCGGTCTGAATAGAGTCCTAGAGATTGTGCCAAATTCATGGAACCCTTGACAAACCTGCGAACCACACGCACAGAGAGTGCTGGGTCTTCAAGCAGGCCGGCAAATTAAATGCCGAACACAAGGGAAGGGAAACACCAAGTGAAGACGAGGATGAACCTCGCCAGCCGAACACTGGGGGGCAGAAGAAATTTCGGCTAGAGGTTAAAACAGTAAACATGATCCACGCAACTCACACATACACGAGAAGGCACGAACGCGTGCATAGAGACGCGCATGATATAGAGCCCATCATACCCACACCTAACTACTGGATGTCTTATCTTATCACCTTCGATCACATGGACGGCCGAATGAGTATTCGGCGTGGAGGATTAGAGGCCTTGGTGCTTGACCCAATAATCGACGGATACCGTCTCACCCGTGTCCTCATGGATGGCGGCAGCAGTCTCAATTTAATATACGAGGACACTGTCCGCAGGATGGGGATAAACCCATCCAGAATTAGCCAAAGCAACACCACCTTTGAAGGGGTGATACCAGGCGTTGAAGCCTACGGCAGGGGCTCCGTCATGCTGAAAGTAACATTTGGCTCCCCAGGCAACTCCAGAAGCGAAGAACTACTCTTCACCATCGCACCCTTCCAAAGCGGCTATCATGCATTGCTTGGAAGAATGGACTTCGCCCGCTTCAACGCATTGCCGCACTATGGCTACCTTACACTCAAGATGCCCGGTCCACGTGGCGTCATCACCGTTAGCGGAATCACATAGCGCTCTTCACGCGCAGAGGAACACGCGACAGCCCTGGCGGCCGGACTATAAGCGACCTCCAATATCAGAAAACATGACTGGTCATTAAGACCACAGAAACGGTTAGACGAGTCTGGTAGCCCGGACAAAATTGAACCAGGGCACCGTATATGTAATCCCATAGAGGACACCAGGGGCTATAAATATTTAATACAGCCCCACACTTGGCTCAACCTTATTGGCAGTCCAACATCTTACACTTTTACTACCCATCGCCTACTTATGTTGTACTCTCCTACGAGTTTTCTTTTTTCCACAGACAATGTCCATGCGATACCCTTCCAGGATACGGCACAACGGAGACAAAGGTGCAGACGTGCAGCAGGGCCCCGTTCAACAGGTTTCTTTTTAGATTAAGCCCCTATGTAAACCTTTTCTATTGCCTCTTGTTGTTTAACCATCCCATGGGTTCCATACCCATAGAGGATACTACCGTTATTGGCATTTCGCCACGACAAATTAACCACGTACCTGGAAACACAGGGTTTATAATGAATGGGCATTATTGAGCCCATCTTCTGTTATAAAGTCCGAATACCTTCGGGAGTGTTCGGCATCATGAGTTTGGCCTTATATGCATCAGCTCCGAATCATGTCTTTGGTCAAATGTTGGGTTTTCCCGGCTCTTGGGTTTGCCGCCTTACGTTCCGTCATTATTGGCTAAGGCGGCCAAAGGAGAACTATTGCTATTGTGCCCTGGTTATTCCGGATGAGCACCTTAGTAGAGAAAGCCGAAAACTGACTGTCATGATATAGCGAGAGACTGATCAACCACTCGAAGACTCACCGGAATCTTTAGGATTCCTCCGCATTAACGAAGGGCCATTTCCCGGTCATGTACATATGCGCCCGTATTCGGATGCACGCGAAGGTACCAGGGGCTACATAGTAGCCCCAACATTAGACTCCCATGGCTAAGCGAAAGTGTTACAGCTATATAGTCCGTTTGCCTAGTTCGACGTGCGATCACCTCCTTAATGGACCAAGACGTTGGATCAAGTGTGATTAGGCATATTTTTCCTGAACACCCCGCATTGTATGCGTGGGGGCTGAAGCCAACGACTGCTAACTTTCGGATTACATATATATATATATATATATATATATATATATATATATATATATATATATATATATATATACGGCCGCACAGGGGACACAATCATATTTTCAAGCAAACAGTCTAAATATAGCCTCATAATCAAAATAAACATTGTTTTTACAATTATTCGATTCATCAATCGAACAAGACATTCTTCGCGCACTGCGCCTCTATTAGGCGGGCACCTTTTGTGACCTGCGCCAAGTAGTGCTCGGCCGGATATTGGCCCCCCGCCGGATCCTGGGTCGCTATAATGGTGGCCTCCATATCCGTCCAATAGGCTTTAACGCGAGAAAGAGCCATTCGTGCACCCTCTATGCACACCGACCTCCTCATGGCGTCGATCCGAGGCACGGCCCCAAGGAATTGTTGCACCAAACCAAAGTAACTGTACGGCTTAGGCCCCTTCGGCCAAAGATGGGCTTAGGCCCCTTCGGCCAAAGATGGTCTATTACAGACTGCATTGCAAGCCCGGACATCCTGTGAAGTTCCGCTATAGCAGCCATCTTCTCATTTAACGGCAGCGGGCGAGTGGGTGCATTGAACTGCGACCAGAAAAGCTTCTCCACTTCCTTATCACCTTGATCCTCGAAGAACTTGGCATCGTCAGACGTACTATTCGTGAAGTCCGCATATGCGTCTGTAGGACTCCGGCGTCAATCCAGGGGAGCATACTTCGGATCCAAAAACTTCATCCGCAGTAAGGAGGAGCCTCTAGCCACGATTTTGTCGGCCTGTTGGAGCTCCTCCCGCATACCCTGGATCTCGGTCCGCATCTCCTTGGTGGCATTAAGTGCCTTGTCCAGCTCGGCCGAGCTAGCCTTACTCTCCTTTTCAAGGAGTACATACCGGTCGGCAGCATTTTTCACCTCCGCAGCCATTTCGGCTATCTTTTTCTCGCTTCGGCGATGAGCAGCATGTTCGTCTCTCAATTCTTCGGCCGCCTTTAGGGCAGCCGCATTGCTAGCCCGAGCTTGTTCCTTGGCCTGAACTAGTTCCGCCCTCAGGGCCTCCACGGCAGCAGCACCATCTAAAGTACAAACACATTGCATTAATATTATGCCCCTCTCATATTTTCCTATACAACAAAATAAGGGAAGCAGAGCACATGCCCTGTGACTCATCCAACCGCTTGTTCACCAGCGTGATATCGGCATCGATAGATCCGATCTGCCTCCTTAGTTCGGCAACTTCAACAGACTGCTCGGTTGTCGGATCCTTAGACACCTGCGCACATGTACAGCGCAGCCATTACTATATGATCCCCCGTTTGCCGCCTATGGCGGAACCAGAGTCTCAAGGGCTACTATCCATATGGATCACACCTAGCGCGTGCCTCACAGCCAAAAAATAGTGCATTTTTTACTACATACCTCAAAGCCTCTGAGCAGGCTCATAAATGCCTCATTCAAACCGCTTGTAGCGGATGAAATCTTCTTAAGCACCATGCTCATTAATGAGCGGTGCTCCTCCGAGAGCACAGCTTGCTCTAGAAGACCTGTCAGTACGTCCGGCCGGACATCGAACTGTGCCGGACCCTTGTCATCGCCCCCCGTGGGAGCCAAACGCTCCGGGCTTCGGGCGGCTGACGTATTAGTTTCCGGCTTCGGCAGAACCAGACTCCTCCGTGACGACACCTCCGTGTCACCCGCTTCATGAGGCGGGGAGGTGGGTGGGGTCTCGCTCTCCATCATCTCCGGAGGAAGATCCCCCGAAGGCGAACTCTGTTGAGAAGAGCTGCTAGCCGGACTGTAAAAGACGAATCCTGGTTAGGAATCTCGGAGAAACACCGTACCTTCGAATTAATGATTAACTTATAGCTCGGTGAAGGGCTGGCCCGTTGGTGGGCACGATGCGGTGAGGGTGCCCATCGCGGCAGAGCCCCCTAGTGATACCTTCTTCCCTTGCTTGGGCATCTCTGTCTCCAAGTCTTCGGAGGCGGCCCTTTTCTTCCCGCACGGGGAGGTGGCCTCGGATTCCCCTCCCCGACTATCCTCCTTTGGGGAGAAATCAATTCCCCTGGTCCGGATGCGTAGTGTGTGAAGTTCGGCTTTGCTGCTTTTCCTTCCCCTTTCCCTGAGGGCATTTTGCTAAGCACCCAGCCAAGCATCTTGGCAACGGTTGGACCCGACGAGCCTTCGGGAAGTGACGCCGGACACCTGATTCTCTCCGCTTTGTTGAGCCATTCCTGTCCACGGAGGGTATTCAGAACAATGGTTATGGCAAATATAAACAGAGTGTCCGGCTTTAAGGTTACTTACTTGGGTATCTAGGCAATTGCAGCTTAGGCCCGCATCCTCGATGGTGTCCGGACACTTTACTTGTGGTCCAAAGAATAATTTACACATCCCTTCGAGCTTCAGGCTGAAGAAGTGCTTAATAGTCCGCGGACCCTCTGGATTGAACTCCCACATCCGGAGAGACCGACGTTTGCACAACAACATCCGTCGGATTAGCATTACTTGAATTATGCTGACAAGATTTATGTCCCTCTCGATAAGCTCCCGGATACGGCTCTGCAGTATTGGAACATCACTGGCGGCCCCCCAATTCCATCCTATGTCAGTCCATGATGCCAACTGTGACGGAGGGCCCGAGCGGAACTCAGGGGCGGCTACCCACTTTGTGCCTTTGGGAGCCGTAACATAAGACCACCTCTGTTGCCATACATCGGATACTTTCGGGAAAGAACCCTCTGGCCATGGGGCATCAGCGTTCCTGCTTATTATGGCACCTCCACACTCCGCATGTCGCCCCTCGATCATCCTTGGCTTTACATTGAAGGTCTTGAGCCATAATCCGAAGTGTGGGATGACGTGGAGAAAAGCCTCGCACACAATAATGAACGACGAGATATGGAGGATAGCGTCCGGAGCCAGATCATGAAAATCCAACCCATAGTAGAACATGAGCCCCTCACAAAGGGGTCGAGGGTGAGGCCCAGGCCACTGAGGAAGTGAGGGACAAACACAACGCTCTCATGGGGCTCTGGTGTTGGGATAACCTTCCCTAGAGCAGGAAGCCTGTGGTGGGTATCGGCGGTCAGGTATCCGACCTCCCTAAGCCTCGTAATGTCCTCCTCTTGGATTGAGGAGGCCACCCACCAGCCTTTAGGATTGGATCCAGACATATTGGAGGATCTGAGGTGTTGGACCTTAGGTCTTGGGTGTTGGAGCTCGAGGTGCGAGAAGATGCAAGGGAGGTGGAAAAGAGGCATAGGCCTCAATCCCTTTATAAAGGGGGTGAATATCAAGAGTCCTCGGCGTGACCGCTTGAGACTTATCCAAAAATACACGGAGTCATACCAACGGTCGTCGTGGGGTAACGCACGCCCATATTGATGGAAAATCCCGTAATAAGAGGAACACAATCTCTGCTTTGGCAGGACGTGCCAATAAAACCGCCTCGCGATGCGAGTCGAGGCGGGGTAAGAAACGCCGGTTCGTGTTGGACTAGGCCATGATATAAGGGCACGACGTACGAAGATTGCCAGCAGATTAGATTTATGCTATGTTCCCTACAATGGTATGTGAAGATCATCTTGCAGATCCAGACACGATTTGAGTGTTCGACAGTTACTTTGGAGTATTCGGAGAAGGAACCCGCCTTGCAATGCCGAAGACAAGACTGCGCGCCGGACTCATCGTCATTGAAGCCTGGTTTAGGGGCTACTGAGGGAGTCCTGGATTAGGGGGTATCCGGACAGCCGGACTGTATACATCGTCCGAACTATTGAAGCATGAAGATACAAGACTCGAGACTTCGGCCCGTGTCCGGATGGGACTCTCCTTTGCGTGGAAGGCAAGCTTGGCAATCCGGATATTATGTTTCCTTCCTTGTAACCGACTCCATGTAAACCCTAGTCCTCTCCGGTGTCTATATAAACCGGAGAGGTTGGTCCTTAGAAGGCCGATCACAATTACAATCATACCATCATAGGCTAGCTCTTAGGGTTTAGCCTCTACAATCTCGTGGTAGATCTACTCTTGTACTACTCATATCTTCAATATTAATCAAGCAGGAAGTAGGGTTTTACCTCCATCGAGAGGGCCCGAACCCGGGTAAACATTGTGTCCCTTGCTTCCTGTTACCATCAGCCTAAGACGCACAGATCGGGACCCCCTACCCGAGATCCGCCGGTTTTGACACCGACAGTGGGTAACGGTTGGAATTGTTCCCCCACTATATAAGGTGGTCTTCTTCTCCAAGAAGACCCACCTCTTCCATCCCTAAGCTCCATTGTTCCTCCAAGCTCCATTTTCACCCGATCTCTTTCCCTAGCCAATCAAACTTGTTGATTTGCTCAGGATTGGTTGAGAAGGCCCCGATCTACACTTCCACCAAGAAAAATTTGATTCCCCCCACTAATGCCTAGTGGATCTTGTTACTCTTGGGTGTTTGAGCACCCTAGACGGTTGAGGCCACCTCGGAGCCATAGTCCATTGTGGTGAAGCTTCGTGGTGTCATTGGGAGCCTCCAATTAAGTTGTGGAGATTGCCCCAACCTTGTTTGCAAAGTTTCGGTCGCCGCCTTCAAGGGCACCAATAGTGGAATCACGGCATCTGGCATTGTGTGAGGGCATAAGGAGAATACGGTGGCCCTAGTGGCTTCTTGGGGAGCATTGTGCCTCCACACCGCTCTAACGGAGACGTACTTCCCCTCAAAAGGAAGGAACTTCGGTAACACATCCTCGTCTCCACCGGCTCCACTCTTGGTTATCTCACGCCTTTACTTTTGCAAGCTTACTTGTGTTATATCCCTTGCTTGCTTGTGTGCTTGTTGTTGTTGCATCATATAGGTTGTTCACCTAGTTGCATATCTAGATAACCTATTTTGATGCAAAGTTTAATTTGGTAAAGAAAAGCTAAAAATTGTTAGTTGCCTATTCACCCCCCCCCTCTAGTCAACTATATCGATCCTTTCAATTGGTATTAGAGCCTCGTCTCTTTATTAAGGACTTTGCCGTTCGAAGAGTATGGTTGACACTATAGATGGTGGGGAGGAGGAGCACTCCAGTGTGAATCCGATCTCGTCTATGGGTGATGGGGAAACCTTGGTGTCCCGTGAGGAATTCAATGTGGTCTTAGACACATTGAAAACCTCCATGACTACCAAGGTTGAAAGCATGTTTAATAAATTCTTAGAAGGACTTAAACTATCTACCTCGTCGTTGCAAGTGGGTGATCCCACTAACAAGGTGACGGATGCTAACTCCGACAAGGGGGGAGCTAATAGTGAGAAGGGTCCTTCTACTAGTGGTAGAAATGGCACCGGCATCTTTGCCCATGTGGAACCTCCAACTTATGGAGGACCGATTCCCTCTACTCATTTAAATCATGTCGGCCCTCCTCCTAAGATTGTGAAAAATGAGGATTTTGATTCTTGGGTGTATCGCTTCAAGCGTCATTTAAATCATGTGAATACTAATCTTTGGAGAATCATTGAAGAAGGTTTCTATCCACATGACCGAAGCAACTTCACCCCTAGAGAATCAGTGGATAATCAATTCAATGAGAATGCTCTCTTCATCATCCAAGATGCTATCCTTCCCGAAGATCTCCCTCATCTCCGACCCCATGCCATGTCCAAAGACACATGGCAATGCGTTGTGTCTCTCTATCAAGGAAGTGCAAGCATCCAACGCTCCAACTATGAAGTGGTGCAAGATGAAGCCGATGAGTTTGTAATGAAAGAAGATGAAGAACCTTGTGAGCTCTTTCGGAGAGTGACCAAACTCGCGGTCTCACTCCGAGATCACGGGAGCAAGGACACGGATGACAATTGGATCAAGCGCAAGTTCCTCAAGGCCATGATGCCCTACAACAAGGCCATGTCCTCCGTCATTCGTCAAAGACCGGACTTCCACTCCATGACCTCAAGTGAAGTGTTGGATGAGTTCGTTGCAATGAGCATCTTGGACAAGACCGCCGACAACGCGGTGCTTCGCTCTCAAAGGGTAAAGAAGCCCAACCTTGCCTTGAAGGCCAAGGTTATTGTGTAAGAAGAGGAAGAAGAGGAAGATGAGGAGAGCAACCCCGAAGATACAAAATATGATTATCATGAGCACATGGCTCTTGCTTCAAGGCAATTTTGGAGCAAGAAGAACTCAAGGCCCAATTTCAACAAGAACAACTCAAGTGGCTTCAAGGGCAAGCAACGAGTAAGAACTTGTTACAACTGTGGCAATGCGATCCATTTCGTTGCGGATTGTCCTTACGAGAAGCGGGAAGAAAATGGTGGCAAGCTCATCCGAAAAGACAAAGCCAAGTCCTTCCCCAACAAGAACAACTTCACCAAAAAGACTCCTACTCGAGGGTTGGTGGTTCAAGAAGAATACCGTGAGGGTGACGATGATGATGAAGATAGTGAAGCAATGGCCATGGCATCCGTTGCCATTGCAAAAACTCCCCGGATGTCTCTCTTTGATTCACCCAACAAATACATCACCGCCAAGTGCCTCATGGCCAAAGCCTCTAACAAGGTAACCCCTAACATCAAAACCACCATCATTACTAATCCCTCTTTGACAGATTGCATTAATGAACATGAGGGGTCTAATGAGGATGTGAATGAATTTGAGTCTTTTATGAGTAAGCTCAAGGGCAAATCCAAGAAGCACTTTGTTGCTCTCTTGGAACAACTTGGTGAAGTCAATGACATGATCGAGGCTCACGAAGAAACCATCTCCAAGATGGAAGGTCATAGTCGTGCCTATGCCGATGAGATATCGGATCTCTCTAATGCTCTTGAGGAAGAGCGTGGGCATCGTTTGGCTCTTGAGGAGTCACACAACAATGACCATGCTAAGTTAAAGAATGATCTTGATCATGCTCTTGTTGTGTCTCGTGTGCTAACTTCCGAGAAGGCTAAACTTGGTGTTGATCATGCTAGACTCAAGGAGGAGTTTGATGTACTTGACAAGGCCCACAAGGTCTTGAAGGGTGCTCATGCTAACCTCAAGGAGTCTTATGCTCAACTCCAAGTTAAGCTAACCAAGGAAAAGGCCACCTTTCCTCATATGGTATTAATTGATAATGCATATGCCATTAACCCGTGTTGTGAGCATGTGCATCTTGTGGAGGAGAATGCCAAGTTGAAGGATCAACTTGAGAAAGGCCTTGTGACATGCATTCAAGGTGAGAAGAACCTCAACGACCTTTTGAGAAATCAAAAGGAAGTTGTGGCCAAGGAGGGAATTGGGTTCGCACCCAAGTCCAAGAACAAGAAGAAGAACGACAAGACCAAACGACCTCCTCCTCTCAAGCAAACTTTTGTGAAAGAGGGAGAGGGTGCTCCTAAGGAGAAGAAGAACAATGTGAAGGGTGTTGATGTCAAAAAGGGCAAAACCACCTCCTCCAACAAAGTCGGTGACTTTAACCCTTCTTATGTGTTGTGCCATGCTAGTGATGGGCATGTTTATGCTAAATTTGTTGGTTCTCCTTATGAGTACATTGAATGGTCTATTTGGGTTCCTAAGACCCTTGTTACTAACATCAAAGGACCCATTACAAAATGGGTACCTAAAACCAAGCATTGATCTCGTGTAGGTGTTTGCTTCCGGTGGGGGATCATGGTTGCTCGATAGTGGAGCAACGAATCATATGACCGGAAGCAAGGACTTGGTGGTGGATGTGCACAAGATTCCTTCTATGCCCACCAATGTCGACTGGGGTGATGCCTCGTCTTCTAAGGTATTGGGTCTTGGCAAGGTTGTCACTTCTCATGATCTTAAGATCGAGAAAGTCATGCTTATTGAGTCCCTTGCATTCAATCTTCTTTCCGTTCGTCAACTTGCACTCATGGGCTTTGCCACTTTCTTTGATATTGATACCGTGGCCCTCCTGTGGAGCAAGACTCTTAAAGTAGCATTTGTTGGGCATGTCGAGAACAGACTTTATGTGATTAACTTTTCAAAGCAACCCACTAAGACCGCGACATGTCTAATGGCTAAAGTTGATGTGGGATGGCTTTGGCATCGCCGTTTAGCCCACGTCAATATGAGATCTTTGCAAAGTCTTCTCAAGGGGGACCATGTTCGTGGACTAACAAATGTTAGTTTTGCCAAAGATCGTGCTTGTAGTGCGTGTACTGAAGGAAAGCTTCATGAGAAGGCTAGCCCTCCCACGACTATCATCTACTCGAAGAGACCCTTGGAGCTCCTTCACATGGATCTCTTTGGGCATGCATCCTTTGATAGTCTTGGAGGTAGAAAGTATTGCTTGGTGATTGTGGATGATTATTCAAGATACACTTGGGTATACTTCTTCAAGATGAAGAGTGATACTCAACAAACCATCATCGACTTTGCAAATGAAGCTCAATGTCAACATGATGCAAATATCTTGACAATAAGAAGTGACAACAGCACCGAGTTCAAGAACTACACATTGGATGAGTTTCTTAGTGATGAGGGGATCAAGCATCAATATGATGCACCATATACCCCTCAACAAAATGGTGTCACGGAGAGGAAGAACCGGACGTTGATGGATGCGGCAAGGACCATGATGGCGGAGTTCAAGTCTCCATACAACTTTTGGGCTGAAGCCATCAACACAGCATGTCATGCATCCAATCGGCTCTATCTCCGCAAAGGCTTGAACAAGACTCCTTATGAAATACTCACCGGTAACAAGCCCAACCTCAAGTACTTCCGGGTGTTCGGGTGTAAGTGTTTCATTCTCAAGAAAGGTGTTCATTTGTCTAAATTTGAGGCTAGAGCTTATGAGGGCATATTTGTTGGTTATGCTACAAACTCTCATGCTTACCGTGTCCTCAACAAGTCCACCGGACTCATTGAGGAGACGTGTAACGTGGAGTTTGACGAAAATAACAGCTCCCAAGTGGAGCAAAGTGGTACTTGTGATGTAGGTGATGAAATTCCTCCCCAAGCTATAAGAAGAATGGGTATTGGTCATATTCTACCTATTGAGGAACCCCTTGTGGCCGAAGGAGAAGGACAATGCTCCACTCAAGTGGAGCCATCACCTCCCCAAGACCCACACGCTTCCGAAGAACAAAGTGAAGGCCCTCAACCTCGTGAACAAGACCAAGGGCAAGATCAACCTCAAGATGGTGGTGAACCACCAAATGATGCCCAAGGTCAAGTTCTTCCCCTCGAGAAAGTTCAAGATCAAGAGGAAGCTCAAGATCTGGAACAAGCTCAAGACGGCGCTCAAGATAATCAAGTTTACCCTCCTCCTTCCACATCCGAGGAGGGATTAGAGCATCGTGCCGTGAAGATTGCTTCGAAGCTCACCACCAAAAGGTCTATGATGCGCTTGAAGATCCGGATTGGCTCAATGCCATGCATGAAGAACTCAACAACTTCGAGTAAAACAAGGTGTGGAGATTGGTGCCAAGGCCGTCGGGGAACCACAACGTCATTGGAACCAAGTGGATATTCAAGAACAAGCAAGATGCTCATGGGAACATCATTCGCAACAAGGCAAGATCGGCAGGACAAGGCTACTCCCAAGTCGAGGGTATCGACTACAGTGAAACCTTTGCTCCCGTTGCTTGCCTTGAATCCATTTGTTTGTTGATTGCTTATGCTTCCCATCACAACTTTAAGTTACAACAAATGGATGTGAAGAGTGCTTTTCTTAATGGTCCTATTAATGAGTTCGTTTATGTCAAGCAACCCCCCGGGTTCGAGGATCCCTACTTCCAAGATCATGTGTATCAACTCGATAAGGCACTCTATGGCCTTAAGCAAGCCCCTCGTGCGTGGTACGACCACCTTACCGAGTTGTTACAAGATCGTGGATTTGAGGTTGGGCAAATCGACCCCACCCTTCTTACTAAGAAGGTCAACGGGGAGTTGTTTGTATGCCAACTATATGTTGATGATATTATTGTTGGAAATATGCCCTAGAGGCAATAATAAAAGGATTATTATTATACTTCCTTGTTCATGATAATTGTCTTTATTCATGCTATAATTGTATTATCCGGAAATCATAATACACGTGTGAATACATAGACCATAATATGTCCCTAGTAAGCCTCTGGTTGACTAGCTCGTTGATCAACAGATAGTCATGGTTTCCTGACTATGGACATTAGATGTCATTGATAACGGGATCACATCATTAGGAGAATGATGTGATGGACAAGACCCAATCCTAAGCATAGCACAAGATCGTGTAGTTCGTTTTGCTAGAGCTTTTTAAATGTCAAGTATCTTTTCCTTAGACCATGAGATCGTGTAACTCCCGGATACCGTAAGAGTGCTTTGGGTGTACCAAACGTCACAACGTAACTGGGTGACTATAAAGGTGCACTACAGGTATCTCTGAAAGTGTCTGTTGGGTTGACACGGATCGAGACTGGGATTTGTCACTCCGTATTACGGAGAGGTATCACTGGGCCCACTCGGTAGTGCATCATCATAATGAGCTCAAAGTGACCAAGTGTCTGGTCACGGGATCATGCATTACGGTACGAGTAAAGTGACTTGCCGGCAACGATATTGAACGAGGTATTGGGATACCGACGATCGAATCTCGGGCAAGTAACATACCGTCTGACAAAGGGAATAGTATACGGGGTTACTTGAATCCTCGACATCGTGGTTCATCTGATGAGATCATCGAGGAGTATGTGGGAGCCAACATGGGTATCCAGATCCCGCTGTTGGTTATTGACCGGAGAGCCGTCTCGGTCATGTCTGCATGTCTCCCGAACCCGTAGGGTCTACACACTTAAGGTTCGGTGACGCTAGGGTTGTATGAATATGAGTATGCAGCAAACCGAATGTTGTTCGGAGTCCCGGATGAGATTCCGGACGTCACGAGGAGTTCCGGAATGGTCCGGAGGTAAAGAATTATATATAGGAAGTGCTGTTTCGGCCATCGGGAAAGTTTCGGGGTCACCCGGTATTGTACCGGGACCACCGGAAGGGTCCCAGGGGTCCACTGGGTGGGGCCACCTATCCCGGAGGGCCCCGTGGGCTGAAGTGGGAGGGGAACCAGCCCCTAGTGGTCTGGTGTGCCCCCCCCCCTTGGGCCCCCCTGCGTCTAGGGTTGGAAACCCTAGGGTGGGGGGGGGGGCGCACCACTTGCCTTGGGGGGCACTCCACACCCCCTGGCCGCCGCCCCTCCTTGGGAGATTCAATCTCCAGGGCCGGCGCCCCCCCTAGGGGCCTATATAAAGGAGGGGGGGAGGGAGGGCAGCCGTACCCTGAGTCTTGGCGCCTCCCTCCCCCTGCTACACCTCTTCCTCCTCCCGTAGTTGCTTGGCGAAGCCCTGCCGGAGTCCTGCTACATCCACCACCACGCCGTCATGCTGCTGGATCTTCATCAACCTCTCCTTCCCCCTTGCTGGATCAAGATGGAGGAGACGTCATCCGCTCTGTACGTGTGTTGAACACGGAGGTGTTGTCCGTTCGACACTTGGTCATCGGTGATTTGGATCACGGCGAGTACGACTCCATCATCCCCTTTCTCTTGAAAGCTTCCGCTCGCGATCTACAAAGGTATGTAGATGCACTCCTATCACTCGTTGCTTAGATGAACTCATAGATGGATCTTGGTGAAACCGTAGGAAAATTTTTATTTTCTGCAACGTTCCCCAACAGTGGCATCATGAGCTAGGTCTATGCGTAGTTCTCTATTGCACGAGTAGAACACAAATCTGTTGTGGGCGTAGATCTTGTCAACTTGCTTGCCACTACTAGTCTTTTCTTGCTTCAGTGGTATTGTGGGATGAAGTGGCCCGGAGTGACCTTACACGTACGCTTACGTGAGACAGGTTCCACCGACTGACATGCACTAGTTGCATAAGGTGGCTAGCGGGTGTCTGTCTCTCCTACTTTAGTTGGAGCGGATTCGATGAAAAGGGTCCTTATGAAGGGTAAATAGAAGTAGAAAAAATCAGTTGTGGTTATTCGTAGGTAAGAAAACGTTCTTGCTAGAACCTAATTGCAGCCACGTAAAAGATGCAACAACAATTAGAGCATGTCTAACTTGTTTTTGCAGCAATTGTCATGTGATGTGATATGGCCAGAAGTTGTGATGAATGATGATTGATATATTGTGATGTATGAGATCATGTTCTTGTAATAGGAATCATGACTTGCATGTCGATGAGTATGACAACCGGCAGGAGCCATAGGAGTTGTCTTAATTATTGTATGACCTGCGTGTCAATGATTTAACGCCATGTAATTACTTTACTTTATTGCTAAACCGTTAGCTATAGTAGTAGAAGTAATAGTTGGCGAGCAACTTCATGGAGGCACGATGATGGAGATCATGATGATGGAGATCATGGTGTCATGCCGGTGACGAAGATGATCATGGAGCCCCGAAGATGGAGATCGAAGGAGCTATATGATATTGGCCATATCATGTCACTACTTTATATAATTGCATGTGATGTTTATTATGTTTTATGCATCTTGTTTACTTAGAACGGCGGTAGTAAATAAGATGATCCCTTATAATGATTTCAAGAAAGTGTTCCCCCTAACTATGCACCGTTGCTAAAGTTCGTCATTTCGAAGCACCACGTGATGATCGGGTGTGATAGATCCTTACGTTCACATACAACGGGTGTAAGATAGTTTTACACATGCAGAACACTTAGGGTTAACTTGATGAGCCTAGCATGTACAGACATGGCCTCGGAACACAGAGACCGAAAGGTCGAACATGAGTCGTATGGAAGATACGATCAACATGGAGATGTTCACCGATGATGACTAGTCCGTCTCACATGATGATCGGACACGGCCTAGTCGACTCGGATCGTGTAACACTTAGATGACTAGAGGGATGTCTAATCTGAGTGGGAGTTCATTAAATAATTTGATTAGATGAACTTAATTATCATGAACTTAGTCTAAAATCTTTGCAAAATATGTCTTGTAGATCAAATGGCCAACGCTCATGTCAACATGAACTTCAACGCGTTCCTAGAGAAAACCAAGCTGAAAGATGATGGCAGCAACTATTCATACTGGGTCCGGAACCTAAGGATCATCCTCATAGCAGCCAAGAAAGCATATGTCCTAGAAGAACCGCTAGGTGAAGCACCCATCCCAGAGAACCAAGACGTTATAAACACTTGGCAGTCACGTGCTGATGATTACTCCCTCGTTCAGTGCGGCATGCTTTATAGCTTAGAACCGGGGCTCCAAAAGTGTTTTGAGAAACACGGAGCATATGAGATGTTCGAGGAGCTGAAAATGGTTTGTCAAGATCATGCCCGGGTCGAGAGATATGAAGTCTCTGACAAGTTCTATAGTTGTAAGATGGAGGAAAACAGTTCTGTCAATGAGCACATACTCAAAATGTCTGGGTTGCACAACCGCCTGTCCCAGCTGGAGATCAACCTCCCGGACGAGGCGGTCATTGACAGAATCCTTCAGTCGCTCCCACCGAGCTACAAGAGCTTTGTGTTGAACTACAATATGCAGGGGATGGTGAAGACCATTCCTGAAGTATTTTCAATGCTGAAGTCAGCAGAGGTTGAAATCAAGAAAGAACATCAAGTGTTGATGGTCAATAAGACCACTAAGTTCAAGGAGGGCAAGGGTAAGAAGAACTTCAAGAAGGACGGCAAAGATGTTGCCGCACCCGGTAAGCCAGTTGCCTGGAAGAAGTCAAAGAATGGACCCAAGCCTGAGACTAAGTGCTTTTATTGCAAGGGGAAGGGTCACTGGAAGCGGAACTGCCCCAAATACTTAGCGTACAAGAAGGCCGGCAACACTAAAGGTATATGTGATATACATGTAATTGATGTGTACCTTGCCAGTACTCGTAGTAACTCCTGGGTATTTGATACCGATGCCGTTGTTCACATTTGTAACTCACAACAGGAGCTGCGGAATAAGCGAAGACTGGCGAAGGACAAGGTGACGATGCGCGTCGGGAATGGTTCCAAGGTCGATGTGATCACCGTCGGCACGCTACCTCTACATTTACCCACGGGATTAGTTATGAACCTCAATAATTGTTATTTAGTGCCAAGTTTGAGCATGAACATTGTATCTGGATCTCGTTTAATACGAGATGGCTACTCATTTAAATCTGAGAATAATGGTTGTTCTATTTATATGAGAGATATGTTTTATGGTCATGCCCCGATGGTCAATGGTTTATTCTTAATGAATCTCGAACGTAATATTACACATATTCGTAGTGTGAATACCAAAAGATGTAAAGTTGATAACGATAGTCCCACATACTTGTGGCACTGCCGCCTTGGTCACATTGGTGTCAAGCGCATGAAGAAGCTCCATGCTGATGGACTTTTAGAGTCTCTAGATTATGAATCATTTGACACATGCGAACCATGCCTCATGGGCAAAATGACCAAGACTCCGTTCTCCGGAACAGTGGAGCGAGCAACCAACTTATTGGAAATCATACATACCGATGTGTGCGGTCCAATGAGCGTTGAGGCTCACGGAGGATATTGTTATGTTCTCACTCTCACTGATGACTTGAGAAGATATGGGTATATCTACTTGATGAAACACAAGTCTGAGACCTTTGAAAAGTTCAAGGAATTTCAGAATGAGGTAGAGAATCAACGTGACCGAAAGATAAAGTTCCTACGATCAGATCGTGGAGGAGAATATTTAAGTCACGAATTTGGTACACACTTAAGGAAATGTGGAATCGTTTCACAACTCACGCCGCCTGGAACACCTCAGCGTAACGGTGTGTCCGAACGTCGTAATCGCACTCTATTGGATATGGTGCGACCTATGATGTCTCTTACCGATTTACCGCTATCATTTTGGGGATACGCTCTAGAGACAGCTACATTCACTTTAAATAGGGCACCGTCTAAATCCGTTGAGACGACACCGTATGAATTATGGTTTGGGAAGAAACCTAAGCTGTCATTTCTAAAAGTTTGGGGATGCGATGCTTATGTCAAGAAACTTCAACCTGAAAAGCTCGAACCCAAGTCGGAAAAATGCGTCTTCATAGGATACCCTAAGGAAACCATCGGGTATACCTTCTACTTAAGATCCGAGGGCAAGATCTTTGTTGCCAAGAACGGATCCTTTCTGGAAAAAGAGTTTCTCTCGAAAGAAGTAAGTGGGAGGAAAGTAGAACTCGATGAACTACTACCTCTTGAACTGGAAAGTAGTGCAGCTCAGGAAAATGTTCCTGTGGTGCCTACACCAACCGGAGAGGAAATTAATGATTATGATCAAGGTACTTCGGATCAAGTTGCTACTGAACCTCGTAGGTCCATGAGGACACGTTCCACACCAGAGTGGTATGGCAACCCTGTCCTAGAAATCATGTTGTTAGACAACAGTGAACCTTCGAACTATGAAGAAGCGATGGCGGGCCCAGATTCCAACAAATGGCTTGAAGCCATGCAATCCGAGATAGAATCCATGTATGAAAACAAAGTATGGACTTTGACAGACTTGCCCGATGATCGGCGAGTGATAGAAAACAAATGGATCTTTAAGAAGAAGATGGACGCGGATGGTAATATTACCATCTATAAAGCTCGACTTGTCACTAAGGGTTATCGACAAGTTCAAGGGGTTGACTACGATGAGACATTCTCTCCCGTAGCAAAGCTGAAGTCCGTCCGAATCATGTTAGCAATTGCCGCATACTATGATTATGAGATATGGCAGATGGACGTCAAAACGGCATTCCTTAACGGGCATCTTAAGGAAGAACTGTATATGATGCAGCCGGAGGGTTTTGTCGATCCTAAGAATGCTAACAAAGTATGCAAGCTCCAGCGATCCATTTATGGGCTGGTGCAAGCATCTCGGAGTTGGAACATTCGCTTTGATGAGATGATCAAAGCGTTTGGGTTTATGCAGACTTATGGAGAAGCCTGCGTTTACAAGAAAGTGAGTGGGAGCTCTGTAGCATTTCTCATATTATATGTAGATGACATACTTTTGATGGGAAATGATATAGAACTTTTGGACAGCATTAAGGCCTACTTGAATAAGTGTTTTTCAATGAAGGACCTTGGAGAAGCTGCTTACATATTAGGCATCAAGATCTATAGGGATAGATCAAGACGCCTCATAGGTATTTCACAAAGCACATACCTTGATAAGATTTTGAAGAAGTTCAAAATGGATCAGTCCAAGAAAGGGTTCTTGCCTGTATTGCAAGGTGTGAGATTGAGCTCGGCTCAATGCCCGACCACGGCAAAAGATAAAGAAGAGATGAGTGTCATCCCCTATGCTTCAGCCATAGGATCTATTATGTATGCCATGCTGTGTACCAGACCTAATGTAAACCTTGCCGTAAGTTTGCTAGGAAGGTACCAAGGTAATCCCGGCAAGGAACACTGGACAGCGGTCAAGAATATCTTGAAGTACCTGAAAAGGACAAAGGACATGTTTCTCGTTTATGGAGGTGACGAAGAGCTCGTCGTAAAGGGTTACGTCAACGCTAGCTTCGACACAGATCTGGATGACTCTAAGTCACAAACCGGATACGTGTATATGTTGAATGGTGGAGCAGTAAGCTGGTGCAGCTGCAAGCAGAGCGTCGTGGCGGGATCTACATGTGAAGCGGAGTACATGGCAGCCTCGGAGGCAGCGCATGAAGCAATTTGGGTGAAGGAGTTCATCACCGACCTAGGAGTCATACCCAATGCGTCGGGGCCGATCAAACTCTTCTGTGACAACACTGGAGCTATTGCCCTTGCCAAGGAGCCCAGGTTTCACAAGAAGACCAGGCACATCAAGCGTCGTTTCAACTCCATCCGTGAAAATGTTCAAGATGGAGACATAGATATTTGCAAAGTACATACGGATCTGAATGTCGCAGATCCGTTGACTAAACCTCTTTCGCGAGCAAAACATGATCAACACCAGAACTCTATGGGTGTTCGATTCATCACAATGTAACTAGATTATTGACTCTAGTGCAAGTGGGAGACTGTTGGAAATATGCCCTAGAGGCAATAATAAAAGGATTATTATTATATTTCCATGTTCATGATAATTGTCTTTATTCATGCTATAATTGTATTATCCAGAAATCGTAATACACGTGTGAATACATAGACCATAATATGTCCCTAATAAGCCTCTAGTTGACTAGCTCGTTGTTCAACAGATAGTCATGGTTTCCTGACTATGGACATTAGATGTCATTGATAACGGGATCACATCATTAGGAGAATGATGTGATGGACAAGACCCAATCCTAAGCATAGCACAAGATCGTGTAGTTCGTTTTGCTAGAGCTTTTCAAATGTCAAGTATCTTTTCGTTAGACCATGAGATCGTGTAACTCCCGGATACCGTAAGAGTGCTTTGGGTGTACAAACGTCACAACGTAACTGGATGACTATAAAGGTGCACTACAGGTATCTCTGAAAGTGTCTATTGGGTTGACACGGATCGAGACTGGGATTTGTCACTCCGTATTACGGAGAGGTATCACTGGGACCACTCGGTAGTGCATCATCATAATGAGCTCAAAGTGACCAAGTGTCTGGTCACGGGATCATGCATTACGGTACGAGTAAAGTGACTTGCCGGCAACGAGATTGAATGAGGTATTGGGATACCGACGATCGAATCTCGGGCAAGTAACATACCGTCTGACAAAGGGAATAGTATACGGGGTTACTTGAATCCTCAACATCGTGGTTCATCCGATGAGATCATCGAGGAGTATGTGGGAGCCAACATGGGTATCCAGATCCCGCTGTTGGTTATCGACCGGAGAGCTGTCTCGGTCATGTCTGCATGTCTCCCGAACCCGTAGGGTCCACACACTTAAGGTTCGGTGACGCTAGGGTTGTATGAATATGAGTATGCAGCAAACCGACCGTTGTTAGGGCTCCCGAATGACATCCCGGATGTCACGAGGAGTTCCGGAATGGTCCGGAGGTAAAGAATTATATATAGGAAGTGCTGTTTCGGCCATCGGGAAAGTTTCGGGGTCACCCGGTATTGTACAGAGACCACCGGAAGGGTCCGGGGGGTCCACCGGGTGGGGCCACCTATCCCGGAGGGCCCCGTGGGCTGAAGTGGGAGGGGAACCAGCCCCTAGTGGGCTGGTGCGCCCCCCCCCCCTTGGGCCCCCCTACGCCTAGGGTTGGAAACCCTAGGGTGGGGGCGCACCACTTGCCTTGGGGGGCACTCCACCCCCCTGGCCGCTGCCCCTCCTTGGGAGATTCAATCTCCAGGGCCGGCACCCCCCTGGGGGCCTATATAAAGGAGGGGGGAGGGAGGGCAGCCGTACCCTGAGTCTTGGTGCCTTCCTCCCCCTGCTACACCTCTTCCTCCTCCCGCAGTTGCTTGGCGAAGCCCTGCCGGAGTCCTGCTGCATCCACCACCACGCCGTCGTGCTACTGGATCTTCATCAACCTCTCCTTCCCCCTTGCTGGATCAAGAAGGAGGAGACGTCATCCGCTCTGTACGTCTGTTGAACGCGGAGGTGCTATCCGTTCGGCACTTGGTCATCGATGATATGGATCACGGCGAGTACGACTCCATCATCCCCTTTCTCTTGAAAGCTTCCGCTCGCAATCTACAAAGGTATGTAGATGCACTCCTATCACTCGTTGCTTAGATGAACTCATAGATGGATCTTGGTGAAATTGTAGGAAAATTTTTATTTTCTGCAATGTTCCCCAACAATTATCTTTGGTTCCCCTAACAAAGTTTTCAATGAGGAATTTGCCGCTCTCATGACCTCTAAGTTCAAGATGTCTTCGATGGGAGAGTTGAAGTTCTTCCTTGGTTTCTATCGTGGAATTAACACGTCAGATGTCCTAGTGTAAGGACTTAGTCGTGAGGCCACGCATCTGTGTGGTAGCTTGAGAGGGGTTGATCGGGACGAGAGACGCGATGCACAAGACAAGGATTTAGACAGCTTCGGGCCCCGGGAAACATCATCCGGTAATAGCCCTACATGTTGTTTGTGGCTAGATCTCATTATGCTCATGAGGGAGTCGCCGTAAACCGGCTCTCCTCTAGTTGTGTCTAGCCCTAGAGATTGTTTCTTGTCCTTTTTTCCCCTTTGGGGAGCCCTGCCCCTCCTTATATAAGTTACAGGGGCGGGTTACATGTGGAGTCCAAATAGGATTAGGACTAGCCTATCTTCTACTACAAGCCGGATACAAGTCCGGGTCTTGATTCCTTGTAAGGGAGATATTCCTCGCGCCTTTCCTCTTAAGCCGGCCTACCATAACGTAAGCCGACCTTCTGGGCCTTGAGCCTCCTGGGCCCCCGGGTCTTGTCGCTCCTCTGATCCGCTTGCCAGATCGCCCATAAGTCGCCAGGATCGGGCGGGCCACTTAATGTGTCGTCCAGTCAGGGCGGGTCATTAGTGAGTTGCCAAGTCCGGCCGGGTTACACCGCGGGGTATATCCCCGACATTAGCCCCCAAGTTTACCTTGGATTTATCCTTGGTAAACTTATGCTGCAAAATAAACACAAGAAAAAAATTTGACGGGTTGTGCTCCGGGTTAAGAATTCTTGTAAACCGGCACCTGAACATCCTTAAGTCCTTGTCATTTCCTTCTTCTAGAAAATCTGGGTCAATAGACCAGCTTCACAATCAATTTGCTTGTAGAAGAAATATTGTAAACAAAATCCATTTGAGTCGGCTTCCAAAGCGCCGGCTTAAAAAATATAGGTCTTGAAATACTCATCTGATTTTCAACCGGCTTAAAGATGTAGATCTTGCAACCTTGAGGAAATCCGGGTTATTCATCTCAATCATTAGTCATAAAATTGAATATTATTCCACATATGTAGCCCCCAAGTGCCAGGTTGTCATGCTTGCAGCAAGCTGGGACTTGTAATTTCCTTATGCTTGTAAAATTTCAACCAGTGTAGCCCCCAAGGGTTGGGTCATTATACAATAATGAGCAGGGACTTCATAAATATGATCATGTAGACTTGAACAGCAACATGTAGTCCCCAAGGGCCGGCTTAGTAAGATAATACTAAGCTGGGACTTTTTATATATATACTTCATTGAAAATAATATCATATGATGTAAACCGGCCCTCACCATGGGGCTCGAACCCACGTCCATAAGGTTAAGAGCTTTGTACTCTACCAACTGAGTAGTGGACCTTTCAATATAATGGATTAAGACTTGTGTACCTTGAATTGTTGATAGGAGCAATTGGTAGCCCCCAAGGGTCGGCTTAGTAAGATGTGATGAGTTGGGTCTTCAATGAGGTGAGCAAAAATGACTTTGCATTAGCCCTCAAGTGTTATGGTGCATGCTTGCAGCGACATGAGACTTGCATATTTGATGTAACCTCAATTTGAATAATGTAGCCCCCAAGTGCCGGGTCGTAAGCCTGCAGCGACTCGGGACTATTCCTTCCATTGTAGAATAAATTATATCCATTAATAGAATAATAGCCATTGCGCTGAAGCGACTTTGAAGACCTCCATCATAATATTGGCTATTGATAACCATAATAAGAATCCAGCCATGTCGGCTATTAAGGACTTGAATAATATAATCCGGTATGAAAACCTCAATCATTCAATATCATCATGAAAATCCAGCCAGTTTTGGCTATTAAAGATTTGAATACCTCATCGGTTGACAAGTAAATCCAGAGTTTAAATACCTGGCGGCTCTTGGCCGATGACGACTTAATGCGCATTCATTGTAAGCCGGAATTTTTGTAACCCGATGGCCTATAGCCCTTGAGAAAATCAATAATTGATAACCCTTTTGAGACACCAATTTCAGTGATGAGCTTGGACTGAAGCATTTATATAAGTCATAGTTCTGCAAATCCTGCACAGAGTTTAAACAATATACGCCCTGGCAACTTAACGTCAAAAGCCAGGGCAGGTAACCACCCAAATGTAGTCTTATCCTGCACACAAGTAGATCATAAGATCCCTATGATCCTTTGAATGATACCGCCAGTTTATGTGACCCAGACAGTGAAGCTGATAACTCAACTCTGTAAGATATTTGTGACAACTCAAATACTTGTGATTGTATAAAAACAAATAAAAAAATTTGAGGCTTCTGATTCGAATACGATCAGTAAACTGTTCCAAAGGGGTTAGGCTAAGATTCGAATATGATCATATAGCCCCCAGTGGCATTGGCGTTGCCGATCAAAGTGGGTATCGACAGCTATGTTCTCTTTGGTTCGAATACGACCTATGTTTGAACAGGAAGCCCCCAAATGACCTTTAAAAGTTGTTTAACGACGCTGATTCGAATACAATCCACGTCGATTCCCAAAGGGGTTGAGCTATGATTCGGATACGATCAAGAAGCCCCCAAGTAGGTTCAGCAGTTTGCTAATCAAAAGGGTACCGACAGCTATGTTCTCTTTGGTTCGAATACGACCTATGTTTGAACAGGAAGCCCCCAAGTAACCATATAAGTTTTGGCATTGCGCCGATCAAGAGGGTACTGATAGCTATGCCCAATGAGTAGGAAGCCCCCAAATGACCATAATAAGATAAGTCATAAGGCAGGATACCTATGTTTGAACCGCGCATCATGGCAGCAAGTTCTTTTTGGCACCCTTTAACCTTTCTGAGAACTCGAACTTGCGAGAGATTAATTCTTTTGAACCGGAAGTTTAAACCGGATTTGAAAGCTTCAAAAAATTTGTGAGGGACAAATTTATCTTGAGCCGGATTTTGAACTGGATTTGAAAGCCTCAAAAATTTGTGAGGGACAAAGTTACCCTGGGCCGGCTTTTGAACCAGATTTGAGAGCTTCAGTGCTTTATGGGAGAAAGATGTCTCTTGAACCGGATTTTAAACTGGAGTCCTTATTGTGAGCCAGAAATCTTCTGACGGCTTTTAAATTTTCATCGTTCTAGCAGTAATCTCCGGGGCCCGGGTTATTTTTCCCTTCAATGACCCGGAGTTATTGAATTCATTGAAACCGGCTAATTTTGCCGAGTCATACCATTGTAGCCCCCGAGTCTCAAGACGACTCGAGGAGTTGGATTGAGATTCTACATATTTGACCATAGCAGAAGGTATACATCATTGTCGTTGATAGCGCGATGTGAATCCACAGAAGGTTGAGGTGACTGCGGCGGCTTATAAATGATCCCGTATGAGCCGTGTCAGGAACTCGACCAATGGTTCCTTCCAACTGGCTGTTTGAAGCTAACCAAACTGTAGTGGCGGCGACTTGTGCACCTGCCCATTGAACCATCCAGTGCAGACGGCGGCTGATAATATGCGGCTGATAATATATGATAATTTGCCTCTAATTTGTTGGAAGAAAAACCAGGCTTCCCAAGTAGTGACTTGCTCATACTCAATAAACAGCTCATCCAGACAAGTGCAGCCCGGTGTGTCGATGTCGACCAGGCCGCGAGAGACAGATGGTAAAGACGACCGCAACATCTGAGACGGCACAGACAGATAAACCGGCCGTGGCGTTGTAAGCCGGTGCAGACGGGCAAGTTATCCTCCTTGTTGTAAGCCGACGTGGTCGCAAGAGACGACCACAGCATTGTAAGCAGGCGCGGTCGCGAGAGACGGCCACGACATTGTAAGCCGGTGCGGGAGTCCGTTGAGCAACGACGACCACCTGTGCCAAAATATGTTGGCGCGCCTCCATCTCCGCAGTATAATATCATTTTTTGTCATAAATAATTGCCCTACATAAACAATATTGCAGACCAAGACAAAGATAAACTTGTTCTCTGACAAAAAAACAACATGTGTTAATAATAAAACTTGGATGGATATCACCTGATTTGCTTGGATGACGGATGATCCGTTTGTCACCACAGCGGTGGCCCAGGCAGACCAGCAACTCAATATAGTTCCGGCGGCTTAGGCAGACCGATGACTTAATATAATCCCGGCGGCTCAAATCGGCAAGGGCGGCTCAACGCGGCTCCGGCGAGTAATAGGTTTAATAAAATAAATTTGGATGGATGTCACATGATGATCTGGACAGTATATGATCTGTGCGTCATGTCCATTCGACAAATGATCCATACGCAGACTGAAAGGGTCGGAGGAGTACAAATACTAGTGACGATGGACTAGTATAGCCTCACGTCATTTGAAATGGCAATAGGTGGTAGCTCTTTTCACGTGATATGCTTTGGAAAGTTAATGGTTGCTGGGGGCCGTGCCGCTAGTGGATGTTTCCTGCATGCGAGTACATCGTTGTTATTCTGTCTCTCTCTTTTCCTCTTTCTTTCCAATGATGGTCAAGGCAGTTGCCCCCTTTTTTATGCTTGTTCCTATGGTGACTTGACGTGGCATAACAGCCTCACTAAGTCGGGCTATTACCCCTGCAACTCCCTTGTTGCTCCATTTGTTGTAGCTGCAGTGGATTCAGACGACTTGGTAAGACTGACTTAAAGCGGTGTTTAAAAATAGGCCAGCGGACGCAAACTTTGGAAGGCATCGGCGTCTTGGCAGAGCCGGGGTGCTCGAAGGCCGCAGAAAAACTGGAGGACTTGGGCACGCAGAGGCTTCTAGAAAGAATAACCCGCCACGGAGAAAGGCGCGAGCGGATCCGGTGGCTTGGCGGAGGTGTTTAACCATATCAGAGGCAGCAATTTGGTTGTGCAGTAGGGCAAGTTGCGCGGACGAGGCGTGCAGTGGTGTGAGCCGGCAGAGGGCGCAGCAGCAACCGGCCGCGCGATGAGCCGGCAGGAGACACGACAACAGCCGGCAGCACGGCCGAGTCCATCAGGTTTTGGTTCTTTCCGTTGACCAGGCACTGTGGATCCTTGATTCAGGTGCATATGCCCGATTGGTTTGGAGACCTCACCTGCGCTGAGCCAAGCAGTACGAGCAGATGATGTGTGTAACCCGTGTTGGGCGAATCGACAGTTCAGACTAAACACAGCCGATATCTTGCCAGCTGTCTCTATTTCCTACAATGGCATACCCAAAGACCGACCCGGCCTCCAATTGATGATTGCCTGGCCGCGTGAATAGAATCATTATTAACCTGGTGATCCTCTTTGCTCAATATAGTAGGCTGAAACAAAAAGTCTGATCCATATTGTACTAGTAGTTTCACATGGTAAATTTCATGGGCTTGCTCGAAACCCGTGACATGCTAGATAATTTCTTTGTGGTCATGGACATGGAAACCGTCAGGGCGGCTCAAAGCAGAGGGACGCGGTGGGTCAACCCAGCCGGTTTTGACTCCTCGTCCGGGTCGTAGTTGGTTTCGCCGAGACGTAGCAGCTGACGTACAATTCTGATGTAGCTTGGCTTGATGGAAACATGAAAAAATCATAACGCCTGATGAAACACTTTAGAGCTCGACCCATCGTGAGCAATAATCATCTGATGTTTTAACTGCAGCAGGAACTGCAGATCACGGCGGCTTATGGTAGCGCCGTAGTGCATAGGTGTAATCCTAAAATAGTCGTAATCTCCTGCCCGTCCCTGCAGAACCCTTCGTCAATCTTGACTGATGAACTCGTATCTGATGTGAAATTTTCACGCTGGTTTGAACCGGAAAAATTGCAACCTTCTCGAACCCTAGAAAAGATCCCTCCAAGAACTCAACACCACCGTGCGCGAGCCCCACAGTGGGCGCCAACTGTCGTGGAATTAACACGTCAAATGTCCTAGTGTAAGGACTTAGTCGTGAGGCCACGCATCTGTGTGGTAGCTTGAGAGGGGTTGATCGGGACGAGAGACGCGACACACAAGACAAGGATTTAGACAGCTTCGGGCCCCGGGAAACATCATCCGGTAATAGCCCTACATGCTGTTTGTGGCTAGATCTCATTATGCTCATGAGGGAGTCGCCGTAAACCGGCTCTCCTCTAGTTGTGTCTAGCCCTAGAGATTGTTTCTTGTCCCTTTTTCCCCCTTTGGGGAGCCCTGCCCCTCCTTATATAAGTTAGAGGGGCGGGTTACATGTGGAGTCCAAATAGGATTAGGACTAGCCTATCTTCTACTACAAGCCGGATACAAGTCCGGGTCTTGATTCCTTGTAAGGGAGATATTCCTCACGCCTTTCATATTAAGCCGGCCTACCATAACGTAAGCCGACCTTCTGGGCCTTGAGCCTCCTGGGCCCCCGGGTTTTGTCGCTCCTCTGAGCCGCTTGCCAGGTCACCCATAAGTCGCCAGGATCGGGCGGGTCACTTAGTGTGTCATCCAGTCAGGGCGGGTCATTAGTGAGTTGCCAAGTCCGGCCGGGTTATACTTCCGGCCAGGTTACACCGCGGGGTATATCCCCGACAGTTTTGATATCAAGCAAAGAAAAGAAGGCACCTTCATCAACCAAGCCAAATACACTCAAGACATGCTCAAAAGATTCAAGCTAAGTGATGTCAAGCCAGCTTCTAATCCAATGCCTACCAAGTGCCAACTTTACATTGATCCCAATGGTAAAGCGGTGGATCAGAAGGTATAACGCTCCATGATTGGCTCCTTGCTTTACCTTTGTGCATCTAGACCGGATATCATGTTGAGTGTGGGAATATGTGCACAGTTTCAAGCCGCACCGAAGGAAAGTCACTATGTGGCGGTCAAGCGAATCTTTCGATATTTGGCTCATACCACAAACTTTGGCTTATGGTACCCAAGAGGAGAAAACTTCAAGCTTGAAGGATTTTAGGATTCCGATTGGGCGGGAGACAAAGTGGATAGGAAGTCCACTTCTGGAGGGTGCCAATTTCTGGGTTGCTCTTTGGTAAGTTGGTCTTCCAAGAAGCAAAGTTGTGTGTCTCTCTCATCCACTGAAGCGGAATATGTGGCGGCCGGTAGTTGTTGTTCACAACTCCTATGGATGAGGCAAACTTTAAAGGATTACGGTGTCACTTGTGACAAAGTGCCTCTTTGATGTGACAATGAAAGTGCCATCAAGATTTCTCTCAACCCGGTGCAACACTTCAAGACGAAGCATATTGAGATTCGGTATCACTTCAACCGGGATCATATTAGGCGAGGGGAGATCGAGCTCAAGTATGTCAACACTCGTGATAACCTTGCAGATATTTTCACGAAGCCCTTGGATGAAGAAAGATTTCGCGAGTTAAGGCATGAGCTAAATATCATTGATTCGAGCAATGTGACTTGAACCCTTGCACCTCCCACCACACTCAACTTGTTGTCTAGTTTAGGTGTAGGCATGGACATAGGGGGAGTGTTGTTCTCTCAATGAACTCTCCCTCTCCCCTTTATGCATAAATTGATCAACTCTTTCACATTAGCCATCTTTGATGGTACTTGTGCTTCAAAGACGAGTTTTGGTCATGGGCCCAAGGATAATTCTTCGCGGTGCCATACCAATTGACTCAAACATCGGTGGCTCCGGCCACCGCCCTCTCCTTGGAGAGGTTGTGTCTCGTGGTTGGTCTTCGTTGTCTTGTGCTTTCTTCTTCCCTGTGCGAGTTTGTGTCGTCGTTTGTTTTCGCCTCTTTGTAGTTCGGTGTTCCCGTAGGTTGTTTTGCTTTTGCTCTTGTGTGAAACTTACACTTTCTTGGGTTACGGTACTACCGTGGCAGGCCACGGTACTACCGCGGGAGTTGGTAGCTTTGCATTTGCTCAGTTGCCTCCCAGGGGCACGGTACTACCGCTGCCATCGTAGCAGTAATTTTTTACTGCCGCTGGAAGAGCGGTACTACCGCCCAGCGCGCGGTACTTCCGCTTGGGCGGTACTACCGCGATGACCCACGGTACTTTTGTGCCCACTTGAGCAGGTGGGGGTTAAGAGTGGGATAGGGGGAGTTCTAACTCCCCCATACCCATTCATCTCTATTCCCCACCCCGTCTCTCTCTCTCTCCTGCCCAAGAACAGCGCCGGAGGTCTTCGCCGGATCTCCTTCTTTGGCCGCCCTCCTCGGATTTCGACCGGTGGGATCATTCCCCACCACTTCCTCTTGCCATGGACCAAGGTCTTTCCCCAAATCCCTCTCCTTTTGGTTTGTTCCTTTGCTTCCAGGTTTTGGGGAGATGCATGTGGTGTTCTTGAGATTTTTGACTAAATCTGTGCAAGAGGGATTCGTAGGAGCGTGGTAGTGTAGTAAGCATGCTCTTTGGATAGTCAAAATAGTTCCGGTTAATCAACGGTAGTACCGATGTTGTCGTGCGGAGGTTCTAGATCCAGATCCGTAACTCTCTGTCGCGGTTTTCGATCCGCACGGTACTACCGCTCCTCCTGGAGTGGTACTACCGCAGCCTCGTCTATATCTCGCGCCATGCGGTACTTCCATACCTTAGTGCGGTACTACCGCTTGGCGCCCGGAAGTAAAATATTACTTCCGCCTCAAGCGTGGTACTACCGTGCCACCCCGGCACGGTACTACCGCGGCTGGCGCGGGTGTAATTTTTTACATCCATACACCGGCCCGGTACTACCGTAGATTCATCCTGCACTCTTTTTCTGTCCAGATTTCGTGCTTATTTGTTTCCTTCTACTTTGGTCTTTGTCTTTTGCATTGACCCATCTTGTTTCCCGTGCTTGTTCTTGTGTTTTGTGTCTGTCGGATTTCGGGTTCCAGCAGACCCTTGAGGTTCGAACACTGGGGTGCGCATGAAGATCTCTCCCCTACCAGCTCACGTCTCGAAGTCTCGCAAAGATCTAAGCAAGAAAGGTGAACACACAAGGGACACGAGATTTATACTGGTTCAGGCCACCATTGTGGTGTAATACCCTACTCCAGTGTGTTGTGTGGTGGATTGCCTCAGGGGTTGATGATGAATAGTACAAAGGGAGAACAGCCTCGCGAGGGGCTATTCTTGAGCTGGTGCGATGAACTGCTTGGGTGAGTTCAGGCGCTTCTCTCTCTCTCTCTCTCTCTCTCTCTCTCTCTCTCTCTCTCTCTCTCTCTGCGTGGTTTCTAGATGATCTGGATGCCTCTAGATGATCTGGATGCCTCTGGCTGCCCTCCAGCTGCCCTCTAGCTGGTCTGGATGCCTCTGGCTGCCCTCCAATTGCCCTCTAGCTGGTCTCTAGCTCGTGGGTGGCTAGTCCTATTTATAGAGCGAGGCCCTGGGCCTCTCCCCAAATAATGAGCGGGAAAGGGCGCCAACAATTGGCCATTTTGAAGGGGAACATCGGGTACACTTATCCTGACTAAAGTTGGTCTTCGGCTGCCAAAGGCTCTGACGGTGACGCTGCCCTGGGCTCCACAATGACCTCCATCCTGCCGTTCTGCTGGTCTTGGTCTTGTTGCACCGAAACGGTAACCTTTGCCTGATGCCTTGGCCTGTGCTTGCCCCCTTTGCACCGAAAGGGAAACAAGGACACTGCGCACGTCAGCGCCCGCCTGGCGCCCGCCTGGTCCTCGGTCGTCATGGCTTGCGTCACGAGCCCCTCGGGAGGTGCCCTGCCTTGATCTCTCCGCCTCCTCGCGAGCCTGCCTGAGGAGGCTGCTCCTGAGGAAGCTCCATGTCATCCGCCCCACGAGGCTTGGCCCCTCGCGAGGGTCTTGAGCTTGAGCTGATGAAGCTGGGATGCATTGGGCCCCCACTTGAGCCACCCCGCAGGCCGCAGGCAGGCATGTCTGGGGACCCCCGTTCCCAGAACACCGACAGTAGCCCCCGGGCCCAAGGCGCGCTCGGACTTGGCTTAGCAGATAACCGAAGGGGCAAGTACAAAGCGGCGCGGGCCGCAACAGCTTGCGGCCTTGGGCGCCGCATGGCGGTTGATTGGACGTGGGCGTCTCCGCTCTCCCAAGACGCCTTGGCAACCGCACGACTTGACAAAAAGGGGTGCCCGGGCTAGACCGACCTGCTTTGTTCTCGCTTGCCTTGCTCCAGATCCCGTTTCTCGCCCTTCTCCTTCCTGCTTCCGAAATCCTCCAGATCTGCCTCAATCCTTCCGCCCGGTGAGCTATGGCGCCCCGCAAGACTCCGACTGAGGCCTGGTACTCCCCAGCTTTGGATCCCCCGAACGTGTCGGAGAGGAATCTCGCCCTCGTGCGCCTGAGGACGGTGGCGCAGGGCAACACGAGAGCGACTGTGCTCAAGGCCGGCTCCGGCCAGCCTGAAGGCAAGGGGAGCACCTTCTACCCGCTCTTCGTGAGCGCCATCGTTGCCGGTCTGGTGCCTCCTTTTTCCGAGTTCTTCCTTGTTGTTCTTCGCTTGTACAACTTGCAAGCTCTGCACCTCCACCCCAACTCGGTTCTTCTTCTGGCGATCTTTGCCTACTATTGCGAGGCTCATGTTGGGATAAATCCCTCGGTGTCCTTGCTCCGCCATTACTTCTACCTCCGGGTTTCTCGCGGCCCCATCTCCGCATGCACGAGCTTTGTCGCATACTCTGGCTCGAACGCCATCTCGAAGCCCGGGAAGAGGATTGAAGGCTTCCGGAGCAGGTGGGTCATGGTGGATGTCGGGCGCATCCACCACCGACTTGTGCTGCCCACGGGGCAGCCCAAGGCCGTCGATGCGTGGTCTCGCACGGAGCAAGTCGACCCCCGCGCGAGGGCGGTGCTGGAGAGGATGGACGCGGACCTGAGGCCAGGCAACCTGGGGTCGGCTAAGCTGACCGGGGCCACACTCCTGAGGGAGTTTCTGGAGCACCGGGTGGCTCCACTCCGGGAGCACTCGCTCCCGCTGTGGAGGCTCGGGGAAGCAGATGCTGCCATCAAGGACCGGGATGCTGAGCTTGTCGACCGCCATGGCCGACTGGAGACGCTAGAGCAGGCGCTGAAGGTGGAGAGGACCGAGCTAGACCGCAAGGCAAAGGTCCTGGTCGAGGATCGAGCGGCCTTCGCCGAGCTGGAGCAGAAGGCTCGCGCTGCGCTGAAGACGCTCTACGAGAGCGGCTTAGAGGACCCGTTGGCTAGCGAGGAGGATGGCCCCGCCGAGTGTAACACCCCGGATGTATCTTTCCATATTTGTAACTCCAAGTCTTGCCTTTTCCGGAGATGCGATATGATATTTCCTTCGTGGTTGGGTTTTTGTCTTTTGTTTTGCATTTTGTTCATGTCATGCATCTCATCTCATAGCATCATGCACATTGCGTCTGCATGTTTTCATAAAGCTTGCACCCATTCTTAGTTGCCGCATCCCCCCTTGCTTTCGTTGACCATTCCGACACAATTTGGGCTTTCGCTTCCCTCTTGGCCGTGACCACCTAACCTCTCTTGCCAGCTCGCAGCCCCCTCGAGTGCGCGTCCGAAACTGTCCCGAACCTGACCCGAGCAGTCATGACCGTTGGATCCGGATCATCCCCAGACATCTATAAAACATCTGCGTTTATTTGATGGACTCCCTAGCCTATTTTATCTCAACCATCTGATTTCGATCGGATGATCCAAACCCCCTCTCTTTTCCCTATATATAGTCAAACCTTAATCCATTTGAGACCAAACCCTAAAATCTAGGGACCTGTCCCATCCTCCCAGCCGCGCCGCCACTCCAACAAATCCCCATCGGGATCCATCCCTCCCCAACCATAGCTCGCCACCAACCAGTGCATCCCCGCCTCTCCTCGATTCCAGCCACATCCCTGCTCGATCCTGGAGGGGATCAAGGCCACCAGCAGCCCCGCCGCTGGCTGACCGAATCAGCAGGACCGCCGCGTCCCTCTCCTCTGCTTCCTCCCATTTCCCTTCTTCCCGTATCTCTCTCTCTCTCACGTCGCAGACTCTCTCTCTTTTTCTTCTTCAGGGCCAACATGATCTGCGCAGACGGCATGGATGGTCGCCGCCCCGGGCGTCGCTAGGAACCTCCTCGTCGGCGTGATCCCGCGAGTCTCCGTCGCCCGTGCTCCACCACTTCCCCTCGAGCTCCTCTAGTCCGCACGGCTTCGTTGCCCCGTCAAGTTCCTGAAGCCGTATTTTCCCACTACTGCTTCCTGCATCGCCCCGCGCTCGCCGCTGCCTTGAGCCACCCGAGGTCTTCCTCCTCGCCGCGGCTGCTCCGGTGAGCAGCACCAGGTCGCGGTGCCCCTGCCCTCCATCTCTCCCTTCTGCTCCCTCCTCTCACATCTCTCTGTCTGAACCAGGACGCCACCGCCATGGCCTCAGCTCCCCGCCCACCTCCGGCCACGTCCTCGACTGGATCCGCCGGATCCCCATCGCCGCGCAAAGTCCCCCGTGTCGAGCCGCCGCGCCAAGTCCGGCCGCTTCCTCCTTTGATTCTGCTTCCGCTTTGAGCAGGAGGTCGACACCCCGCCTCGAGCCACGACCGCGCGTCGCCTGCGTGAGTTGACCGCGCCCAGGCCCAGCTGCTCCCCTCTGTCCCGCGAGGCCCAGCGCCCCAAGCTGGCCTCCTCTGTAGATGGGCCAAGCCCATGGTGAGCAGCCCAGTCCGCCCACCAGATTCGGCCCGATGTAGTTTTTTTCCATGTCTGCGATTTTGCTAATTATCCGAGGATTTACAGTTTTACAGAAAACCCTCACTGTTCATGCATTTAATACCTCATCAACCGTGCATCGGATCAAAATGTTGTAAACATGTAAAATGCTTATATTTCCATCTACTTTCATAATATCCAACTTTCATCCATGTTTAAAATGTTTAAAATGTTGTTTGTGTTTATTTGCATAAATGCCATGTTAAAATGATTTATTTCATAACTAAATAACCGTAGCTCCAATTTTAATAAACTTTATATGTAAATGGGGTGGAAAAATGCCTAGTTTAACTTGGTGCATTTTATTTTCCTGTTTAACAACAATAAAATATGTTTTATGTCAGAACAGTACCAAATCTAAAATATGCACATGAGGATTTTCCGGAATTGTTGTTTGTTGTTCCGGCCTCATTTAAACTTGCCTAGATAGGTAGTTTAATTATGCTTCACCTCTTGCCATGTTTAACAACATTTAATATTGTTTGGTAGCTTAAATGAGATTAAACTAAATAAGTTATGCGGTGTTTTGTCAATATGGAACTCGTTGCATATTGAGCTCCACTTAACTTGTAGTATTTGTTGTTGCACTTTGCCATGCCATGCCTCATTAAACCGGACATGCATCATACTTGTTTGTGCATTATGCCATGTTTATGCTTGGTTGTTTACCATGTTGTTTATTTCTTTCCGGTGTTGCTTCTTCTTGTTAGTTCCTGTTCGTTGCGATCGTGAGGATTCGTTCGACTACTCCCGTTCGTCTTCTTCATGGACTCGTTCTTCTTCCTTGCGTGATTTCAGGCAAGATGACCGTCACCTTGGATCTCACTACTATCATTGCTATGCTAGTTGCTTCGTTCTATCGCTATGCTGCGCTACCTATCACTTGTTCTTCAAGCCTCCCAATTTGCCATGTCAACCTCTAACCTTTTTCACCCTTCCTAGCAAACCGTTGTTTGGCTATGTGACCACTTTGCTCAGCCCCTCTTATAGCGTTGTTAGTTGCCGGGGAAGTTGAAGATTGCTCCATGGTGGACAGGATTATGTTGGGATATCACAATATCTCTTATTTAATTAATGCATCTATATACTTGCTAAAGGGTGGAAGGCTCGGCCTTATGCCTGGTGTTTTGTTCCACTCATGCCGCCCTAGTTTCCGTCATATCGGTATTATGTTCCCGGATTTTGCGTTCCTTACGCGGTTGGGTGATTTATGGGACCCCCTTGACAGTTCGCTTTGAATAAAACTCCTCCAGCAAGGCCCAATCTTGGTTTTACCATTTGCCTCACCACCACCTATACCCTTCCCTTGGGTCGGCCAACCCGAGGGTCATCTTTATTTTAGCCCCCCCCCCCCCGGGCCAGTGCTTCTCTAAGTGCTGGTTCGAACCGAGTAGACTGCAGGGCCCCCTCGAGGAAACTCGAGGTCTGGTTTTACTCGTAGGATGTGTCATCCGGTGTTGCCCTGAGAACGAGATATGTGCAGCTCCTATCGGGATTGTCGGCGCATCGGGCGGCTTTGCTGGTTTTGTTTTACCATTGTCGAAATGTCTTGTAAGCCGGGATTCCGAGACTGATCGGGTCTTCCTGGGAGAAGGAATATCCTTCGTTGACCGTGAGAGCATGTGATGGGCTAAGTTGGGACACCCCTGCAGGGTATTAAATTTCGAAAGCCGTGCCCGCGGTTATGTGGCAGATGGGAATTTGTTAATGTCTGGTTGTAGATAACTTGACACCAGATACGAATTAAAACGCATCAACCGCGTGTGTAGCCGTGATGGTCTCTTTTCGGTGGAGTCCGGGAAGTGAACACGGTTTTCGGTTATGTTTGACGTAAGTAGGAGTTCAGGATCACCTCTTGATCATTGCTAGCTTCACGACCGTTCCGTTTGCTCTCTTCTCACTCTTATTTGCGTATGTTAGCCACCATATATGCTTAGTCGCTGCTGCAACCTCGCCACTTTACCCCTTCCTTACCCATTATGCTTTGCTAGTCTTGATACCGATGGTAATGGGATTGCTGAGTCCTTGTGGCTCACAGATTATTACAACAATAGTTGCAGGTACAGGTTATGCGATGATCATGACGCGAGAGCGATCTTTGCTTGTTTTGGAGTTCTTCTTTTTCTTCTTCTTCGATCAGGGGATAGGTTCCAGGTCGAAGCCTGGGCTAGCAGGGTGGATGCCGTTTGAGTTTCTATTTGTGTTTCATCCGTAGTCGGATGTTGCTCTCTTATATGATGTTGATGTATTCATGTGGCTTTGTATGCCTCTCGTATGTATCCCCATCTATTATGTAATGTTGATGTAATGATATCCACCTTGCAAAAGCGTTTCAATATGCGGTTCTATCCTTGGTGGGACCTCCGAGTCTCTTTAGGATAGTATCGCATATTGGGTGTGCCAAGTTGGTATCAGAGCCTCGACCGACCATAGGAGCCCCCTTGATTGTTGGCCGTTGTTCAGTCTAGAAGAAAACTATTTTGAGTCTTAGGATTATATATATCGGAGAGTGGGATTCTTTTTACTCCTCATCCCCCTTCGCCGCTCTGGTGAGGACTCCTGACGTAGATGTTTTGTCTTTCCTCTCCTCAAATTTCACTAAAAAAAATTTAGGATCACGCGGGTATCTTGGAATCGTTCCGATGGTTCTGTGACGAGAACATTGTTCTTGGTGCCTCCTGACATTTAGGGGTTGTGGCAGTGTCCCGGTGAGTTGAGCTCCGAGGTGTTGTCGTCACAATTTTATCGTTGCAGTTCTGGAATACCTGAGTTTTGCCGACATCGAAAATCTCTTTTATGCAGTTATTGGTGAGATAACCTCGACGCCACCTAGTACTGGGGAGTTCGGGAGTATTGCCATAGCTCGTATAACGGATGCTTTTCGAAGGTTGAGGTACATGATTTCCGGAGTTTTCTTAGTTATGTGTTGTCGGATGGATACAGCTGGATGTATGGATTGTTAGTTTGGGTGAGATATATTGCTTCCCCTGTATCCCCAACACCAGATTGCATAACCAGAAAGTTTCGGGAGTTTGTAGGTGGGAATTCAAGTAGCTACTAGAATATCTTTCCGACAGATGCATGATATGAGATTGGGGTTCGACGTCTAGTGGTCCACCTATCCACGGTCGTTTTTACAGTGGTCTCGTTGTGTCTTAAAATGCCCTTCGCTATGCTGGTTCGGGGACACTTCGTATGTCATGTGCACTGCCTTGTACATGATGGTGCTGTACGATCGAGTCCGTGTGGGCCCCACCATGAAAACTTTGGACGAAATATCTATCATATGTTTGTTCCGGCTTATTCTGCAAGCCAAATCCTTTGTTTTGTTTTATTTGTGGTATTCGAGTCACTTCAATGTCAAGTGTTGATTCCATACCTTTTCTAAATAGTGTTCTCATATTTATATGGGAGTACTAATCCTTCTTGATCATAGAGGTTGTCATGTCAACTCTTTTCCAACCGGTGTGCTTCTCTTCAAGTGGATCCGATCATTTTCAACATCCGCAAGATCAATTCTATGTTTTCTCAACGGTGTTTGTTCCATCTTCCCCAAGTTGCCTTTGTTTTCCCGCCCTCCCACCCTTTTTTCTTCAAGGACTCAGATTTCGTAATCATGTATCCTTTTATTTGTGGGAAGTCTCTTCATTCTTTTCTTTCAATGCTCTTATCCAGTGATTTCCCATGAAGATGCACAATAGTTTCAAGTTCATCACCCTTCATTGTTGTTTCTTCTCCGGTGGATCCAGTTCAAGCTTTTGATATTCATCATATTCCTTTCCTTGTTTTCTAATGCTTTCTCATGTCGATGCACCTCTTAGTCATTCACTTCTTCCTATTCATTTGTTCTGGAGTGCTGAAGATATCTAGCAAGACTTGTGTTTCCATTCTCAATCCGTTCAAGATATTTCAAGGTTGTTATCTCATTCAAGCCATTTAATTTAACCAGTGCAACCTCTTTTTAAAATTGTTCAACGGTGTTTTCTTTTGAGTGGGCCCTAACCCACAGGTCTTTTCCCAGGATCTTACCCGACTCTTCTATTTATTTCAGAGCTATACCCAATTCTTTTCGAAGTGTGACATAAGAATGAATTCCATCAGTCACATGCTTTCTCCAAGATCGCTTTCAAATTCTTTTCATTGCTGGTTCAAACTTTTTCTATTTTCATTCTGGAGTATCTCAACAATTCATGGTGGTGTTTCTCGTTGTCATTCTCGGATTTTGAAGACCGAAGAAGAGTTCCTCTTAAATCCTTACCCATTCTTCCAAAGATGCGTAGTTCAAGCTTGATGCCATCCTCTCATAATTGTTTTTGATTGTGAGAATTCTTTTCACCCATCCAGAGCATTTCATGAGTTGTTTCCATTTCTTTCCTCCGAAGGCCATCATGTCATAATTCTTCATTCTCAGCGTGTAGCTATCGTTCTCCAAATCTTAACGGTGCATCGTTTAAATATCCTCTAATTAGTTCATGTTCTCTTCGTTCTCATGTATCTAAATCCCCTCAAGTATCTTCATTCGTTTTCCAATTCTTCCTGGTGAATTGTGCATTTGCTACTTTCATTTTCAATTCTTATGGTGGTTCGTTCAAGATGTCACTTCCTTCGTTATCATATTAATTCATTCGTTCTTTTCAATCCTACCGGTGGTTCATGAAGACCTTCTCAAGTTTACGATGTATCTCTCTTAATCCTTTTTCAATGGGAATAAGTAGTATGTCAAATCCGTTGCTTGTCATCAATTAAATTAGATGAAGGATAAGCATACAATAAATCTTATTCTTATTTCCTCGAGGTGACTAAATTCTTTTTACGGAGATTATTCATGATGAATAAATTCTTGATTACAAGTGATTCATCTTTCTTTCCAGAGTTGGTCATCATATCACATTCTCGGTTCGAGAGGCTTCATCTTTATTTTCGGAGTTCCAAGCTCTCTCAATTATCTCGTCACGAAGCTCCATCTAAATCATTGCAAGGGTTCACCTTATGTTTTCAACTTCTCTTTCTTTTTATCATCCTTTTTTTACCAGAGTTCTTCATGGAGGCTCTACATGATGGTTCGTCAAGGATTTCCTTTCAATCTCGAATTGTTTTTCAAGATTTCTCTTGAAGTTATGACCCGCCAAGCTACTCTCAAAAATAAACATGGTGCTCAACACATGTTTTTTTTCTGAGGAGTTCAAGTATTCTTCTTCTTGCATTTCGAAGTGCAATTCTTTCAACCTTATCTTTTGAGGTGGTGTTATATCATTCTTGACTATTTCCATTCATGTTTCATGATTCATATGTTGTCAAGAATGACATATTTAAATCCATCATCTTATCTTTGTTAAAAAAAATCTTTTCAACCAATCTATCTCTTCGTTGGAGTTATCTTGTGTCATATTTCACCTAAAGCCTTCCCTAAGGAATGTTGCTATTGTGGTGCTTATCAATGATCCAAGTTATCTCTCTATCATCTTGGTGAAGAAGTTTTCATTTTCTTGTTGATCTCAATCCAATCAACTATTTCCGTTAGTGGTGGGTTGTCACCCCATAATTTTGAGATGTGTTCCATAAGCCCACAACAAGCTTGTTCTTTTCGTTGTTGGTTTTCCAACAACTCCATTCTAACCTTCTTGGAAGGGTGCTTTCCAAGATCATTTGTGGCAGAAGTTGGCATTTTCTTCTCCGTTCTTTTATTCCAATGATCTATCTTCTTTTCGTTCTTCCGGAGGCATGGTGATGTTGCTCTCTTCACTCATCATCTTGAATTGTGAGGATCGTGTTCTTTTCATGCTTATCCATTTAACTGGAGTGTTGTGTCATCTCTTCAAGTGCTTTTCATCTTATCAAGTTTTCCTTCTTCCTTCAGTCGGAGTGCTGCCCAAATTATGTCAATCTTATTCCTTCTCTATCTAGTTTTAACCGGAGTGGTTTCAATATCTATCTTATCACTAAACCTCTTGGTTCTCGTCATATCCCTTGTTCCTTTTTTCTAACGGAGTGTTTTCAACTTTGCTCATCTTCATTGTTTTCTTTCTTTCATTTTGCTCAACATCAAGGTTCTTTGGTTTCACTCTTTTGTCGAAGAAGCAACTTAGTTTTACCTCTTCTCATCCTCTTCCGTTTCTCTCCGGTGCCATCCTAGATCTCGGGACGAGATCCTCTTGTAGTGGTGGAGTGTTGTAACACCCCGGATGTAGCTTTCCATATTTGTAACTCCAACTCTTGCCTTTTCCGGAGATGCGATATGATATTTCCTTCGTGGTTAGGTTTTTGTCTTTTGTTTTACATTTTGTTCATGTCATGCATCTCATCTCATAGCATCATGCGCATTGCATCTACATGTTTTCATAAAGATTGCACCCATTCTTAGTTGCCCCGTCCCCCCTTGCTTTCGTTGACCGTTCCGAGACCAATCGGGTTTTCGCTTCCCTCTTGGTCGTGACCACCTAACCTCTCTTGCCAGCTCACAGCCCCCTCGAGCGCGCGTCCGAAACTATTCCGAACCCGACCCGAGCAGTCATGACCGTTGGATCCGGATCATCCCCAAACATCTATAAAACATCTGCCTTTATTTGATGGACTCCCTAGCCTATTTTATCTCAACCATCCGATTTCGATCGGATGATCCAAACCCCCTCTCTTTTCCCTATATATAGTCAAACCTTAATCCATTTGAGACCAAACCTAAAATCTAGGGACCTGTCCCATCCTGCAAGCCGCGCCGCAACTCCAACAAATCCCCATCGGGATCCATCCTTCCTCAACCATCGCTCGCCACCAACCAGTGCATCCCCACCTCTCCTCAATTCCAGCCACATCCCTGCTCGATCCTGGAGGGGATCGAGGCCACCAGCAGCCCCGTCGCTGGCTGACCGAATCAGCAGGACCGTCGCGTCCCTCTCCTTTGCTTCCTCCCATTTCCCTTCTTCCCGTATCTCTCTCTCACCTCACGGTCTCTCTGTCTCTTTTTCTTCTTCAGGGCCAACATGATCTGCGCAGACGCCATGGATGGCCGCCGCCCCGGGCGTCGCTAGGAACCTCCTCGTCGGCGTGATCTCGCGAGTCTCTGTCACCCGTGCTCCACCACTTCCCCTCGAGCTCCTCCAGTCCGCATGGCTCCGTTGCCCCGTCAAGTTCCTGAAGCCGTCTTTGCCTACTGCTGCTTCCTGCATCGCCTCGCGCTCGCCGCTGCCTTGAGCCACCCGAGGTCTTCCTCCTCACCGCCGCTGCTCCGGCGAGCAGCACCAGGTCGCAGTGCCCCTGCCCTCCATCTCTCCCTTCTGCTCCCTCCTCTCACATCTCTCTCTCTGAACCAGGACACCGCCGCCATGGCCTCAGCTCCCCGCCCGCCTCCGGCCACGTCCTCAACTGGATTCGCCGGATCACCATCGCCACGCCAAGTCCCCTGCTTTGAGCCGCCGCGCCAAGTCCGACCGCCTCCTCCTCTGCTTCTGCTTCCACTTTGAGCAGGAGGTCGACACCCCGCCTCTAGCCACGATCGCGCGTCGCCTGCGTGAGTTGACCGCGCCCAGGCCCAGCTACTCCCAAGCTGGCCTCCTCTGCAGATGGGCCAAGCCCATGGTGAGAAAACCCCCAGCGCCTCCTTTCCCTTCCCTTGGGCTATCAGATTTGGCCCATGTCATGTTTTTCCCCGTGCTGCGATTTTGTCCAATTATCCAGAAAACTGCATTTTTACAGATTGCGCCCTCATGTTCATGCATATAATAACTAATTAACCATGCATCATGTGTAAATAATTTAAACATGAAAAATGCTTAGTTTTTCATCTAGTTTCTTAATATGCTGCTTTCATCCATGTTTGAAATGTTTAAAATGTTGTTTGTTTAAATTTGCTCAAATGCCATGTTAAAATGATTTATTTCATAACTAAATAACCGTAGCTCGGTTTTAGATAAACTTTATATGTAAATAGGGTGGGAAAACGCCTAGTTTAACATGGTGCACTTTATCTCCCTGTTTAACAACATTAAAATATGGTTTAGGGCAGAACAGTAGCAAATTCATAAATTAAATATGAGGATTTTCCGAAAATGTTGTTTGTTGTTCCGGCCTCATTTAAATTTGCCTAAATAGTTAGTTTACTTATGCCTCACCTCTTGCCATGTTTAACAACATTTAATATTGTTGGGTATTTAACCGAGAGTGAATTAAATAATCCAATTGTGGTGTTTTGTCAATATGCAACTCGTTGCATATTGAGCTCCACTTAATTTGTAGTATTGTGTGTTGCAGTTGGCCTTGCCATGCCTTATTAAGCCAGACATGCATCATACTTGTTTGTGCATCATGCCATGTTTATGGTTGTGCATTTACCATGTTGTTTGTTTCTTTCCAGTGTTGCTTCTTAGTTCCGGTAATGTTGCGATTGTGAGGATTCGTTCAACTACTCCCGTTCGTCTTCTTCATGGACTCGTTCTTCTTCCTTGCGGGATTTCAGGCAAGATGACCGTCACCTTGGATGTCACTACTATCATTGCTATGCTAGTTGCTTCGTTCTATCGCTATGCTGCGCTACCTATCACTTGTTCTTCAAGCCTCTCAATTTGCCATGTCAGCCTCTAACCTTTTTCACCCTTCCTAGCAAACCGTTGTTTGGCTATGTGACCGCTTTGCTCAGCCCCTCTTATAGCGTTGTTAGTTGCACTTGAAGTTGAAGATTGCTCCATGGTCGACAGGATTATGTTAGGATATCACAATATCTCTTATTTAATTAATGCATCTATATACTTGGTAAAGGGTGGAAGGATCGGCCGTATGCCTGGTATTTTGTTCCACTCTTGCCGCCCTAGTTTCCGTCATATTGGTATTATGTTCCCGGATTTTGCATTCCTTACGCGGTTGGGTGATTTATGGGACCCCCTTGACAGTTTTCTTTGAATAAAACTCCTCCAGCAAGGCCCAATCTTGGTTTTACCATTTGCCTCACCACCACCTATACCCTTCCCTTGGGTCGGCCAACCCGAGGGTCATCTTTATTTTAGCCCCCCCCCCCGGGCCAGTGCTTTTCTAAGTGCTGGTCCGAACCGAGTAGACTGCGGGGCCCCCTCAGGGAAACTCGAGGTCTGGTTTTACTCGTAGGATGTCTCATCCGGTGTTGCCCTGAGAACGAGATATGTGCAGCTCCTATCGGGATTGTCGGCGCATTGGGCGGCTTTGCTGGTTTTGTTTTACCATTGTCGAAATGTCTTGTAAACCGGGATTCCGAGACTGGTCGGGTCTTCCTGGGAGAAGGAATATCCTTCGTTAACCGTGAGAGCTTGTAATGGGCTAAGTTGGGGCACCCCTGCAGGGTATTATCTTTCGAAAGCCGTGTCCGCGGTTATGTGGCAGATGGGAATTTGTTAATGTCTGGTTGTAGATAACTTGACACCAGATACGAATTAAAACGCATCAATCGTGTGTGTAGCCGTGATGGTCTCTTTTCGGCGGAGTCCGGGAAGTGAACATGGTTTTGGGTTATGTTTGACGTAAGTAGGAGTTCAGGATCACCTCTTGATCATTGCTAGCTTCACGACCGTTCTGTTTGCTCTCTTCTCGCTCTTATTTGCGTATGTTAGCCACCATATATGCTTAGTCGCTGCTGCAACCTCACCACTTTACCCCTTCCTTACCCATTAAGCTTTGCTAGTATTGATACCCATGGTAATGGGATTGCTGAGTCCTCGTGGCTCACAGATTACTACAACAACAGTTGCAGGTACAGGTTATGCGATGATCATGACGCGAGAGCGATGTTTGCTTGTTTTGGAGTTCTTCTTCTGCTTCTTCTTCGATTAGGGGATAGGTTCCAGGTCGACAGCCTGGGCTAGCAGGGTGGATGTCGTTTGAGTTTCTGTTTGTGTTTCATCCATAGTCGGATGTTGCTCTCTTGAATGATGTTGATGTATTCATGTGGCTTTGTATGCCTCTTGTATGTATCCCCATCTATTATGTAATGTTGATGTAATGATATCCACCTTGCAAAAGCGTTTCAATATGCGGTTCTATCCTTGGTGGGACCTTTGAGTCTCTTTAGGATAGTATCGCGTATTGGGCGTGACACCGAGCTACTTCCCTTCCTGGTCCGTGTGCTTGAAGATCTCACGGATGGCCTTGGCCCTACGGCCGAGGCCGAGGCGCGCGCCCTGTCATCTGCAGCGCTAACGCGCATCTTCAGCCACTACCTTCGCGACCCCAACATCGACCTCGACAGCTTGATGGAACCTGTGAGAGGCAACCGGGCCGCCGCCGCTACTGAGGTTGTGAAGGGCCGAGCCGAGGCTTTGCTGGGGAGGTTCCGCGTCTTCAGCATCTTGCCTAGACGCGACGCCACCAGTTCCACGGCTTCAGGAGGCGGAGCCGCCCAGCGTGGCTCCACCACAAGCGGCGGCGCCACTGGAAAGTGATCCCTTTGCGGCTTCTGTCCTGATTTTAATTCCTGCAACATGCACCATGCCTCGTGGAGGCAGTTAAACTTGTGTTTGGTGTTGTGAGACATTCTATGGCTTGTAATATTTGCTTTTGAATTCCTTAGGATTTGCATTTTTCCCTCCTGTTTGCCTGTGTTCTATGTCGGCAGGGCCCGGCCCCGCGCATACCTCAGCCGCCGTTAGCCGCGACCGGAAACCAGGACGGGACCAAGGAGTGAGGGGCTACGTGGCAAGTTAGGCTCCTGAGTCGTGATGCTCAGGAGTCCCCCTTGACGCGCAAACAGCAAGTAGGGAAGGGAGGCGTAGGGGTGGATTTGTCGTTCTACATCGGCAAGGCCCGGCCCCGCGCATACCTCAGCCGCCATTAGCCTCGACCGGAAACCAGGACGGGACTAAGGAGTGAGGGGCTACGTGACCAGTTTGGCTCCTTAGTTGCGATGCTCAGGAGTCCCCCTTGACGCGCAAATGAGCTTTCGTACCTTGGCTCCGCTCGGGGGAGAGGCGTGCGATGACCAGGTCCGAGGGACCTGGCTGGGTGGCGTGCGTTCGGGCGTAGCCCGGGCGCAGCCCCCGTGTCCATCCCCCTCGCGCGGCACTCCCGAGAGGAGGCGTTGCAGTGGTGCCAGACACTGAGCTTTGGGCTCCCTGAGGTTGATACAGCCGTGGGCCGCCCTTAGTTGTTTATCACCAGCGCGGAGCATAGCGCTTCCGTTTGTGTACGGGCATAGCCGCTCCTCGGCAGTGTCGTCAGCCAGCATGGAGCATGGTGCTTCCACTGGTATGTGGGAGGGGGCTCCCCTCCGGGAGGAGCCCCCGGGGGCGTCTATAGCCCCGCCCTAACACGTGGCTGGCACGGTAGGGCTAGGAGAGGTGTATATGGGCACCCATGAGCCAGCGCGGGACTCACGAGGCCCTACCTCGAGGCGGGTTGTGCCTGGCTCTGGGCCTTTATCAATGGAGTGTTCCTGTAGGGTGGTTAGAATGCAAATGATCTACATCCTCAGGTCCCGGCCCTCGAGCGAGCTCAGCCGCCGCTGGTATGATAGGTCGCGATGCTGTGGGTCAAGGCCAGGGGGTGAGGGCTGGAGAGCCAGTAAGAGCCCATGAGTCGCGATGCTCAGGTGCCCCCCTTTTAACGTGCAAGTGCTTTAAATGCGAGCGGGGAGGTCCGCGATAAGCAGCGGATGATAATCATGAGGACCAGGTTAGGCTCGGAGGAGCGAATCGATTTAGATAGATGCTGAAAAAGCAAGCGCCACTGGGTCAGGCCCGAGCAGCTTGGGGATAATGCAGCCCGAGGGGCGCCCCCAACAAAGCAGATGAAAAAACATAAGCAAAACGGATACATGCCGCAGGGACAGACCCACGCGACCTGGGAATGATGCGGCCCTGCGGGCGCTCCCAACTGAAGATAAAACTTGAAAAGATGTCACCTGATACCGTTGTAGAGCGAGTGTCGGAGTAGCTGTTGATGCGCGGTGAAGCAGCCAACCATCACGAGCCCCTGGAGCCCTGAGCCTCAGGAGGCTCTGAGGGTCCGGGCGGCTCCTCATGGTCCGTCTCCATCTCCTCCAGGAACGTGTGGTGCCTAGCCACCTTAGCTTCCAGGATGCTCCTCATCAGGCGCTGGTGGGCAGTAGCCGTGTTCGGCAGGCCAAAGGACATACGAACGTAGCTGTGAGGTGGACCCTCGCGGCGCCCCACGCGTGAAGGCTAGAGGCGCTCCTGAGACGTGGCTCAGTTGAGCCCTGGTACGTCAATGCAGACGCGCAGCCCACCATCCTCGCCGGGATGTGGGGCTACGGCGGGTAGGCGGCGGCTGCCGTGCATGACTCTTGACTCCTGTAGCTCCTGAATGTTCCTCGCGATGAACTCCTGAGGGTTCGGCCCTCCTTGCCTCATTCCTTCCCGAGGGAAGCATTCCTTGAAGCACGCCTCCAAGCGGTGCCCGAGCGCCTCCCTCGTGACCTTAGCGAGGTCGGTGGCCCTCCAGGAGAGAGCCCCCGAGCCCTGCCCGAGGAGGGCGCCGAGCATGCCTTCCTATGCGACAGAGGGTGGTGCCCCTTGGACGGGCACGGATCCTGACACAATGCCTCTAGAGGGGCCTGCCTCGTGAGTTTTTGGGCCAGGTGAAGCCTTCTTCTTCTTAGGAACTACCTCGGAGAGCCTCCCGCTCCTGTGATCCTGGTCTTCGATTGTCGCGGCCTGGAAGGCACGCTCAAGAGAACACACTGCATCCCTTTCCTCGCAAGGCACTGTGATGATTCCACCGCTTCCTGGCATCTTGAGGACATTGTAGCCATGGTGAGTCACTGCCATGAACTTGGCCAGAGCTGGGTACCCGAGGATGGCATTGTATGGCAAGCGGATGTGAGCGACACTGAAGTCAATGAGCTCGGTGCGGTAATTGTTGCGCTGCCCAAAGGTGACAGGAAGACGAACTTGCCCTATTGGAACAGTGTAACCATCAGTGACTCCTGAGAAAGGCTTGGTTGGCTGAAGCTGATCGTATGGCACTTGGAGATTGTTGAACATCTCAACGGACAGGACGTTGAGCCCAGCCCTGCCGTCGATGAGGGTCCTGGTGACTTGTACATTGCTGATGACTGGGGAACAAAGCATCGGGAGGACCCCAGCCATTGCTGCATACTTGAGCTGATCCGCTGAGCTGAATGTGATAGCGCACGCGGACCACCTGAGTGGGCGCGTGGCCTCAAGCTTGGGGAGGATTGCATTCATATCGCGAGCAAACTGCTTGAAGATGCTGAGAGGCTAGGGCCTGAGCGCTACCCAGGATGCAGGCGATTGCGTGCAGCTCCTGGAAGCCCCCAGCCCCCTCGTCCTGGTGATGGTCTTCATTCCTCCTTGGCGGCGGTGGCAGAGGAGGGAGGCCTGCGTTGCCTTGAGGGCGGTCCTCGCGAGGCTGATCCCTCCAACCTCCCTCGCGAGACTGGTCCTGCCAACGGTCCTCGCGAGGCCAGTCACGCCACCCTTGGCGAGGGCCACGGTCTTCCCATCGTCCTGCACCTCTTCCTCCTCCTCGGCCATAGCACCGGTCGCTGCGGTCGAGGCGTCGGCCGATACGCCCATCTCGCATGGCCCTGAGCTCCTGACATTCATTCGTGTTGTGTGTGTGGAGGTCGTGGTACACATAGTATCGGCTGCCCTTAGATGACTCGGGCTGATCCCTGCCTCGCTTGGTGTCTGGCTCTGCTGCGAGCACAGCAGCCCCCTTGCGCTTCACGTCCTTGACCTTGGGCTTCTTCTCTTCTGGGTCGGCAGCTGGGAGCTCGAGGAGGGAGAGGCGCCCTTCCTCAGCCCTAGCGCACTTGGTAGCCAGGTTGAACAGCTCCAGCAATGTGCACATGTCTTCATGGATCACTAGCTCCTCTTTCATCTTGATGTCGCGCACGCCATCGGAGAAGGCTGAGATGATGGCCTCCTCAGTCACCCTGGGGATCTTGAGGCGGGCGTTGTTGAAGCGTTGGATGTACTTCTGCAGGGTCTCTCCCGGCTGTTGCTTGATGCGGCGCAGGTCACTCATGGCCGGGGGCCGGTCGCGATTACCTTGGAAGTTGGCGATGAAGCGGGTGCGCATCTCGTCCCAGGAGGAGATCGTGCCTGGAGCCAGGTTCAGGAGCCAGGTGCGGGCACCGTCCTTGAGCGCCATGGGAAACCAATTAGTCATGACCTTCTCGTCTCCGTTGGCAGCCTCGATGCCCAACTCGTAGAGCTGGAGGAACTCCATGGGGTCCGCAGTGCCGTCGTAGAGCGGAGGCAGGTCGGGCTTGAACTTGTCGGGCCATGTGACGCTACGCAGCTCGGAGGTGAAAGCGCGGCAGCCTGCAGTGGACACCGGAGCTCTCTGCTGAGGTGGGGCTTGCTCCTGGGGATTCCCACGCGCCGCTTCCTGGAGCAACGCTGGGTCTTGACATGGCGGTGCAGGGATGCGGTCATGGCGCACCGGTGCTGGGATCACGCGAGCACCTTCTTGGGGGCGAGGGATCTCTTCGCAGCTCCTTTCTTGTTGCACAGGCGCCGGACGCGGCGGGTCTCGACCTGGGGCCGCGCGCCTTGGAGCCAGGGCGCCTTCTTGGGGAGGAGGTGGTGGAGGCACCTCCTGCTCCTCGCCTCCTGCGTAGGATGGAGGGCGAGGCAGCGAGAGGGATGGCATGGGAGAGCCCCCTGCGGCGCTGACGAGCTCGGTGATGCGGGCGAGCTAGTCCTCGTAGAGGTCGTCGATGGGGCGGTAGTGCAGGAGCTCACGCACTAGGAGCAGCGCGGCGTGCGCGTCCGTGGGGGCGCGACGGGCGTGGGACGACGAACCGGCTGGAGTCAGCAACGGGGTGGCGGTGCGGCCATCACGTCGCACCGAAGGATGCAGGGATGAGGCCTGCTGCTCGTTCCCCACCGGGCCGGTGGCGGCATTGGCAGCAGGCGACGGGGAACGATGGGGGCATCCGTCAACAGGCGCCGTCTGGGCGACGTGAGCGGTGAGAGCAGCCCGACGCTCGGCGCGGGCTCGGCGAGCGTCAGACATGGACACAACAGAAGATCACACGCGACCACCGGAAGAAAGATTCCGGCGCACCCCTACCCGGCGCGCCAAATGTCGAATTTCGGGTTCCGGCAGACCCTTGAGGTTCAAACACTGGGGTGCGCACGAAGATCTCTCCCCTACCAGCTCACGTCTCGAAGTCTCGCAAAGATCTAAGCAAGAAAGATGAACACACAAGGGACACGAGATTTATACTGGTTCAGGCCACCATTGAGGTGTAATACCCTACTCCAGTATGTGGTGTGGTGGATTGCCTCAGGGGCTGATGATGAACAGTACAAAGGGAGATCAGCCTTGCGAGGGGCTGTTCTTGACCTGGTGCAATGAACTGCTTGGGTGAGTTCAGCCGCTTCTCTCTCTCTCTCTCTCTCTCTCTCTCTCTCTCTCTCTCTCTCTCTCTCTCTCTCTCTCTCTCTCTCTCTCTCTCTGGGTGGTTTCTAGATGATCTGGATGCCTCTAGATGATCTGGATGCCTCTGGCTGCCCTCCAGCTGCCCTCTAGCTGGTCTGGTTGCCTCTGGCTGCCCTCCAGCTGCCCTCTAGATGGTCTCTAGCTCGTGGGTGGCTAGTCCTATTTGTAGAGCAAGGCCCTAGGCCTCTCCCCAAATAATGAGCGGGAAGGGCGCCAACAATTGGCCATTTTGAAGGGGAATATCTGGTACACTTATCCTGACTAAAGTTGGTCTTCAGCTGCCAAAGGCTCTGACAGTGACGCTGCACTGGGATCCATGATGACCTCCATCCCGTCGTTCTGCTGCTCTTGGTCTTGTTGCACCGAAACGGTAACCTTTGCCTGATGCCTTGGCCTGTGCTTGCCCCCTTTGCACCGAAAGGGAAACAAGGACACTACGCAGGCCAGCGCCCACCTGGTCCTCGATCGTCATGGCTTGCGTCACGGGCCCCTCGGGAGGTGCCCTGCCTTGATCTCTCCGCCTCCTCGCGAGCCTGCCTGAGGAGGCTACTCCTGAGGAAGCTCCCTGTCGTCTGCCCCGCGAGGCTTGGCCCCTCACGAGGGTCTTGAGCTTGAGATGATGAAGCTGGGCTGCATTGGGCCCCCACTTGAGCCACACCGCAGGCCGCAGGCAGGCAAGTCTGGGGACCCTTGTTCCCAGAACGCCGATAGTGTCTAGGTGGTGGATCCGGTTCTCTTGCTCGTCACTCGAATCCCAGCCGTGACACAGGGTCAAAGCGGCTGCGCAACCAAGATGAAGCTCCAGAGGGGTCATCTGCTTCCCAACGCAGGACCAAGCACACTGCCAACAAGTAGAAGGAGCCCGTCATGAGCATGGATGAGATTCCCCAGGCTGAGTTTGTCATTCGAAGGAAGCTCAATCCCTATGTGAATCCCTGGGCTAACTTGCGAGGAAATGATCTCTTCTGGACCAAGCAGCAGAATCTGATCTATCTAGATGTGATCAAGGCCAAGCAGAACCTCTACATGGAAGTTCACTATATTGACATGCATCATATGAGGCAGGACAAACACCGTGGGTACTTTGGAGAGGCCTTGGATCTAGTGGAGCAGTTCGGCATTGAGCACATGCTCACCTTCCACAAGGATTTGATCCAGAGATCATAGCACAGTTCTTTGCTTCGGTCTACTTCGGCGTCGATGATGCAAGGACCATGACTTGGATGACCAATGGTCACTGGATGTCTGCTACTTGGAAGGAGTTCATGGAGTTGCTTAACATTCCAGATGAAGGGCTCGACACGCCAGTTGGAGTTCGCCCTCATGCCAACTCTGAGTCTGCCAACAAGAACAAGCTCATGCCATTCCTTGTTCAGAAAACTCTTCCCAACAAGAAGCAAGTGTGGGTGCTTAATCCCTTCCTTGACATCATGCATCGGCTCTTCCGGAACACCCTCTTCCCACGCATTGGTGACATGGGCCAGGTGCATGCTTACCTCGTTGACATGATGCTCCTTTGTGAGGAGGCCCGTCAGGCTCAGACTCAGCCACTTGATGTCTCACATATCATGTGGTGTGAGCTTCAGTTCGCCGTGTTCAACCATAAGGTCCCCATCTATGGGCCTTACCTGTTTCACCTGATCTCCAAGACTTGGGAGAAGCACTTTCCCAATGATGAGTTTGAAGCTCCAGGGTGGATTTGTCATGAGCCTATCAGGCTCCACATCAAGCCACAATGGGCTAACACCACCACTTCTGCTGAGGCTGACAGGAGGGCTGTGGATGAGGAGGAGATTGAGGAGGAAGAAGCTGTTGAGGACCGTTCTGCTTTCACTACTCCCTCTGCTGAGCCCTCTTGGGCGAAGAAGCTGAAGATCAAGATGAAGAGGCTTTTCTGCATGCAGGTCCAGAGTCAATACAAGGCTCATGTTGCTCAGAAGGAGGGTCGTCGTCGTGACAACAGGATTTTGAGGGCATGCAGCGAGGACGTGGCCAGCGGCTCTGAGAGGCACATCACCCCCGAGGCTGCCTGGATGGCTAAGCAGGGCTACAAGTGGACCGATTCTGAGGAGTAGTAGATTCCTGCTATGGAGTCTGACGACGAGGAGTCGTTTTCCGCCTGAGTTACCACCTTTGTTGTAGGTGCCCTCTCTGCCTTTTTGGTGTCTCAATGCCAAAGGGGGAGAGAGTGTAGGATTTGTGTGTCGTGTGTGCTTTGCCGTTTGCTTTGCTTTCCGTTTGTTGAACTTGTTTGCTTTGGTTTGGTTGTGCTCGTGAGACTAAGTTTATCATATGGGGTAAGACATATGCCTCTATCGTACCTTATTATCTTATTGAGCTTATGTTATATCGTGCTATTTATGTTATGCTCATATTTACTATCTTGTTTAGTGTTAGCCTTATCTTTGCAAGATATGCTTTGTCTCTAAAATATAGGGGGAGTGGTGATCCTAGTTTTCGTGCCGTGCAGACCAAAGCACTTTACTCTCTAGCATGAATCTAGGAGGAGCTCGTCTATATTCTAGAGATGTGGGGTTTGCTTGTTCTATATTCTTTCCCTTTGGGCAAATCCCGTATAGTCATAAATCCACCAAAAGGGGGGAGATTGTAAGGGCATTCTTGTCCCTTAGTAGTTTTGGTGATTGATGACAATGCTTTTGCGGACTAATCGTGTGTACTGAGCTTTTCAGATATATCATGACTAAACACAAGATGATTTGTTGCCCCTCGAAGATTATTGAAGACGGCGTTTCTCTATGGTTCTTTTCGGTGGAGTTGAGTCGTAGGAAAGCCGTACTATTAAGAGGGGTCCACTTTGGAAAGGTTTGGGTGGAATCTCACATACATGTTCCTTTTGCACTGCCTTTCGTTTGGCTCTTTGGAGTTCTCCTTCGTCTCACCTTGTCTCTGCGAAATGAAGGACTCCGAGTTGCTCTTCTCAGGCCGGCGGTAGTACTGCTTCTCTAAGCGGTACCACCGCAGGAGCCATCGGTAGTACCGGGCTCCGGCACGGTAGTACCGTGGGCTTCTGCGGTAGTACTGCTCCTCCTAAGCGGTAGTACCATGAGTTCTGGCCTAGCACCGCTGCTCAAGCGGTAATAGGGGCGGATGTAATTTTTTACATCCGCGCCCTACGCGGTAGTACTGTGTCGCCTGGCTAGGTGCAGCAGTAGGAGCGGAGGTAGGGGCGGATGTAATTTTTTACATATGCACCCTTCACGGTAGTACCGCACCCCTGGTTCGTGGTAGTACCGTGTCGGATATTCGCATCGATAATATCTCTGCGGAGGTAGTCACAGATGTAATTTTTTACATATGTGCCTACCGTGCCTGGACTGTGGCTGCCCTGCGATAGTACCGCATAGGGTCGCGATAGTATCGCGCCTGCGGTTCTACCGCACCCTGTCTGTGCTCTTCTGTTCAGGTCCAGGCTCTACCGCGCCCACGGTAGTACCACAGTCTGTCGCGGTAGTACCACAGGCCCATGCGGTAGTACTGCTCCTATGATGCGGTAGTACCGCGAGTCGCGGGCTGAGTGGTGGTTAATGGTTGGAATTGTTCCCCCACTATATAAGGGGGTCTTCTTCTCCAAGAAGACCCACCTCTTCCATCCCTAAGCTCCATTTTCACCCGATCTCTCTCCCTAGCCAATCAAACTTGTTGATTTGCTCGGGATTGGTTGAGAAGGCTTCGATCTACACTTCCACCAAGAGAAATTTGATTCCCCCCACTAATCCCTAGTGGATCTTGTTACTCTTGGGTGTTTGAGCACCCTAGACGGTTGAGGTCACCTCGGAGCCATAGTCCATTGTGGCGAAGCTTCGTGGTGTCGTTGGGAGCCTCCAATTAAGTTGTGGAGATTGCCCCAACCTTGTTTGTAAAGGTTCGGTCGCCGCCTTCAAGGGCACCAATAGTGGAATCATGGCATCTCGCATTGTGTGAGAGCGTGAGGAGAATACGGTGGCCCTAGTGGCTTCTTGGGGAGCATTGTGCCTCCACACTGCTCTAACGGAGACGTGCTTCCCCTCAAAAGGAAGGAACTTCGGTAACACATCCTCGTCTCCACCGGCTCCACTCTTGGTTATCTCGCGCCTTTACTTTTGCAAGCTTACTTGTGTTGTATCCCTTGCTTGCTTGTGTGCTTGTTGTTGTTGCATCATATAGGTTGTTCACCTAGTTGCATATCTAGACAACCTACTTTGATGCAAAGTTTAATTTGGTAAAGAAAAGCTAAAAATTGTTAGTTTCCTATTCACCCCCCCTCTAGTCAACTATATCGATCCTTTCACCGAGGAAACAATCTCAAGTTCATAGCATCAATTCTATTGGAAAAATTCCAACTATCATTATTGGAGGTTTTGAATTTCCTCTTCCTACTGTCAAGAAAAAGTATGATATTCTTATTGTTGGGGATGTGCATATCCCCGTTGAGGTAACTTAGTGTTATTCGAAATTTCTCCAGTTCCGTGTTATTGTTAGTGGATTCATTTTGATGATCATGAGATGGATGAAACTAGAAGGCACAACCTTATGTACCCTCTTTTTACTTTCTGTTATTTAAAATAAATAAAGTAAAAATAGTATTATCTGTCCGTTTTTTGATTTATCCATGCAATAAAAAATATCCCAAAAATAAAAGTGCTCCAAATGCCCTGTAAATTTAGTATGATTTTTTTATGGAATATTTGAGGATTTTAGGCACTAAAATCACTTCAGGAGGGGCAAGCACCAGGCCACGAGGGTGGAGGGCGTGCCCACACCCCTGGGCGCGCCCCCTGTCTCGTGGGCCCTTGGTGGCCCCCCTCCACTTATGTCAGCACCCACACACTCCATCTTCTTCCCCTATAAATCCCCATCCAGCTCAAGCATGAGTTCTAGCTCATTTTGCTGCGATTTTTGATCTCCTTGCTCAAAGCTCCATTCACAAAACTGCTTTGCGAGATTATTGCGTGGTATGTGACTCCTCCATTGTTCCAATTAGTTTTTGTTCTAGTGCTTTATTCATTGCAAATTTTGCTGCTTAGGTGACCATGTTCTTGAGCTTGCATGTTAAATTTATGAGGTCCCAAGTAATTCTAATGCATGATATAGGCTCTAGGCACTTGTAGGAGTAGTTGCTATCAATCTTGTTTAGTTTTGTTCACTTTTATTTTGAAGTTACTAAAATTTCAGAAAATGTTAAGGAGATTTTTGAGGGGCTCTTCTAGGCAAGGCTCCCAGGAAAAACAAGCTAAGGAGAAGGAAAAGGCCAAATATAATCTTCCTCGCATAGCGGAAGTACGGCCGTGTGAATGGCCCTGTGACAATTTCTTGAGAGAAGCTGGAATTTATGAAGACTTTTATTCTTTGATCGAGAATGCAGGCCTCACCGACTTCCTCCACGACCGGATCGATCAGTATCTCTTACTCACCAAAACTTACGTGCAAAACTTTTATTATTATCCTAAGAAGTCACCACCTTCAGTATCATTTCATTTATATGATTAATTCAGGGAAATATCTTTACGTAATTTTTGCGCGGTATGTAGGATACCCTTTGAGGGAAAATTAGAGGAACCACATCGTAGAGATGTGAATGGCTTTGTTAACACTATCACTGTAGGGGATGCAAAGAAGGGTTCCGATGCGAGAATCTCTAGTATACACTTTCCTGTTTTACTCTACTTTGCCATATTTGCTAGCAGATTCTTAATTGGTCATGGAAATAGTGGAAACTTCAATGTTTCTGATATTATTATTCTTCACCATGCCTTGTTTGGAGATAATAGTTTTAGTATGGGTGCCGTCATTGCTAAACGGCTAAGCCTTAATCGTACAAAAGGCCCCATATTTGGAGGTATCTATGCTGCACATCTTGCTAGACATTTTGAGATACCTATCAGGCACCATGAGAAAGAGGAGACAAAATTGCCTCCTTACATTTTAGATTACAAGAGCATGGTAGCACATGAGTTCATTGTTGACAAAGAAGATAAGATGCTCTTGTATAACCTGAGATTTAATAAGAAATACAATGAGACTATTATTTTGCCTGCGCCTCTGTTGTTTGATTTGATTGCAGATAATTTGCTTGTCATGCCGGAAGCGGTGTACGCTCATCGAAGCCAAGCATCCACTCCAGAACCTGAGCCTGAGCCGGAACCTGCACTGGACCCTTATCGTGCATCATCCTACCAGTGGGACCCGGAGATGGCCAACCAGTGGTATCCTGATTACACCTCCCAGTACACCGAAGAGAGTAGCCGCGGTCCTTGGCAGTAGACCAACTTAGGCCAAAAGCCTAAGCTTGGGGGAGTACGTATTTCTCACCGACTTTGCATTCATGTTCACACACTATTCTAGTTGTTGGTGCTCATATTCTTTCATTGTATTATCCATGCTAGTTTAAAATTCTTTTTCTTGCTTTCTTCTTGTGTGTTTGATAAACCTTAAGAAAAAACAAAAAAATTAGTTAGTTTAATTTCCATGCTTGTAGTAGTAATTAAAATGAAAACCCAAAAAGATTTCTCGTTCTTCTTCTTACTTGTTGGGAGCTTTCCCGTGTAAACAGTTTTATTTTCTTTCCTTTCCTTTGGGGGTCGAGAGTAGAAGACCATATTGAAAATGTTTAGTGGCTCTCATATGCATGATTGATTATTTAACTTAGAGCCCATATTGCTTTGTCTTCTCTCTTGAGTTGAATGCTTGCAGATTCCAGCTTAGTCCAATGCACATGCACTATTATTATTATACACATCGTTCGGTCGTGCAAGTGAAAGGCAATAATGACGATATATGATGGACTAATTGAGATGAGAAAAGCTAGTATGAACTCGACCTCTCTTGTTTTTGTAAATATGATGAGTCCATCATTCCTGATTCAGCTTATTATGAAGTAAACATATTTGCAATGACATTTGGAGATTATAGTTGCTTGTGTCATGCTTGATTAGCTATGAGTTATAATGGTTTACCTTGCGTGCCAACATGCTATTAGAATGATTATGATGTGGTATGATGAGAGGGTATCCTCCTTTGAATGAATTGAGTGACTCGACTTGGCACATGTTCATGCATGTAGTTGAAACAAATCAACATAGCCTTCATGATATTTATGTTCATGGTAGATTATATCCTACTGATGCTTGTACTCGGTGTGAACTAATTTTAATGCATGTTTATGACTGTTGTCGCTCTCTCAGTTTGTCGCTTCCCAGTCTTTTGCTAAGCCTTCACTTGTACTAAGCGGGAATACTGCTTGTGCATCCAAACTCCATAAACCCCAAAAGTTATTCCAATGAGTCCACCATACCTTCCTATATGCGGTATTTACCTGCCGTTCCAAGTAAATTTGTATGTGCCAAACTCCAAACCTTCAAATGAAATTTTGTTTTGTATGCTCGAGCAGCTCATGTTTCAACTAGGGCTGCCTATACATTCCATGCTAGGTGGGTTATTCTCAAGAGGAGTGGACTCCGCTCCTCATTCACGAGAAAGGGCCGGTAACCGGGATGCCTAGTCCCATGATCCAAAAAGATCAAAGCAAATCAATATAATTAAACAAAACTCCCCCAGGGTTGTTGTTAGTTGGAGGCACTCGTTGTTTCGAGAAAGCCATGGATTGATGCTTGTTGGTGGTGGGGGAGTATAAACTTTTACCATTCTGTGTGGGAACTGCCTATAATGCATGTAGTATGGAAGATACAGCCATCTCATAGTTGTTGCGTTGACAGTGAAAGTATGCCGCTCAAAATGTTATTCAATCTCTATTTTAAAATCGAGTTCTGGCACATCTACAAATCCTTGCTTCCCTCTGCGAAGGGCCTATCTATTTACTTTTATGTTGAGTCGTCATCCCTCTTATTAAAAAGCACCCGCTGGAGAGCACACTGTCATTTGCATTCATTACTATTGGTTTATATTGGGTATGACTTGACTGGATCTCTTTTACCATGAATTACAATGTCTAGTCAGTCTTTGATCTTTAAAGGTGCTCTGCGTTTATGTTTTGCGGTCTCAGAAAGGGCTAGCGAGATACCATTTTGCTATATCATGTTATGATTGTTTTGAGAAAGTGTTGTCATCCGAGTTTTATTATTATTGCTTGCTAGCTGATTATGCCATTGATATGAGTAATTGTGAGACCTAAGTGTTATTGTGAGTATGGTTAGTTCATAATAGCTGCTGAAAACCTGAATGCCGGCTTTACATGTTTACAACAACAAGAGCAAATAGAGCTTGTAAAAGTTTTTTCTTTATCACTTTCAGTTTATCAACTGAATTGCTTGAGGACAAGCAAAGGTTTAAGCTTGGGGGAGTTGATACGTCTCCAACGTATCTACTTTTCCAAACACTTTTGCCCTTGTTTTGGACTCTAACTTGCATGATTTGAATGAAACAAACCCGGACTGACGCTGTTTTCAGCAGAACTGCCATGATGTTGTTTAATGTGCAGAAAACAAAAGCTCTCGGAATGACCTGAAAATCCATGGAGATAAGTATTGGAAAATATAAAAAATACTGGCGAAAGAATCAAGACCAGGGGGCCCATACCCTGTCCACGAGGGTGGGGGGCGCGCCCTCCCCCCCTAGGCGCGCCCCCTGTCTCGTGGGGCCCCTGACGCTCCACCTGCCTCAACTCCAACTCCATATATTCCATTTCGTGAAGAAAAAAATCAGAGAGAAAGTTTCATCGCGTTTTACGAAACGGAGCTGCCGCCAAGCCCTAATCTCTCTCGGGAGGGCTGATCTGGAGTCCGTTCGGGGCTCCGGAGAGGGGGATTCGTCACCATCGTCATCATCAACCATCATCCATCACCAATTTCATGATGCTCACCGCCGTGCGTGAGTAATTCCATCATAGGCTTGCTGGACGGTGATGGGTTGGATGAGATTTACCATGTAATCAAGTTAGTTTTGTTAGGGTTTGATCCCTAGTATCCACTATGTTCTGAGATTGATGTTGCTATGACTTTTCTATGCTTAATGCTTGTCACTAGGGCCCGAGTGCCATGATTTCAGATCTGAACCTATTATGTTTTCATGAATATATGTGAGTTCTTGATCCTATTTTGCAAATCTATAGTCACCTATTATGTGTTATGATCTGACAACCCCGAAGTGACAATAATCGGGATACTTCTCGGTGATGACCATAGTTTGAGGAGTTCATGTATTCACTATGTGCTAATGCTTTGTTCCGGTTCTCTATTAAAAGGAGGCCTTAATATCCCTTAGTTTCCGTTGGGACCCCGCTGCCATGGGAGGGTAGGACAAAAGATGTCATGCAAGTTCTTTTCCATAAGCATGTATGACTATATATGGAATACATGCTTACATTACATTGATGAACTGGAGCTAGTTCTGTGTCACCCTATGTTATAGCTATTACATGAGGAATCCCATCTGACATAATCATCCATCACTGATCCAATGCCTACGAGCTTTTCACATATTGTGCTTTGCTTATTTACTTTTCCGTTGCTACTGTTACAACTACTACATAACTATTATCTTTACTTTTGCCACTGTTACCTTTATTATCATACTACTTTGCTACTAAATACTTTGCTGCAGATACTAAGTTATCTAGGTGTGGTTGAATTGACAATTAAACTGCTAATACTTAAGAATATTCTTTGGCTCCCCTTGTGTCGAATCAATAAATTTGGGTTGAATACTCTACCCTCGATAGTTGTTGCGATCCCCTACACTTGTGGGTTATCACATGTACATGGTGGACACTCCGGATAAAAAGGACGACGAGGATAATCCGAGCCCCGATGAGGACAAATCCGTCGAAAAACCACCAAAGCACCGACGTCAGCGGCTCCGCTCACGATCGCATCGGGCGAAGGATAGTAATACCGGCACTAGAGACAATGAGACTCTGGATGATGCCGAAGATCCCAAATACCCTGTCGAGACCACATCCGAACAGGATGAAAGGGAAGAGGGTCAGTATAGTCCCGAACACGCTGATCACAAAGATTCGGAAGACAGCAACTATATGCCAGAATCCAAAGAGGAAGTTAGCCTTGGTGACGAAGATTTTATCATCCCAGAGGAACCCCTCGAAGAAGAACACTTCAAGCGACAACTCATCACAATAGCGCGGAGCCTGAAAAAGAAACAACATCAGCTCAAAGATGAACAGGATACGCTCAATGAAAGGTGGACTAAGGTCCAGGCCGCTGAGGAATACGGCCATGAGCGACCTGCCAAAAGTTACCCCAAGCGCAAGTTGCTACCACAATTCGATGACAAAGCCCTTGAGCCAATACTGTCAAAATACAATCGGGCAGATCAACCAGACCGACCACCATGTGGACGGGATAAAGCGGCATATCAAGCCGAACACCAACCCGCACCCCTCGCCGAAAAGGCAGGGAGACAGCAGCCGCGGGATACACATATGACTTGCAATGGGACCTAGCCAATAAAGCTGGCCAGACTAGATCAATCTATGATCAAGAAGCCGTGCCCCCGCGTGAGACAACGGCTATGAAGCCCGGTGTGACGACCATTACTATACTCGGGATCAGAACCGAACTTAGATGTCAGCCGACCTCCACCGCGATATTGCACGATATAGAGGGGCCCACACCCTTTATGCTTCACCAATGAGGTAATGCAGCACCCATTTCCGGAAGGGTTTAAACCAGTAAACATCGAACAGTACGATGGAACGACGGATCCGACCGTCTGGATTGAGGATTTTCTTCTCCACATCCACATGGCTCGACGCCCTCCATGCCATCAAATATCTTCCTCTAAAGCTGAAAGGACCAGCATGGCACTGGCTGAATAGCCTCCTAGAAAACTCCATTGGAACCTGGGAAGATTTGGAAGACGCTTTTCGGGCCAACTTTCAGGGCACTTATGTCCGGCCACCGGATGCTGATGACTTGAGTCACATAATCCAGCAACCAGGGGAATCGGCTAGCAAGCTTTGGAATCGGTTTCTAATCAAAAAGAACCAGATCGTGGACTGTCCGTACGACGAAGTCTTAGAAGCCTTCAAACATAGCGTCTGAGATGTATGGATCGCCCGACACCTCGGGCAGGAAAAGCCGAAGACTATGGCAACCTTAACTACACTAATGACCCGCTTCTGTGCGGGTGAGTATAGTTGGTTGGATCATAGAAGCAACAGCTCGGGCGACCCTGGCACTTCCGAGGCCAGGGATGGCAATGGTAAACCTTGTCGCAATAAAAATAAATGTCGGAACAATGACGATGCAGACGATACGGCAGTCAATGCCAGATTCAGCGGCCCTAAATCCGGTCATCGGAAGAAACATTTCAAAGGCAACAGGGACGGTCCATCCAGCTTGGATAAAATCCTTGAGAGGCCTTGCCAGATTCATGGCACACCCGATAAGCCTGCCAACCATACCAACATGAATTGTTGGGTTTTCAAACAGGTCGGTAAGATAAATACCAAACACAAGGGAAAAGGACCTCCAAGTGAAGACGACAATGAGCCCCGCCAGCCGAACACCGGGGGTCACAAACAGCTTCCCCCCAAGGTAAAAATAGTGAACATGATCTATGTCACTCACATCCCCAAAAGGGAGCGCGAGCGCACACTAAGGGACGTCTACGCTGTAGAGCATGTCGCACCCAAGTTCAACCCATGGTCAGCCTGTTCGATCACTTTTGATCGCGGGGATCACCCAACCAGTATCCGCCACAAGGGTTCGGACGCCCTGGTACTTGATCCAATTATTGACGGTACCACCTCACTCGAGTCCTTATGGACGGGGCAGCAGTCTCAACTTGATCTATCAAGACACTGTCCGAAAGATGGGCATCAACCCATCAAGAATTAAGCCTAGTAACACTACCTTTAAAGGTGTGATACCGGGCGTGGAGGCCCATTGCACGGGCTCACTAACACTGGAGGTAGTATTCGGTTCCCCAGACAACTTTCGCAGTGAAGAGTTAATCTTCCACATCGTCCCTTTTCGCAGTGGCTATCACGCACTGCTCGGACGAACTGCTTTCGCCCGCCTTAATGCAGTCCCACACTACACCTACTTGAAGTTGAAGATGCCTGGACCTCAGGGCGTTATTACAGTCAATGGAAACATGGAGCGCTCCCTCCGTACCGAAGAGCACACCGCAGCCCTCGCAGCCGAGGTGTATGGCGGCTTTATCAAGCCGAACAGTTCATCAGCCAATAAAGCCAATGATGTATCTAAATGAGTCTGGTCCATGCATAATTGCGATAAATCAACAGATCCAGACCTTGATTAGCAGTTCGGCCTCCGCCGATCGCCCCATCAGGCTGCAGTTTATGTACCACGCGTACATAACTACGCACTAAAAATACCCTGGGCGGCACCGGAGGCACACTGTAGAAAAGGTCCATAGTACGGCTTGACCCCATCTGGACCGCATATACCTTTTTTTCTCACTTCAGGTTCATTAAGAGCCCTACTTGCTATATGGTTGTTTCAGGAGATCCGTTTAAGGTTAGCGTTTCCCAACCATCAAATACTCCTATCAAAGGACTTATTACTAAGGAGAAATGGTGCAGACGTGTGACAGGGCATCACTAGAGTTTTTGAACTATTATTTTTAGGCCCTGTGTTAGACTTTCCCTAATATTGAATGGCATTGTCTGTCGAAATAGGCCTCGACGTATCAATAAGGATATAAAGGAAGCAGATGATCATCACCTTCTTGGTTGGATTTTTGTATTATCTTGTCATCTGTGTTCCCCCCTTACGTTCGACTGACATACGTGGCTCGACACGGCCTTCATACCAGGGGTTGTATTCGGCCCCACAAACTCTTAAGCCCGAACGCCTATATGGAACTCTTTGGCGTCCTAGATATTGCATTATATGCATCGGCTCCGAATCATGTCTTTGGTCTATAGTTGGGTTGCCCGGCACCTGTGTTTACCAACTTACGTTCCACAAGTTCGGCTAAGGTAGTAAAGGAAGAACTACTACGATTGTATTTCTGGTTCGTCCGGTTAAGTACCTCAGTAGAGAAGGCCGAAAACTGACTGCCATGATATGCAAGAGTGGGTCGGCAATCCGGTGACTTAGTGTTATACTACAAATCGTTCGCGATTTATGCCATGTTATACGAGGGGCTGAGCTTCGACCAGCCGCGTTGCAAAGGCGCCACACTCCGGACTGCCATTCACACAACGAGGGGCTAGTACTTAGAGCCACCAATGGACTCTTATGGCTAAGTGAAAGTACTAAAGCCGCATAGCCTGATTGCCTAGCTCACCTTGCAAGATGCCTCCTACATTGGACCAAGACGTTGGATAAAGTGTGATCATGCATTCCTGAACACCCCTGTAATATTTGCGTGGGGGCAGAAGCCGACGAGTGGTAAACTTTCAGACTTATAAATGGCCAAACAGGAGGATAAACTAATCATAAAGTGCAAGCATAACTATTTTACACAATAGGTTTAGTACATGACTCTTACAAACCAGACTCTACTAATCAAATATGATGTCCTTTGAGCACTGGCCCTCTACAACGCGAGCTCCCTCGAGGACCTCACCGAAGTACTTCTTCAGTCGTCGGTGATCCTTGCCTTCAGGTGGCCTTGCGGTGGCAATCTCGGTGGCCTTCATCTTCGCCCATTGTACCTTGACTCGGGCGAAGGCCATCCGGGCACCTTCTGTGCAGGCCGACCACTTGATGGCGTCAACCCGAGGACATGCCTCGACTAGCCGCTTCACAAGTCCGAAGTAGTTGCTGGGTATGGGCTCGGCTGGCCAAAACGGACTATTACGTCCCTCATGGCTAGTCCGGCCACCCTGTCTAGCACCGTCAACTCCTTCAGCTGATCATTGAGGGGCGCCGAATACTCTAGCGCAAGGTATTGCGACCAGAATAGCTTCTCCGTCGAGCTCCCCTCTTCGGCATGGAAGAACTCGGCTGCGTCAACAATGCTCCTCGGCAGATCCGCAAATGCACCTGGAGAACTCCAAACCCGGGTCAGCAAAATATATCTCTTCCTTGTAAATTTACTCTGCATGAAAAAAGCCTTACCAGCCGATATTTGCCTCGCCTTTTGGATCTCCTGGCGAGCGCCCTGGGCCTCATCACGGGCTTATTCCACACTTTCTAGCGCTTTGGTTAGCTCGGAGGCTTGTTTCGAACTCTTCTGCTCCAAGGAATCGCACTTGGCGATGGCGTCCTTGATCTCCTGTTCGACCTCCCCCACCCACGCCTCATATCTCCGGCGGGTGGTTTGCTCCACCTCTAACTCCTTGGCCGCTTTGTCAGCGGCCGCCTTGCTCACCTCCGCCTCCTTCTTGGCTTGGACGAGGGCGCTCTTGAGGGACTCGACCTCCGCTGCGCCAACTGTGAGTATACTCATAACATTTAGCCAGTTTAAAAGAGTAACACACATATCACTTTCAGGGCATGTAGTAGTGCCGCATACCTTGGGTTTCATTAAACCGCTTGTTGATTCGATCGAGTTCCTCATCGGATAGCCAAAGCTTCCTATTGAGTTTGGCAACCTCCGCGACCTGGGCAGTAGCCGCCAGCATAGAAGCATGTCCAACAACATAGTACGATACATTGTCAATTCATTTTTGATCCTCTATCTGGATTGTTCTAATCCGGACAGTGTCTCAGGGGCTACTGTCTATAAATGGGTTCAGCCTTATATGTATATATATATATATGAACAAACTTGTAAAAAGTATTACATCGCATACCTCAAAGCCTGTCAGTAGGCTGTTGAAGGCTTCGGTCAGTCCGCTCTTCGCAGACCAAACCTTTTCCATAACCGCACCCATCAGGGTGCGGTGCTCCTCCATGATGGACGCACGTTGTAGTGCTTCCCGCAGAGTGTTAGCGGCCTCCGAATTGATAGAGGCCACCGATGGAGCTGCCGCTCCTCCCCCCTCTTCCAGAAGGGAGTGTTGGTCCGAACCCGGAGTCGTACTGGTCTCCAGGGTGGTGTTCGGTGAGGGTCCGGACTGTTGAGGCCCCACACCCTCGGTGTTCATGGGGGTCACCGTGCCCCGCTCTACATCGTCCGAGGTGTTGTCCTCGGGCGCCTTCTGGACGGCCTCGTCCGCTCCTCCTCAGCCAGGAGATGCCCTTTGGGACGACACCTCGGTGTCCTCCTTGGCAGTGGGGGAGAAGGCGCACGATGGTCCGTCACTCTCTGCCTCTCCAGGTGCCAGAGAGTTCCCCTCCGAAGAGGAGGGAATCGAGATCTCGCGTGGACAACTGAAAAGCAGAGAAAAGATTTGATATGACAGAAGCAGATTAAGCGATAACTGAACAAGTTTTCGATACTTAAGTTTCGGCCAGGGGCTTCTCCCTTTGGATCCTCTTCGGGTTGTGTTCGGACTCTGAGTCCGAACTATCCGAGAGGTTCACCCTCCCCTTGTTCGACGTCGCTCCCTCCAGGTTCTCGGAGGCTGTCCTCTTCCCCGTCCTCATCTTGAGTGGGGAGTCGCTCTCCACTTCCTCCTCCTCCTCCTCTTCGTCCTCGTCTTCCTCGTGAGAGGAGACGGCCTCGGTCTCTCCGGACGCTGTGTCTGAAGGACCCTTGCGGTGGGCCCCGTCCTTGGGCCCCTTGCCCTTCTTCTTGATCTTTTTCTCCGGCGCCTGATAGGGCACCAAAACCAGCATCTCCTCTAGCTGAGGAGTGACTGGGTCTTCGGGCAGCGGAATGATGAGTTTTGTGTTGACGTCCGCTCCGACTTCTTGGTCCAGCCCTGTAAAAAGGTGGAATGATGAGTTTTATGTTGAATTGATACATAAACTAGACATGTCTTCAGAAAGTTAAACAGTTACCAGAGTGGCCGGGTTCTTGGCGTTGAGGCCGATGTCTTCGGTCTCCATGGGCCAGCTCTTCTGCGCCTTGAAGAGCAGCTTCCACATTCCCTCGTGTGTTGTGCCGAGGAAATGCTGCAGAGTCCGCAGCTCCTCCGGATTGAACTCCCACATGGGGGAAGCCCGGCGCTGGCAAGGGAGGATGGGGTGGAAGAGCATGATTTGCACCACGTTGGTTAGACCAACATTTTTGCTCAGCACATTGGTGATACGCATTTGCAGCGTTTGCACCTCCATCTGAGACCCCCAGTTGTGGCCCTTCGCAGTCCAGGAGATGAGCCTCATGGGGGTCCGTATCTAAATTTCGGAATTGCCGCCCACTTAGTGCGGCGCGGCTCGGTGATATAAAACCACTCCTGTTGCTAGATCTTGACGGTCTCCATGAAGGCCCCCTTAGGCCACGTGGCGTTGGGCTGCTTGCTAATCATAGCCCCGCCGCAGTCCGCGGGCTGCCCATCGACCACCTTCAGCTTCACATTGAAGACCTTGAGCCACAGGCCGAAGTGTGGGTGGATGCGGCGGAGAGCCTCACACACGATGATGAATGCCGAGATGTGGAGGAAGGAATTCGGGGCTAGATCATGGAAATCTAGCCCGTAGTAGAACATAAGTCCATGGACGAATGGGTGAAGTGGAAAACCTAACCCTCTAAGGAAATGAGGAAGGAAGATGACCCGTTCGCCAGGCTCCGGAGTGGGAATGATTTGACCCTTGGGGGGGAGCCTGTGTGCGATGTTGGCGGCGAGGTATCCTACACTTCGAAGATCCTTTATCTCCTTCTCCATAACGGAGGAGGCCTCCCACTTGCCTTTGGAACTGAATCCGGCCATGGTCGGAGGAGGTGGTGGTGGTGGCGCAAAAGACAGAAGCTTTTCGGGCGCTGAGAGCTTGGGAGATTGGAAGGCATAGGAGATTGGAAGGCGTGGGGAAGAAAAGAGGAATCTATTGCCCTCTTATAGGCGGCAAAAATGCCAACCGTCCCCCCACTTGTGCCCTGAAGCTCGCCTATTCCCAATGAAAGTGTGCGCTGTAAACGGTTGGATTACCCAAATTCTATTAATGAGCAATCCCGTATTAAGGGGGCATGATCTCTGTTTTGACAGGACAGGCCAATGGGGCTTGGCCTCAAAACACGGAACACAGGGTGCAAAAACGGTTCAAAACGTCAAAGGGTCAAGTCTGATGCTTCGCCGAAAAAAGTTGTCAGTAAAAGACACTATTCTTATTTTTTATATATCCTGCCTTCGCGGCTAAGGGTTGTGTTCATTATGTAAAGCCGGATACAATTCTTTTATGGAGGAAAGCCAATGTGTGCTATTCAAGGAACCTGCCTTGCAATGCCGAAGACAATCTGCACGCCGAACACGTCGTCATTGAAGACTGGTTCAGGGGCTACTGTGGGAGTCCTGGACTAGGGGGTCCTCGGGCGTCCGGTCTATTGGATATGGGCCGGACTGATGGTCCGTCAAGAAACAAGACAGAAGATCACCTCTCGTGTCCGGTAGGGACTCCCGTATGCATGGATGGCAAGTTTTGGTGTTCGGATATGTTATTTCCTTTCTACTAAACCGACTTTGTACAACCCTAAGCCCCTCCGGTGTCTATATAAACCGGAGGGTTAGATCGGAGGCAGCATCACAACATTGCTAGGCTAGCCAATCTAGGGTTAGCCAACACGATCTCGTTGTAGATCAACTCTTGTAACCCCTATACCCTTCGAATATAATCAAGCAGGAGTAGGATTTTACCTCCATTAAGAGGGTTCGAACCTGGGTAAACACTGTGTCCTTTGTCCATTGTTACCATCGGTCCTCAGACATATAACTTCGGGCCCCCTACCTGAGATCTGCCGGTTTTGACACCGACACACGTGTATGCAAAATATATAATTTGACACCTCACCTACTTGCCACCGCTTCTACGATGTTATCTGTTGTCATTGCACACATCAAGGATGGGGCCTTGGTGTAGATTTTGTAAAAAAAAATAATCATTGGAAGCATCTAATTTCTTGCTATTGTTCGTGCCACGCCATTTTTGTAATTAAAAAATTCCAAATGTTCTTTTTGCGCCATTCATTTCAAAAAATAAATTGGGTAAATCTTAAAAATATTTCCCCGATTCTAGATGTCTCATCCCAAACATATCAGTTTAGAAGCATTTGAATTAAGGATCTAAGGTTGTCGGAAGAAAAACACTTGAATTTTGACATGCCTTTTTATCTCTTAAGTTACTAACCTCCCTAGGAATGGAGCATCTTGGTGCACTGAGGTAGTTTTTTTATTTGTGGCCCCATATGTCAAGGACTGGATAGAATGAAGGCCATGGTTGGGCCTATTCTCACATGAACGTGGAGCTCCCAAGCTGATTTGTAGACAAATCTTTAAATTTGTGAACATTTTCTAATTCGTGAACATTTCTGAATTCGGGGAAGTTCTTCCGAAATCCAGGAATATTTTCTAAATTCACAAATATTTCTTGAGGTTCATGAATAGTTTTTAATCCATGAATATATTTTTAATTCATGAACATGTTTTTCCAAATGCGTAAACATTTATAAATTATATTCTTTTATTGTTTATAATGTTTTTAAAAATCATGAACATTTTATATATTACAGAACATTTTAAATATTCTCTTTACTTTTCAGTTTTTCTTCCTCTTTGTTTTTTTCCTTCGCTTATCAGTATGGGCCGAGGCCCAATTGGGAAATGGCCAGCTAACGAAGCAAGCGTTCTGGGGGTGCGAATTTTTGGTCATCCTTCAACGTGTCGCACGCTGAATAAGACCTCCAACGAGTGTGGGTTATTTCATTTGTGGGGCAGGGTGAAATGTTTTTTTTTTTTGCTTCATGCATTTGTCAAGGGGTGGCACCAACTTGCTGGTTTTAGGCCGAGCGGTCGGGCCCATGCTTTCCCTCTCTTTCCCGTCGTTCTCCTCGGGCGGTGTATTCGCGATGGAAGACCCACGTCGTGCTAGCGTTGGAGGAGAGCTAGAACGGAAAGCTCAGACACTAGAGATCCAAACCAACATGAGCAATTGATGTAGAGCCCGTTGTTGCTAGGACTTGGCAATAGATCTAACCACAAAGTTGGGAGGTTTCTAGGTCGAGAGATTTGGGTCCTTATGGGGACGAAAAACTGTGTAAGGAGAGTAATTCTGAGAGGCCGAGGCACGGGTGAAATGGGTTGTGTGTGTGGGGGGGGGGGGCATGGTACATGGGCCTAGGGTCATGCCTACATGTGAAAGCAAAGTAGGAAATTTAGGAAGTAGCTTCAGGTCCTGTTTGAGAAAGTACTCCCTCTGTTTTTATTTAGTGCGCGTGTTAACTTTGATTAAAGTCAAACTTTGTAAACTTTGATAAAGTTTATAAACAAAAATATTAACATATACAATATACAATTAACAAATAACAACATTGGATTTATTATCGAATGTACTTTCACATCGTATAGATTTGTCTTGGTAAATGACTATATTGTTTTGTATAAACTTGGTCAGATTTTATGAAGTTTGACTTCAGTCAACTCTAATATGCGGAGTAAATAAAAACGAGGGAGTATTTGCAAGCTTGAATAGTTGGTAGTTGACCTTTGAAGACTTTGCTATTTCTTTATATCCATAAGTTCCAGCATCCAAGGATTACAATTTCTGTACTGAAACTCTTTGGAAGGTGAGCTGTTGTCAACATTGTTTCTTCAAAAATTGATGAGCCCCTCTCTTTGTTGGGCGTCAAGGTTCTCCAACATTGATGGTGCAAAATCACAGTCCCACAGCAAACGGAGTGGTGTTTCTTCTGCATCTTGGTTGCAGTTTGGACAGAAGGGGTTTTCAAGCTGCATGCCTTTTCTTCCAAGTACGCACGCTTGCTAATTGCAAATTGCAGGTGTTACCAGCAAAGCGTGTCCAGCTACCGCCAACACGGCCAAGTGGGAAGCAAAGGCAAGCGTGCGCATGATGTACTCCTATATACTTATAATTTTAATTTTAAACCTCGTCAATTCGCCATGATCAGTTCATCAGAACAACAACAGCAATAATTCCTGATCGTGCCCCCCCCCCCCCCCCCCGCGCGGGCAGCTCGGGTGCCCTAACCTAGCCGTCGGTCTCCAGGCCCCCGCCCTCTCCCCCTCCCCGCCGCCGCCGGGCAAAGCCCGTGTGGTGCCGGCGGCGGCGGGATCCCTCATGCCCTCTCCTGGAGCGGTGGTCGCGGGGGGCCGCCTCTTCGGCCTGACGGCGGACCTTGGTGGCCGGCGTGTCGGGCGGTTGCACGCTGGCAGGAAGTGGTGCGGGGAGGCGCGGCGGTCGGGTGGCGGTGCGTTGTGGCGGAGTGCGCAGGCCGGTGGCGGCTTGGTGCTCCTTGCCATGAGGGAGCTCGTGCCTGGCTAGATCCGCGCCGGTCGAAGGTGAGGACAGATGGACGGCGCTCGGCAGGTGGTCTGGTGGCACGGCGGACCTGGCGGGGCCTGGCAGCAGCGTGGTGGCCCGTTTCTGGTGGCGGCAGAGCTAGATGGCGACGGCGAGTCCCACGAGCAGGCTGATGGCGGCGCTTCGATGGCTCGGCCAAGATGGAGTCTTGGCGAGCAGCGAGCGGCTGGCCACCCCTGTGCGGCGTGGTGAGTGGCGTTGCTCTTTTGCTGGTGTCGGCCTGGGTTCTTCCGTGGTGAGGCAGGTCCGGTCGATGCAAGGTTGTACCTTGGTGGGCGACGGCAGTTCTGGACCTGGCCGGAGGTGTTGGTTGGCTACAGGTCCTCGTGCAGGTTGGGAGTTGGTGGTGTGGCCGTGGTTACTCTGCCGGGCGGTCGGTCGTTGGTCCTTGGCTTTGCAGCTTCGCCGGCATGTGCTGCGGTGGCGGCGGTGTGAGGTCTCTTGGACAGTGCCCCCAATTCCATGGAGGTGTGGAGATGGGCTACGCGTGGATGAAAATCTTGCACGGCGTTTGCCGGGCCGGCGATGATGGCACCCGTGGATGTCATTCTCCTCCTTGGAGGCATCGCCGAGCGTGCTCGCCTTTCCCTTCGCGCTCTTGGAGTTGGTGGATGCCTCCAGGCGAAAGCCTTGATTCTGCTCTTGGATCGGCACAATGGCGGCGTCCTCGACGTCGCTCCTCTGTTGGGAGCATTGTGCTTGGAGACGTGCTAGATCCTTGGCGATCTCCTCTGGTGTTCACCGCTGTCCTCGATTGATCCTTCGTGGCGCTATGTACCCCCGTCGTCGGTGTTTCCAAGACGGTGGCTTCCCGGAGCGGATCAAGTCCTGCCATTCATCTGCCACTTTCTCTTAGGCGCTCAAGGTGGATGGTGCGTCGGCAAGTGAAGTTCTGCGATGGTCGGTGGTCTCGGAGGTGCCCGGCGTCGGTCGAGACGTGGTTCGGTGTATCTTTCTAGGATAGGCTCTTTGGTGTTGTAGCTCGCTTTGCCTGGTGTTTGTCCTTTGTCCGGTCGGGTGTGTTGTTCATGCTTCACTCGTTGTTCTCATCGAGTGATAATTTTCTTGTAACTAAAATTCTGCCTTTTATAAAGGGAAACGTTAATAGATGGCGCATCGGCCGAACCGTTGCGCCGGTCCCGCGCGACGCGTTCGATGAAAGAGCGATCCTGTGGCCCAGCGCGCTCGTCCCTAGGCCCACCTTATCCCTTCCTGGCTGTCTTCCTCCTCAGCCCGTCTCCTTTTCTTTTTTGCATCTCCATGGCCTGGTCCCAGCCATGGACGCGGGCACCCTCGAGCTTGACCTCTCCCCTTCCTCTATCTCTACCTTGCCACTAGAACCACGGTTTTGCACGCCCTCACCACCGCTGTTGCACGGCCCATCCCTGCTACTACTCCAAGCTTTCTTTGTCGGGCTTCTGCAGCCGGCGACGACACTCGAATGACATTTTTTTTGCTTCAACCGAACGGCGGCTGTCAAACGAGACTAGGGCAGTGCTACAACCGGCAACTTCGGAAGCTACAACCGGCTTTGGTGAAAGCTACAACCGAAGAGTAGAAAATTGGATCCAGAGACAAAAAAGCTACAACCACCTATACGAGTGTTACAACCATTGACAAAAAAGCTTCAAGCCTATATAGAAAAGCTTCAACCATCAACAAGGGAAGCTTCAACCAGCCACTATCAACTGAAAAAGCTGCAACCGTTAAGAAAAAAGCTTCAACCTTAGGTGAAAAAAGATTCAACCGAAAAACATACAAAGTTTCAACGGGGCACTGCAAGATGAAAAAAGTTGCAAGCGTTTACAAAATAAGCATCAATCGTAGTTGGAAAAAGCTTCAATCGACATGATGAAAAGCTTCAATCTGCAAAAAAAGCTTCAACCGGCATGGAAAAAGCTTCAACCGGTGTGATAAAAAAGCTTCAACCGGCGTGCCAATGGTGAGAGCGGCGGCGTTGAGAGCTGCGGTCGGGGGCACGGCATTGCAACGACGGGGTGTGGTAAGACTGGCGGTTGCTAGGTGCCGCAACGACAGCGAGCGTCGGCGTGCTTCAAGGGGGCGTCTTTTTTGCTACAAGGGGAGTGACGGCTTCCTGCTGGACCGGCGGCGACGAGGACGACGACCGACGGCGAGCACATCCAGTAGCGTGGGGCGGCGGAGGGAGGAGGTCCAGGCGAGGGGGTGGTGGCCGGCGGACGGGAGGACGTCTAGACGACAGGGGCTGCGCGCGGGGAGGAAAAAAGAGATGGGGGAAGTCAACACGAGCAGATCGAGCGGCTGGGAGTCGTTGCATCGGACGGCTGGGTGTCGACCGGCCGAACGGTTCGGCCGGTGCGCCGGCGCCTAGCACTGCCCTTTTATAAAGCTATAGTACGCATTGGCATACTCTCGAAAATAATAATAATTTCTGATCGTGATAATTCAGAGCGACGGGAACAGGCTACTCTAACAGCAGCCACACATTTACATGGACCGTAAATTACTCAGGCTACTCTACTACGCATCATGAACACGAATCAGAGCGTAAGCGACGGTTACAGGCGAACGCGTCGCCGTCGGGCCGGCTGTAGGGGACGGCGCGAGCGGCGAGCCTTCCTTTGCGCTTCTCCATGAACCGCTGCAGCGACGCCTTCCTCGCCATGGGCAGGTCGCCGTCCCCTCGCGTGGTGCCTGCTGCGGCAGCGACACGGAGCAGCTCGGCCGCCCTGTCGTCCGGGACCTCGTCGAGTACCAGCACCTGCCCGCCGTAGAAGATGGTCATCTGCGCCTTCGCCGGCGGAGGACCCGCCGCCTGCTCGTCTTGCGCGGGCACATCCGCTCCGGGCATGAGGGGGAGGACCACCGTGGCCGCCGGCTGCGCGTCCGCCGCCTTGATGCAGCGGCTGAGAACGCCGCACGCTGCGGCGAACCGTCGGCTCTGAGCGCTCCCTGACGCCGCCATTCTTGGCGCTCGATCGATCGACCCCTCCGTAGGCTCTCGAACCCCCTGTCCACTCTGCCTCTGCTAGTTGATCGGGTGTTGTGTTGGTTGGAGGAAGGAGATTGATGGACTGGAGATGGTTAGATGGGTTTGATTTATAAGAACAGAATCAATAACTTCCGAACGTCTGATTTTTAGGAGCTGCGTCCGAACGCGCCCAAAGCCATTCGATCAAATGAACGAATCTTGAAGCGGATAGCCAGCCACGTCATACACAGCTGACTGTTCGGGATTGAGGGAGAACGGTCCGAACGACAACGCAGCCCACTCTCCCCACCCACAACACGCGGCCCACTCCCCCGACAACCATATCCATTCCTCCCACTCTCAGCCACATCTCGAATCCTCGAGAGTTTCGACCGGCGCCCCTCGCCGCCGGGCATGGAGGCGAGCGGTGGAGGTGTCACCATGCGCGCCGCGGCCTCGCTCGGAGGTGGAGGAACGAGTAGAGGGCGCGCTCGGTGGGCGGCATGGCGAGGCAGAAGGTGGAGAGGGAGTGGGCGGCCATGCCGCGGCGGAGCAGAGCGGGATGAGGCGGAGCAGGAAGCCTCAATGGTGTGCGACGTTGGGAGGGAGGCGAGAGAGGCGGAGAGCACGGGGGAGACGAGGTCGTGGCGGTTCACTGCATCGTGGGCCACCGGCAGCACACGGGGGCAGGAGGTGAAGAAGATGAGATCATGGCGGCCGGGGCAGCGAGAGTTGCAGAGCCGAGGAAGGGAGGTTGCGGGAGGCCCGCGAGGAAGAAGGAGGGCTACCTCGCGGAGGGGAAGGGGAGCAGCGGGCGGCCGGACGCGTAGGCGGAGCTCAACATGCCGCCGGGCTTCCGCTTACACCCCACGAACGACGAACTCGTCGTGCACTACCTCTGCAGGGAGGTGGCGGCCAGCCGCAGCCGTGCCCATGATCTGCCTGGTGCGTCTTCTTCCTCTCCCCTGCTTCTCGCGACCATGTTTTCCTTCTCCTGCTTCGTCGCTCATTGCTTTCGTCTGATTCAATGTATGATGGCCGTTGGGTGCGTGCAGAACATGCAGAGCAGGGAGTGGTACTTTTCCTGTTTGAACTAGCTTGTTTTTTGTACTTGTTCAACTATCAAAATGCATGTAAATTTGAACCTTTTGTTTTGCCCCTCCTGAATGTGAATTGTACGAATACTAGCCTTTTTGTTCTGTTTTATAGGTGTGGCAAAAATGCTGAATTGATGGAACTTGCTACTGAAACTGATCTGGAACAAAAATGCTAAACTGATCTGAAACAGAAAAAGTCAAATTCCTTTAGCATGGGTCCTGCTACTGAAATTTGCCATATACCCATTTTGACAGTAGCACGGCAATTTTTATAAGTATGTATATCATGGCATTTTTTTTTCGCGAATACGCAAGCTGCGTATCATTTCATTGATAGGTAGAGAGCAAAGAGCATACAGGGTTTGCAGGTACAGCACTCGTACACCAAGGAGGGCAAGACTACACCCACACAAGCATCGAGAGAGCGAGGATGCTCGGTCGCAAGTAACAAGAAACGTCTAAGGTGGCTCAAAAATAGAAAACGCCGCCAATCCTCTAGCTCCGGCCAGAGCCCACGTGTGTGCCTCATCGAGGATGGACTGAGTGAGGCGGTCATAGGAAGGTGCAGCAGCGTCGAAGATGACAGCATTGCGATGCTTCCAGATGCTCCAAGCCACCAGAATACCCAGGGAGGCAACACCTTTGCGCAGAGACGGAGGGGAGGACGCCACAGCCGAACTCCACCATTCGATGAACCGGGACGTAGGGGTCGGGATGTCAACCTTGAGTCTGCACGCAGCAAGTGTGCTATGCCAGACAGCGCGGGAGAAGGGGCATCCAGCGAGCAGGTGATCGATGGTCTCCAAGGTCTGGTCACAGAAGACGCGGGTGGGGTTGTCGGAAAGCCCATGGCGCGCACGTCGCGCAACAGTCCAGCAGCGGTCTTGCGTCGCCAACCAGATAAAGATCTTAGCGCACATAGGCGCCCATGTCTTCCACGTCAGGGTGGCATGGACCGAAGGGATGGATCCGTGGAATAGAGCGGAGTAGCAAGAGCTCGCCGAAAATTGCCCAATGGAGGTCCAACGCCAGCGAATGGAGTCAGGAGTGGAGGGAGAGAGCTCAATGTGTCGAACACGACGCCATAGCTCAATGTACTGGAGGGTCGCAAGAGGCCCTAAAGCCCCTTGGATGTCTTGCACCCAAGCACGGTGCAGCAGGCCGTCCGACACCGAACGGGACCTACGCCTCCGCTTGGAGACCAAGGCAAAGACAGCGGGCGCGAACTCAGCGACGCATTGGCCCTGGATCCAATGGTCAGTCCAGAAGCGGCAGGAGTGCCCATCCTCGAGCACCCAACTAGTAGAGGCGCGAAAGATGGCCCGGACCTCGGCGTCATGATGCAGCTGGAGATGGCCCCAAGGGCGGGAAGGGTCTGTAGATTAAAGCCATAGCCAACAGACTCGAAGGGCGATGCCAACTCTTTGCAGGTCGCGCACACCGAGGCCGCCAAGCTGCGTCGGCATGCGCACCTTCCGCCAAGCCGCGGGACAGTTGCCAGCAGCCGCGTCCTTCCTTCCATGCCAGAGAAAATCGCGGATCACCCGGTTGGCTCGACGAAGGATGGTGGCATTAAGAGCAATGGCCGAGAGAATATGGAGCGGCATGGCAGAGAGGACGTGCTGCACAAGGGCAAGTCTCTCCCCACGAGAAAGAAGGAAGGCCCGCCAGGTGGAGAGCCTCTTGCGTAGCCGATCGATGAGAGGGTCAAGAACGGAGGAGTGAAGTCTCCGAATGGCGAGGGGCAGACCGAGGTAGGTCACCGGAAAGTGGGCCACCGGGCAGCCAAGGGAGGCACTCACGTCAGTGGCTTGCGCGTCCGTACACCGGATGGAGGAGATGGAGCACTTGGCAAAGTTGGTCTTGAGACCTGATGCCAATCCAAAAATGCGCAGGATCTCGCGCACCGCCGAGAGATCAGCAGGGTCGGGGTGGCAGAAGATCACAACGTCGTCCGCATAAAGGGAGATGCTTGACCTCATGTGACGAGGAGAGAGGCGCCGGAGGGTGTTGCAGCGGATGGCATGCTGGACCAGAGAGATGAGCACGTCAATGGCGATGGTGAAAAGCATGGGAGAAACGGGATCGCCTTGCCGCAAGCCTTTAGCGTGAGGGATCGGGGGGCCTGGCTGTCCGTTGATCAAGACTCGAGTACTGGCCGTGGAAAGAAGGATGGAAATCCATTCTCTCCACCGTGGCCCAAATCCGAGGTGGCGAAGGACCTCGAGCAGAAAAGGCCAGGAGACCGAATCGAATGCTTTGGCAATGTCGAGCTTGAGCAGAATCCTTGGCGCCTTGATGTTGTGGAGGTGTCGGGCGGTTTGTTGGACAAGCAAGAAGTTTTCGTGAATGCACATGCCCGAGATGAAGGCGCTTTGGTTGTCCGACACGAGCTCTCCAAGCCTCGGCGCCAACCGAAGCGAGAGGACTTTAGCAAATAGCTTGGCAAAAAGGTGAATAAGAATGGGGCGATAATCCGTCAGAGACACAACATCTTGTTTCTTGGGAATCAGGGTAATGAGGGCCTCGTTGAGGCGCTGGAAACTATGCCCATTCATGGCATAAAGCTTCCCGAAGGCCTCACAGATGTCGCCTTTGACGATCTCCCAAGCGGAGCAAAGAAACTCCGAGGTGAATCCGTCCGGGCCAGGCGCTTTCCCTGCGGGCAACAGCTTCACCGCGTGCCAAATTTCTTCTTCAGAGAACGGCAGCTCGAGGTCAGAGAGGTCAAAGGAGCGGTGGTCAAAGGCGGCCAAGTCAAGGCAGAACGGCCGCGGGTCTGCGGAGCCAAGAGATCCGGAGAAGTGATCAAAAGCGGCTCGAGCCATCTCCGCATTGTCAGAAACGAGCTAGTCGCCAACACGAAGCTCGGTGATCGAGTTTTTCTGCCGCCGCTGGGATGCATGGATGCGTCGGAAGGCGATGTTCGTCGCGCCTACCCGAAGCCAGGAGAACCTCGATCGTTGTCGTGCAAGGGATCGCTCGAGCGAGGCCAAGCCAAGGTAAGTATGTTTCAACTTGCGCCGCAGCCACTTCTCGTCAGAAGAGAGGGGTCGAAAGTCCTGCGCCTCATCTAAGCGCGCAATGATCTCGCGGGAGAGCAGAAGTTGAAGAGAGATGCCGCCCAACGCCCTAGCTCCCCAGCTGCACAGCTTGCGTGCAGTGACTTTAAGTCTGTCATAGATCCTGCGGAACGGGTCGGGGTCCGGCTCAACAGAGTTCCAAGCCTGGGACACCACGTCGATGTAACCATCTAACTTGGGCCAGAAACGCTCAAAGTGAAAGCGTCTGGCGGCCTCCAAGGTGGGCGCACAATCCAAGAGAAGCGGACTATGGTCGGAAACTGTCGAAGAGAGACAACGAAGCATGCAGCCAGGCAGGGAAGACTCCCAGGTTGGCGTGCACATAACTCGATTAATGCGCACCAAGGTGGGCTGGTCTTGCTCATTAGACCAAGTGTAACGGCGGCCGTGGAGGTAGATATCCCGTAATTCCATGTCCGCAATGAAACGTCGGAAGCGGTGCATGATCTGGAGGTTGAGTCTACTATTGTTCTTATCCTCACCGGATGTGATCATGTTAAAATCTCCACCGACAAGCCATGGCCCCGCGCAAGTGTTGCGGAAGTGCTGCAGCTCGATGAGAAAGGCCAGCTTCTCGTCGTCATTATGTGGCCCATAGACGCCCGTAATCCACCAGTGTGGACCGCCAGAGGGGGATGAGACCAGGGCGGACACATGATGGGTGCCAACATCGGGGTGGGAAAGCAATATCTTCGTCCTACACCAAGCAAGAAGGATGCCCCCACGGGTGCCAACCGCGGGGAGAAAGAAGAAGTCCTCATAGGAAGCACAGAGAGTCTCAAGGACAAGCGAGGACGAGACCGAATCGAGTTTAGTTTCTTGAAGACAGACGATACAAGGAGCAGCGGACGCGATCACGCTATGAACAGCACAACGTTTTGCCCTCGAATTGAGCCCGCGAACATTCTAGAAAATAAAGCTAAGGTTGTGATCCATGAGAAAGGAGGCGGTAGCTGGGGTGGGGGGCGAGGGAAGTATCAACCCTCGACCGGGCAGGGGCCCGAGAGCTGCTGGCCCCCAGGTTGTCGGTGCGGTAGGCTCCATCCATAGAAATCCGCAAAGGCTTGGATCACATCATCCGCAAGGGGCTGCTTGAACAGCGCCCGAGTATCGAGCCAAGATGACATCATTGATAGGCTCATCGTCTTGGAGTAGACCGAGCCGCCGAAGAAGGACGCGCTTGGCCTTCATCTCCGAGTCCAGCCCCCTGTCAGCAAGGGCGATACGACCGCTACGTCTAGGGGTGAAGTTGGGCGGCACCTCTTTGCGTCGTCTTCGGGTCGTCGGGGTGGGTAGGAGAGGAGCCACCGGGGCCTGCAACGCATCTACAAAAGAGCCAAGGAGCGACGGTGCAGGATCATGGGGCGCCTGCATGGCCTGGCCAGCCAGGGCCAACTGCGCGCCACCAGATGGCACGCATGAAGTGGCGGGGGAGTGCACGACCAGGGCCAGGGCCACACGGTACTCCTGTGGCGCCGCGCCGGTGGGGTCGGTGGGGTCGGGGGAAACAGCCAAGGCAATGGTTGGGTTCGGGTTCGGGGGAGGAGCCCAATCACAAGGCGCCACTGGTGAGAGCGGGGCCACCTCGGGATCTGTCCCAGATGGGCCATCCGCAGGGAGGTGGACAGCTGTCGAGACGTCATCGGGGGGAGGGCGTCTGTCCTCTGGAGAGGCAACAGGGGAGGGCAGGACAGGAATAGGAGATGCAGGATCCGAGGCCGGGTCCGTGTGGAAGGCACCAGAGTCCACGAGAGCCAAGCCCGAGGTTCCAGCGCCCGGTGACCCAGTCAAATGGCTGGGAACCAACGGCTGGTCCTCGGTGGTGCGGTCCACAGGTACCGCAGCAGTAGCTTTATCCAGAGGCAGAGACGAGCTGTCGGGAACTGGTGAGATGCGCTGACGCACATGAAGGACAGGTGGGCCCCCACAGGAAAAGGGGTGCGACCCGAGAACGCCATGCCAACCCCGAAACGGCGGCGGCGCACGCCTACGGCGTTGCCCACCGAGCCCGCCACCGGCACAACGGTGGTCAGACCTCTCAGCGCCATTGCCACGGCTGGGGAAGACGTACTTCTGGGGCCAGGAGGGGGGAAGTGGCGGTGACCCAGGCGCAGATCCATCATCCCCGTCCGGAGAATGCGGAGGGGGAGGCGGCGGGATAGCAGGAAGCCAATAATCCTCAGTGCGGAAGACAGGGAACCGGATCAAGCTGACAGCGAAAGCGGAGACGCGATCGGGGTCATCATCAGGCGCGAGGGCACCGGGCTCGGGCAACAGCAGCTCGGAGTCTCGAGGAATGGCGTCGGGGTTAGCGGTCCAGGCACTAAGGCGGAACACCGACATGTCGCGACCATCGCGGGTCTCCGGAGCAAGGTGCTCGATCAAGCAGAACGGCGAAAGCAGGATCTCAGACGAGGATCGATGCCAGCCATGCTCAGGGATGCCCACGATCTCGATGTCTGTCGGCGTTCTGGGAACGGGGGTCCCCAGACTTGCCTGCCTGCGGCCTGCGGCGTGGCTCAAAGGGGCGCCCAACACGGCCCATCTTCATCAACACAAGCTCAAGACCCTCGCGAGGGGCCAAGCCTCGCGGGGCGAACGACAAGGAGCTTCCTCAGGCACGATCTCATCAGGCTGGCTCACGAGGAGGCGGAGAGTTCAAGGCGGGGTACCTCGCGAGGTGCCCATGACGCAAGCCATAACGACCAAGGGCGCCAGACGGGCGCCAGCCCGCGCAGTGTCCTCCTTTCCTCTTTGGTGCCAGGGGAGCAAGCGCAGGCGAGAGAATCAAGCAAAGGCATCCATTTCGATGCAACAAGACCAAGACTCGAGCTGCGCTCATCGCGGCAAGTTCAAGCCAGACCTGCCTCCTCGCTACGACGGCACGGCTGACCCTACAGAGTTCCTCCAGCTCTACGAGCTGGGCATCGAGGCTGCCAACGGAGACGAGAAGGTCATGGCGAACTGGTTTCCCATGGCGCTCAAGGATGGGGCCCGCACCTGGCTCCTGAACCTGGCCCCAGGCATGATCTCCTCCTAGGACGAGATGCGCACCCGCTTCATCGCCAACTTTCAGGGTACTCGCGATCGGCCACCCGCTGTGAGGGACATGCGCGCATCAAGCAGCAACCAAGGGAAACCCTGCAGAAATACATCCAGCGCTTCAACAACGCGCGCCTCAAGATTGCCAAGGTGACCGAGGAGGCCATCATCTCAGCCTTCTCTGACGGCGTGCGCGATGTCAAAATGAAGGAGGAGCTCGCAATGCATGAAGATCTGTGCACTTTCTTGGAGCTGTTCAACCTGGCGATCAAGTGCGCCAGGGCTGAGGAAGGGCGTCTCTCCCTCCTTGAGCTGCCTGCCGCAGACCCAGACGAGAAGAAGCCCAAGGCCAAGAACGTGAAGCGCAAAGGGGCTCCCGTGCTCGCGACAGAACCAGACACCAAGCGGGGCAGAGATCAGCCCGAATCCTCCAAGGGCGGTCAGTACTGCGTGTACCACGACCTCCACACCCATAACACCAATGAATGCCAAGAGCTCCGGGCCGTGCGTGAAGGAAGGACTGGCCGGCATCCCGACCGCAGCGACCGGGGCTACGGCCGAGGTGGAGGAAGGAACGCAGGACGCTGGGAAGACCGCGACCCACGTCAAGGGTGGCACGACCAACCTCGCGATGATCGCTGGCAGGACCCTCCTCGCGAGGGAGGCTGGAGGGATCAGCCTCGCGAGGATCGCCCGCAAGGTAACGCAGGCCTCCCTCCGCTGCCGCCGCAGCCAAGGAGAAATGAGGACCGTCATCAGGACGAAGGGGCTAGGGGCTTCCAGGAACCACGTGCGATCGCCTGCATCCTGGGCAGAGCTCAAGCCCCAGCCTCTCAGCGCATCTTCAAGCAGTTCGCCCGCGAAGTGAATGCAGTCCTCCCCAAGCTCGAGGCCACGCGCCCTCTCAGGTGGTCGGCGTGCGCCATCACGTTCAGCTCAGCGGATCAGCTCAAGTGCGCGGCCACAACCGGAGTCCTGCCGATGCTTTGTTCCCCAATCACCAGCAACGTGCTAGTCACCAGGACCCTCATCGATGGCGGGGTAGGGCTCAACGTCCTGTCCGTGGAAACGTTCAACAATCTCCAAGTGCCCTACAATCAGCTTCAGCCAACCAAGCCTTTCTCCGGAGTCACCGACGGCTCCACGGTCCCGATTGGGCAGGTCCGCCTCCCTGTCACCTTCGGGGCACGCGACAACTACCGCATCGAGCTCATCGACTTCGACGTCGCCCACATTCGCCTGCCGTACAACGCCATCCTCGGGTACCCATCGCTGGCCAAGTTCATGACCGTAACCCACCACGGCTACAACGTCCTCAAGATGCCAGGAAGTGGTGGAGTCATCACGGTGCCCTGCGAAGAGAGAGACACAGTGTGCTCCCTGGAGCGAGCCTTTCAGGCCGCAGCACTGAAAGACCCGGATCGCAGAAGCAGGAGGCTTCCCGAGGCCGCCCCCAAGAAGAAGAAGACATCGTCCGGCCCGGCCCCTCAGGGCCAGCGCCTGCTCAGGGGGAACCTTCTTCCATCGCATAGGGAAGCGCGCCCGACGCCCTCCTCAGGCAGGGCTCGGGGGCTCTCCCCTGGAGGGCCGCCGACCTCGCCAAGGTCGTGAGGGAGGCGCTTGGGCACCATGTGGAGGCGTGGTTCGAAGCACGTTTCCATCAAGAAGGAACAAGGCAAGGAGGGCAAAACCCTCAGGAGTTCGTCAGCAAGGCCATTCAGGAGCTACAGGAGTCTAGGGTCATGAGAGGCAGCCGCCGCTTACCCGCTATGGCCCCCCATCCAGGCGAGGATGGTGGGCTGCGCGTCTGCATCGACATACCAGGGCTCAACTGAGCCGCGTCTCAGGAGCGCCTCTGGCCTTCGCGAGTGGGACGCTGCGAGGGTCCACCCCATAGCTACGTTCGCATGCCTTATGGCTCGCCGAACGCGGCTGCCACGTATCAGCGCCTCATGAGGGCCATCCTGGAGGCTCAAGAGGTCAGGCGTTCTGCAGCCCTGGTGGAGATGGAGACGGTTCGCGAGGAGCCACCAGCGCCTCCGGAGCCTCCCGAGGCCCCAGGGCCTGGGGGCTCGTGAGGATCTGCTCCCGCAGCCCACCGAGTCTGCTACATCAACACCCCTTCGTCTTCAGCATCATCAGGTGACGTCTTTCAAGTTTCATTTCCAGCTGGGAGCGCCCTCAGGGCCACATTCTTCCCAAGCCGCGTGGGTCCGTCCCTGCGGCGTGTATCCCTTTTGTTTCATGTTCTCAGCTTACTCTGCTGGGGGCGCCCCTCGGTCTGCATTATCCCCAAGCCGCTCGGGTCAAGACCCAGTGGCTTGTACCCCTCTTGCATTTATCTTAGGGCCATGCTTTCGACCCATCATGCTTGTTATTTGGTGCCTGTTCATGGTACCTTTTATTCTCGGATGTCGCAAGCTTGCGCATTAAAGGGGGGGTGCCTGAGCATCGCGACTCAGGGCTCCTACCGGCTCTCCGGTCCTCACCCTCTGGTCTTGTCCACGGCATCGCGCCCTGGCATACCAGCGATGGCTGAGACCAGCTCGAGAGCCGGGACCCAAGGACGTAGAGTTTCGACATCTAACCCAGCTTGCGCGTTAAAGGGGGGTGCCTGAGCATCGCGACTCAGGGCTCCTACCGGCTCTCCGGCCCTCATCCTCTGGTCTTGTCCACGGCATCGCGCCCTGGCATACCAGCGACGGCTGAGACCAGCTCGAGAGCCGGGACCCGAGGACGTAGAGCACCGGCATGTAACCAAATTTGCAGGAACACACTCCAAGATAAGGCCCAGAGCCAGGCGCAACCCGCCTTGGGGTAGGGCCCCGTGAGTCCCGTGCTGGCTCGCGGGTGAACCAGTACACCTTGCCAGGCCTTTCATGCCTCATCGCCTCCCCAAAGCAACTAACGGCTAACCGTCGATTGTCGCGACGAACTCTCGTTCCTTCTGTGATGAGCCTGCAGGGTCCCCCCAAGGAGCATCGTCATGCGAGGCCCTCATGGTGTCTTCTTCACTCTTTGTCCACGCGAACCGCTTGCACGTTAAAGGGGGGGGTACCTAAGCATTGCGACTCAGGGCTCCTACTGGCTCTCCAGCCCTCACCCTCTGGCCTTGTCCACGGCATCGCGACCTGGCATACCAGCGACGACTGAGACTCGCTCGAGGGCCGGGACCCGAGGACGTAGAGCAGAAAGGGGAGCGAAGGCGAGAGGAGAGAAGCACGTGAAGACCTCGCCAAGCAACCCCTCGCCGGCCAAGGCACGGACCTAGCGCCGCACCAGGAAGCGTTTCCTGACCCTCGAGATAAGTCACTCTCCGGGAACACTAGCTATCGCAGCACCATCCCCGCACCTAATGCAATCCCGTCTTAGCAACGTCACTCTCCTTTCTCACCGAATGATGGCTGCTTGAGCGCCAAGGGGGACCTCCTGAGCATCGCGACTCAGGGGCTCTTACCGGGCCTCGGGCCGCTCACCTCCTGGCCTTGACCACGGCATCGCGACCTGGCATACCAGCGACGGCTGAAGCCGCCTTCGGACTGGGACCTGTCGACGCAGAGCATCAAGCCCTCACGAGGTCTGAAAGGAAGAAACCAAGCTAAGACGGAATAATCATCTCGCACTACTTCACAATGAGGATCATATTGACGAACGGAGCTACAAACATCTTACAAGCCCTCACGGGGTAAATTCTCGGTTCCTCGCTGGGACAAAAGACAACGAATCCTAAGGAGTCCTGACTACAGGGACCATCGCGGCAGATGCCATCATCAACAGCGGGTCGTCCAGCACCGGCGCCAACCCCATCCAGATCAGGGGCGGCGACGGCCTGACGAGCCCGCCCTGCTCCGAGAGCGGCGCAGGCTCGGGGGCTTGTAGCTGTCGTCACTCGTCTCCGGAGTTGCGAAGAGCTCGGCAGAGTCGCTGGATCCTCCAGCGCCTTCATCGCCTAAGGAGCTGCCAAGGGAGCGGTTGGCCGGCCTCTGTCTCGCCGCAGCAGGGTCCCGACCGCCTCTCCCGGGGCAGCACTCTAGCCGGCGACCCTCCGCATCGAAGACCTTGAAGGACATCACCGAAGCACCGTCATACTCCAGATGGATCGCGAGGGCGCCCCTTGCCCTGCAGACCCGGGCGACCTCGCCCCAAGCTCGAGTCATGAAGACCTCGCCCGGGGCAACGACCGCGACCTCTACCCCGGTCGCGAGGGTGCTGTAGCCGGCGTGCTGCAGCCAAAACCCCAGGGGTTCCCCCTGTGGGATGACGGAGGCGAAGAAAGGGGGAAGGCGAATCCAAGACTTAGGAGGCGTGGCGGCGTGAAGCACGAACTCTCGGGAGGAGTCTTCGGCGTGGACTCCAGGGGAAAAGACGCACACCTTGGTGACCCGCCAGCGCCGACGGCGGCGACGCCCGTGGAGTTCGGCATCGACTCCTTCATAGCCCTCGATATGGGCGAACAAGGGAAGTGGGAACCCTGGTGGTGGCCGCTCACACTAGGGCCTCGGCACTTCCTGGCGGGTGCCCTCACCCCGATGGCAGAGGGCAAGCCGTTTCTTCTGTGGAAGCAGGCTGGGATCCTCTTGGGGAGCCTTTCCTTTCTCTGCCACGGAGAACCGGCGGATCGGAGCCATTGCAGCAAGACGGAGCAAGGATCAGGAAGAAGAAGAAGCGGGGAGAGATAGACTGGAAGGGCACGCGCCGTTCCGTACTTATAACCGGCAAAAGCCAACCGTCGACTGCCACGATCGCAGGTAATCATGACCCGCTTTGCATGCAGGGACTTGTCGAATCCGTGCAGTTGCCGAGGCGTCGTGGGGAAGCGGAGACGCCCACATCCAATCAACCGCCACGCGGCGCCCAAGGCCCCAGGCTGTTAGGGCCCGCGATGCTTCGCACTTGCCCTTTCGCCTCTCTGCTCGGCCAAGTCCGGGCGCGCCTTGGGCCCGGGGGCTACTGTCGACGTTCTGGGAACGGGGGTCCCCAGACTTGCCTGCCTGCGGCCTGCGGCGTGGCTCAAAGGGGGGCCCAACACGGCCCATCTTCATCAACACAAGCTCAAGACCCTCGCGAGGGGCCAAGCCTCGCGGGGCGGACGACAAGGAGCTTCCTCAGGCACGGCCTCATTAGGCTGGCTCACGAGGAGGCAGAGAGTTCAAGGCGGGTACCTCGTGAGGTGCCCATGACGCAAGCCATGACGACCAAGGGCGCCAGCCGGGCGCCAGCCCGCGCAGTGTCCTCCTTTCCTCTTTGGTGCAAGGGAAGGAAGCGCAAGCGAGAGCATCAAGCAAAGGCATCCATTTCGGTGCAACAAGACCAAGACCAGTCCAACGACAGGATGGAGGTCACCGTGGAGCCTAAGCCGGCGTCACCACAGAGCCTTTGACAGGCGAGGACCAACTTTAGTCAGGATAAGTGTACCAGATGTTCCCCTTCAAAATGGCCAATTGTTGGCGCCCTTCCCGCTCAATATTTGGGAAGAGGCCCAGGGCCTTTGCCTATAAATAGGACTAGCCACCATAGTAGAGGGCATCTGGAATCAACCCCTCCAAAGGGACAACGCCACCACAAGAATAGACCCTTGCGAGGCTGTTCTTCCTTGTATTGTTCATCATCAGCCCAAGAGGCAATCCACCACACCACACACTGGAGTAGGGTATTACACCACAATGGTGACCTGAACCAGTATAAACCCTGCGTCTCTTGTGTTGTTCTTTTCGTAGTTTAGATCCTAGCGATTCGGTAAGGAACAGGTAGGTAGAAGGCGAAATCTCCGCGCGCACCCCAGTGTTCGAACCTCAAGGGTCTGCCGGAACCCTAAATCCGACAATGTCAACACGAAAGACCACACGAACGGGCTCACCGCCGGCGATGCTGCTCCAGGGATGGAGCAGAAGACAAAATCGAGGCGAGCTGACACGAGCCGCCGCCACCCGGGCACGTGTCTCGCGGTTGGCAAACCGGATGAGAAATCCCTCCGGATGACGGGGGTGGACAGAGAAGGCCGAAGCCGGCAAGTCGAATTGGCGGCGGAGGAGCGCGGTGACCTCGTCGCAGGAGACCCCGGATCGGTTCCCCGCCACAGTGGCCACCAAAGCCTTGCGGAGCGTCATCTTCGCCGCAGCGATCTCGCCGGACCTGGGGAGGTAGCAGACGGCGCCGGACGACCGCAGGGAAGGGTGACCAGACAACGGGACGGCAGCGGACAAAGAAGCGGAGCGCGAAGCAGAAGAGTCAGGGAGCCCGGAGAGCACGAGTGAGGAGCCAGGGAGCCCGGAGGACGCGGGCAAAGAGGCAGGGAGGCCGGAAGACGCGGCCAGAGCAGAAGGCTCAGAGACAAGCTGCAGCGGCCCGGAGCAGGAGGGGGAAGCCGGCCCAGAGAACGCGGGGCGGCAGGGTCCCTTGACGCTGGCAGAGGAGGAGCAAATCATGGCATTTTTAGCTTGTTGCTAACCGAAGAAACTCTTTTATGCCATGGCAACAAGTTCTTTTTTTTGCCATGGCAACAAGTAGAGTTCTTCTTTATTGCATAGTTTTTGAAGTATTATGGCAACTAAAAATCTATGTTTTGCACGGCAACTACACATGTTTTGCCATGGCAACTGAACTTATTTTTTGCCAACGACAACAACTGAATTTTCTATACAGCGGATTTTTTAAGTTTTGCCATGGCAAAGATGCAATGTTTGTTTGGCTTAGCAAAATTTGCAAAGTTCGTGGCAATTTTCATCTCTATCCTTGTTCACGAGCAACGGCATTTTTTGGTCTATATGACAACATTTATATGATTTGCTATGGCACTTTTTATCTAAAAACATGGCAAACTTGCCATGGCAACTTAACATGTTTTTGGTATATGTATTAACGGGGCATGGCAAAAATACTTTTATTCGCAGCCAAAAGTGGGATTTTTCTACGTTTTTCTTGCCATGGCAACTTTACTTTTAATGACATGGCAAATTTTTACTTTATTGTTTTACATGGAAAATTTATTGTATAAAGTATGGCAATTTTATTTTAAATATGATGGCAAATTTACATTTCCAGAACATCACAAATTTTAATATGTAGTAATGGCAATTTTTAATTTATTTCCATGGCAAAATTACTCCATTTTTGCCATGGCAAAATTTAATCATTTTTGCCAAGCTTAATTTTAATGACATGGCAAATTTTACTTTATTTTTTGCCATGGCAGATTTATTTCAAAAAGCATGGCAATTTTTAGTTAAATATGATGGCAAATTTACATTTTTCGGAAGATAGCAAATTTTACTATGTGGCATGATAAATATACTTGTGTTTCCATGGAAATTTTTAATTTATTTTTCGTGGCAACATTTAATCCTTTTTTGTCATGGCAAAATTTACTCCATTTTTGCCATGGCAAAAATACTTCTATTCGCATGACAAATTTTAGTTTAATTTGCCATCGCAAGTTTTTCTGCTTTTTACATTTGTGTACTGAATGGCAAAGTTAAGAATTTTGATCCATTGACATGTCATTGCTCAGAATTATTTCATACATGCCCAATGGTAATTTCTGTACAAAACTTTTTTGTTATATCCTATATATCCATTTTTTGTGGTTTTTTGTGTTTTCATTATATCATGGCAACATTTTCACACTCAATTCTAATGAAGTGTGTATGAACATCTTGGCAAATCATGTAAATTTCTGTAATATACCCTTTTTCATGATTATATTGTAGTTTTGTTCATGAGCATGCAACCTTTTGTTCCTAGATTTTTTCTAGGGAGGGTTTTTCTTTGGTCCAGTGAATTATTTAGGCCCTTTTTTGCATTTTCTCTATTTGTTGGGACAGAAGCAGTTTTGGGCCTAGAATATTGTAATTCTTTTAGTTTTTTAGTTCTTGAAGGCAATCATGTTTTTGGGCTGGTACCATTGGGTTTACCAGGAGGCCCAGCTCGGAAGACGCAGGCCTACCAAGCCTAGTTGGCTGGCCGTTCGGGCGGAAAGAGCGGTAGCGCGAACGACTCCGAGCAAGGTGTTTGTTCGATCCCAGCTGGCTGGGGTCCGAACGAAATCGTTCGGGATGACACCTCCCCATACCGAACATCCGTTCGTTATCGGGGTCCTATAAGAATCGCGCGTGTCCTGTTGGCTGTTGCTGTCAATCGGGGAGACGTGGGGTGTTTCTTTCTGGCCATCTCTCGCACGAAGAACACGTGCTGGTCGACAGGATGATAGTTTCAAGGTGGTGGCTAAAGGGTCCTAGTGGTGGCCCTTGTGTCGCACGTTCAGTCGTTAATCCGGCGGTGGGCGGCAGGCAGCAGGCAGAGAGATTAGAAATTGCTGGCTGCCGACTCCGGTGCGGCGATCATCGATACAAGAGAACCCTCGGCAAATGTATCCGGCGCTTGGTTGCCAACTAGCACTCCCTCCGCAAAGGGCTTCTCGAGCACCTGGAGATCCTGGATCTTGATTCTGCTCAGGACTGCCAGATCGCGAGTGGTGGTCAATGGATGCGCAGGCAGGAAGTTCTTGCATGCTTGTGGTTTAAGGCAGGGGGACTCCATTTCCCTGCTGCTGTTTGTCATTGCGATGGATGGTCTCACGTCCCTTGTGATCAAGGCGCAGGAATGGAATGTGGTTAGCAAAACGCCAGGCTGCACGCCAATGCAAAGGCTCTCGCTGTACGCGTACAATGTGATCATGTTTATTCGGCCGTGGAGATCGGATCTGTGGTTCGTCAAGGAGGTGCTTTCGATGTTTGGTGAAGCATCGGGGCTCAGGATCAATTTCTCTAAGTCTTCGGCTGTGTTGATCTGCCCTGACGACGAGGACGAGGAGCTGGTTCGTCAAGCGCTGCCCTGGCGGATGGAGAAGTTTCCCGTCAAATATCTAGGGCTCAAGTTGGGGATCAAGCAACTCACGAGATCGGAATGGCAACCCATTGTGGACAGTGTGTTGAAGCTAATGCCAGGATGACAACGTGGCATGGTGACTAGGCCAGGGCGCTTGATCCTTGTGAACCAGGTGGTGCGAGCGCGGCCCACGCACCATCTGATCGTGGCCGAGGCCCCCAAGTGGGCGCTGGAGAAGATTGATAAGGGCTGCCGCGCGTTCTTCTGGGCCGGGACGGAGGAGATCCAGGGAGGCAAGTGCGCGGTGGCTTGGAAAAGGGTGTGCCGCCCCAAAGAGTTGGGAGGTCTTGGAGTCATGGATCTTTACAAACAGGGTCTGGCACTCAGGTTGAGATGGGAGTGGTTGAAGCGGACAGATAATGATCGCCCTTGGCAAGGGTTGTACTTCAGCTCGGGCAAAGACGTGACTAAGGCATTCGATAGCTTGGTAAAATGGTGTGTAGGCAAGGGTTCACAAGTGTTGTTCTGGAGAGATCGCTGGATCAATGGCTCTAACATCAGCGACGTCCCGCCACTCCTCATCGGAAAGGTTAGCAAGCAAGTGGTGAATAGGAGGAAGGTCAATGAAGCGCTTCTCCTACATGCCTGGACCCAGGATATCTGGGGAGACATGAACACGGAGGAGCTGCTCCAGTTCATAAGATTGTGGGAGATACTGCTACAAATGGAGCTAAGGCCTAACCTGGAGGACGTCCCGATCTGGCAGTGGGATGCTAGTGGCACTTACTCTCCAAGTTCAGCCTACAAGATGATGTGCCATGGAGGCATTAGGTTTCAATGCGCTTCGGCAGTTTGGCGTTGCTGGGCGACGCTAACGTGTAAGATCTTCACCTGGCTAGCTCTCCAACACCGGATTTGGACATCAGACCGGAGGCAAAGGCATGGATTGCAAGAACATAGTTCGTCCTGCTTCCTGTGTGAGCAGGAGGAGGACACGGTCGAGCACCTACTCGTGCAATGTGTGTATGCCAGGGAAGTATGGTTTCTCACATTCAGGAGACTTGGCATCGACACTGAGCTCACGCCTACTAGGGACCATAATCTGGGTGACGGGTGGATGGCTTCGAGGAAGCGCTTCAACAAAAGGGTGCGCAAAGATTTTGATACCCTATGCACGTCGGCATGCTGAAACATTTGGAAGCAGAGGAACGACAGAGTGTTTCGCAACAGCAACACAGCCTCGGAAGCGGAAGTAGCTGAGGCAGTGCACAAGGAATTTCTCCTGTGGGCAGCAGCACGAGGGAGAGGAGAGCTCAACATCATAGAGTAGTCCCGTGGTGTGTGTGGAGTGGATGTAGTGGTGACAGCCGCCTGGTGTGTGTGGAGTGGATGTAGTGGTGACAGCCGCCTGTGGCTGGGCATCGGAACATACCATCTTGTAATTACTCCTTCTATCTTCTATAAAGCTAAGGTACGCAATTTGCGTACTCTCAAAAAAAAAGTACTCCCTCCGTTCCAGGGCCAGTTATTTTGGTGGCTTCTAGAATAAGCTGCAATAAGCTGTCCCTACCTAGCTTATTCTAGAAGCGTAGTAGTTAAGACTTGACTAATAGGCTTTTAAAAATAAAATTTGGGTTGGGTTTCTAGAATAAGCTGGGTAGGGGGCAACTTATTCTGGAAGCCTAAAAAAACTAGGAAAAGAACTGATCCCAAATAGATGACTCAATTTTGTACTAACTTAATACAAAGTTAAGTCATGTATTTTGAAACGGAGGAAGTACTCCTCTCTCTTGCACATACATTCGTATCCGGACAAATTAGAAGAAAAAACAAACCGGACCTCACAAACATTGCTACACAGTATGCCCCAATATATCCGCGTGTCTGTTGATCAAACGGTTGAACAGGTGAATGAGGCCATAATTGTTTCTCAGCTAGCTAAGTTTTCGCAAAACTGATTCTAAAAAAAGTAGTTTGATGTGAAGGTTGTATAAACTACTCCATTCGTTCATAAATATAAGACCTTTTAGAGATTTCGTTATATACTACACACGGAGCAAAATATCTAAAGTATGTCTATGTATATCTGTATGTAGTTCATAGTGAAATCTTTAAAAGGTCTTATATTTAGAAACCGAGGGAGTAAAAGAGTGTCAAACTAAATAAGCTAATAGTACATAAGTAAATGTAAGGTACTATGGGGTAAAAGGAGAGAATGACGTGCTAGTACTCCGGCAGCAATTCTAGCGTAGACAATACAGACACAGACGCTTATACACACGCACATGCACTCACTTTTATAAACGCACACACACACACTCTACTCTAATAAGCACCTCCGAAAGACTAAATGCCACGATGGAGAAGAAGTGTCAACGGAATTTTGCGATAATACTTGTAACTTTGAGATTTTAGGGGGCAAGATGCACATTGATGATCTAGGTATGGGATTCACATGAGAATTTTACCTAGCTTCTAGCCCTCTGTTTGAGAGGTAATACTCTACTCCTGCTTATTGTTTTTATCATACCCCGTATAAAGAACAATACAAGGATTGTATAAGTGTGTGATCGTAGAACGATTTGTTGTGCATGGGTGCCCTGACCTACTCCCATCCGTCTCATAATATATGATTGTTAATATAAGATCGTTTTTTTATACTAGAGTATTATGTAGGGGCTGACAAAGGTTGGGTACTATGACGGCTGAGGTGGCCACACCGTTGTAACGGCAGATTGAACTTGCACTAAAGCGATGACGACCGTTAAATTATATGAAGATAGGACGGCTCACAACATTGTACACATTTGGGGAAATGGAGAAATGGGCCTCTTGGCCGCATGGGTTAGCTGTTGCGTCTGGGCAATAGATAGAAATGAGCCCCTCGAGCTACTAGGTAGAAATGGTTTTAATCGTGTTCTAATTTTTTTCTTTTGAAATAGCTTTTGATTTTCATATTAAACCAATTCAATATTAAAAATCCTACAAAAATTGAAATAGATCCAATATAATATTTGAATCTCAGGAAGAATATTTCCAGCACAAATATTGTTTAAATTACATATAATATCTTTATAAACTCCATTTTGGCCTTTGTAAATATTCCCTAAAAATTAATTCAGGATTATAATAATTTCTAAAATATCTTTGAACTCTAACAAATATTACGCAAATAATATTCAAAGTGTTTAAAACCTACTACCTCCGTCCTGGTTTATAAGTCCCCTTTGTATTTTCTGCCAAATTTTGACTAGTGGTTTAACTAATAAAATATTAATGCATGTCAGCAAAAATTATATCGGTGGATTCGTATTTGAACATAGTTTCCAATTATATTATTTTTTATAATATGCATAAACATCTTGTTAGTTAAATTTAAGGTCAAAATTTGGCACAAAATACAAAAGGGACTAATAAATCAGGACAAAGGTAATATTATTTCAAATAAATAATATTATCTTCTCTCATGGTTATTTGAGTATCTTAAAGATCAAATTTAAGATCCAAAAGTGAATATTTTGGAATGCCCTTTTAATCCCTCTCAATTCACTCTTCATTTAAACTCCAAATATTTCAAATCCTAGTCAAAATTAGGTAATCTCAAGCAACACAATCCAGTTTTAATTAATTATACTTAAATAGCTAATATTCCAATATTTAGAATTTTTCGATGTTACGCCAGCTTAGCAACGTCGTTTCCTTTTTGATAATATCGGCATTGCCTATGGACTCAATGTGATTTCGAATAACTAAAATATAATAGCTACCTATGGACTTAGTCTGGTCTTAAATCACTAAAATATAGCAGCTAAGTCCTTTGCTTGGCCAACACTTGTCTTAATGCGGATTTGTCGGGGTCACATTTCATCTGCTTTGTTTCTTGAGATATGTTGACATTGATTATAAAAAATCATTGCGGGGATTAAGTGCACTTTCATTTTAGGACAACCCATATTTCTATGGGGGCGGAAGTGTCATATCCATACGCAAAAGGTAAATTGGGCTTGGCAGTCATGGGTCATGGGCCAGCCACAATGGACATGGTACGGGATTGGAGGCTACAAGAGGCGAGCAGTGGCAAGAAAAGGAGGCATTGAACAGATAGATTAGGCTTCGCCTTCTTCCTCCTCTAGTACTTCTTCTTTTTGTACCAGACAAGTGTATCATCTCTTGCTCCTCTACCATTGATATTTTCTCTTCCCATCCTTGACTCTCTTCTCTGGATTGTACCTCCTCCGTGAACATTGGTTTAGTGAATTTAACTCATAGAAATGGAACATTATATCCTCTATTTTCGAGAGTAAAACATACTAGAGTTCCTAAGAGTATTCCGGATGTGTCCGTTGGGTCCTATAAGTTTGAAAATGTACATTTTTGTTCAAAAGGTGAATAAGTAATTAATTGCAGGTCCTACCTACCCATGTGATGTGTTAACTGATCCCATGTATAAAATTCTTGCAAAAAAATACCCTAACAAACTGCATATTCTAATTCAGTGACATAATTGTTTTGGTCTATTCGCTCAAGGAGTGTAGAATTTATCTCCCGACAACAAAGTTTATTTCTCCAATCCTGCGACAAATTGAGGTTGCATAAACAAATAGCTTAGCCCTTTGGCATTTAGTTAATGTTCGACAGTCCTAATGAGGATTGTTGTGGCATCCAAGCATACCTTCACACACGCTTCTTTCTCTTCAAGATTGCAAGATGGAAAAGAGATTTGGGCATTTAGAGAAAGGGGCCAATGAATTAGAATATAGAGTTTTTTTGGGTCCTCTTGCAAATTATTGCATCTATGGCATTCAAAACACCACACGGGTTGTTTAGACCTTGGTAGGACCTACTACGAGAAACTAATTTACTTCTAGGACTCAAATGTGCATTATCCTACTTATACGAACCAACAAACACATCTGAGATACTTTTAGAACCTCAAGTGTATTTTGCTCTAGTTTCGATTTGGAATTGATTTGTTTCATATGAGCCAGGGACATGTGACAAAGGCACGTGTATGCAAAATATATAATTTGACACCTCGCCTACTTGCTGCCGCTTCTTCGATGTTATCTGTTGTCATTGCACACATCAAGGATGGGGCCTTGGTGTAGATTGTGTAAGAAAAAAAATCATTGGAAACATCTAATTTCTTGCTATTGTTCGTGCCACGCCATATTTGTAAACAAAAAAAATTCCAAATGTTTTTTTTGCTCCATTCATGTCAAAAAATAAATTGGGTAAATCTTAAAAATATTTCCCCGATTCTAGATGTCTCATCCCAAACATCTCAGTTTAGAAGCATTTGAATTAAGGATCTAAGGTTGTCGGAAGAAAAACACTTGAATTTTGACATGCCTTTTTATCTCTTAAGTTACTAAGCTCCCTAGGAATGGAGCATCTTGGTGCACTGAGGTAGTTTTTTTTATATTTGTGGCCCCATATGTCAAGGAATGGATAGAATGAAGGCCATGGTTGGGCCTATTCGCACATGAACGTGGCACTCCCAAGCTGATTTGTAGACAAATCTTTAAATATGTGAACATTTTCTAATTTGTGAACATCTCTGAATTCAGGGAACTACTTCTGAAATCCAGGAATATTTTCTAAATTCACAAATATTTCTTGAGGTTCATGAATAGTTTTTAATCCATGAATATATTTTTAATTCATGAACATGTTTTTCCAAATGCATACACATTCATAATTTATATTTTTTATTGTTCATAATGTTTTTAAAAATCATGAACATTTTATATATTACAGAACATTTTAAATATTCTCTTTACTTTTCAGTTTTTCTTCCTCTTTGTTTTTTCCTTCGCTTATCAGTATGGGCCGAGGCCCAATTGGAAAATGGCCAGCTAACGAAGCAAGCGTTCTGGGGGTGCGAATGTTTGGTCATCCTTCAACGTGTTGCACCCTGAATAGGACCTCCAACATGTGTGGGTTATTTCATTTGTGGGGCAAGGTGAAATGGTTTTTTTGCTTCATGCATTTTGTGAGGGAGTGGCACCAACTTGTTGGTTTTAGGCCGAGCGGTCGGGCCCCTGCTTTCTCCTCTTTCCCGTCGTGCTCCTCGGGCGGTGTATTCGCGATGGAAGACCCACGTCGTGCTAGCGTTGGAGGAGAGCTAGAACGGAAAGCTCAGACACTAGAGATCCAAATCAACATGAGCAATTGATGTAGAGCCCGTTGTTGCTAGGACTTGGTAATAGATCTAACCTCAAAGTTGGGAGGCGACTAGGTAGAGAGATTGCAGTCCTTATGGGGACGAAAAACAGTGTAAGGAGAATGATTCTGAGAGGCCGAGGCACGGGTGAATTGGGTTGTGTGTGTATGTGTGTGTGTGTGGGGGGGGGGGGGGGTGCATGGTACATGGGCCTAGGGTCATGCGTACATGTGAAAGCAAAGTAGGAAATTTAGAGAAAGGGGGGGGGGGTCTATTTCAATGTATATGGTGTGATGGTCAAATAGGTTTATGCAGCGGCGGAGACAAGCCCCAGGAAACCTGGGTCGTTGCGTAGGCGCGAAGATCGATTCCTTTGTTGACTATTGACACAGTGCAGCTACAGTGAATGAAGGTAGCCTGAGGCTTGCCGTATTCCTGGGCGCATCCACTGGTTTTATGTAGGGTGAAAAGCGGCGATACACATGAACACAAACAACTAGTGATTAAAACACCGAACCAAAATGAATAAACAAAAAATGTCGCTGAACTCACAAATTCTACCCCTTCTGGGAAATTCTTTTTTTCTTTGTTTTCAGTGCAGCTTAGTTCGGTTCTTTGATTTCCAGTGTAAAAGTGTTGACCTCTAATTGTAAATAGCCAGAAGAAAATTCTATGAGGAACGACACGGAAAAGCGCGTGTCACTTTCTAGTAAAGTTTAAGTACTATTCCCTCCGTCCTATAATATAAGAACATTTTTGACACTACACTAGTGTCAAAACTGTTCTTATATTATGGGACGGAGTGAGTATATTACAACGGAGTAGTCCCATAGGAACACTCAGTTAAAATGTTTTGTATTGCATGCCCAGATGGTGATGTAACTTGTTTTGACACGGTAACCATAGAACAATTGTTCTACAGTGTATTTTCATTCATCAACAAAAGTATGATGCATGGAAGGAGAAGAAAAAGGAGATTAAAAAAAGGCTAACCCTAAAAAACAGAATCAGCCAACAGCAGTTCTGGGTATTGAACACATGATGATTATATGTTACTGGCTATCCACTGACTGAAGGAGTCAACATTCTTCTCTTTTATTTTGTATTGAAGTAGCTTCAGGTCCTGTTTGAGAAAGTACTCCCTCAATTTTTACTTAGTGTGTGTATTAGCTTTGGTTAAAGTCAAATTTTGTAAACTTTGACAAAGTTTATAAACAAAAATATTAACATATACAATATACAATATACAATTAACAAATCAACAACATTAGATTTATTATTGAATGTACTTTCACATCGTATAGATTTATCTTGGTAAATGTCTATATTGTTTTCTATAAACTTGGTTGTGCGCCCCGAGGAAATTCTTCAAGGAGGTCGACAAGGCGCGCATGAAGTTCCTCAGGGCGCAAGATGAAGAGCTATCTGGTGGCAAGTGCAAAGTAAGCTGGAAGATCGTTACGTCACCGATGAACCGTGGCGGGCTCGGCATCCCCGATCTCGAGCGCTTCGCCCGCGCGCTAATGCTGCGATGGCTTTGGCTTGCCTGGAAGCACCTAGACAGGCCCTGGGGTGGCCTCGGCACACCGTGCGATGATAGGGACGGCGCGCTCTTCGCGTCGGCCACGAAAATCGCCATCAAGAACGGAGAGTCAGCCCTGTTCTCTTCGTAGCCGCTGGCTTGGCGATCGTCCCCTCTGCCTGGAGTACACGGACATGTTCAACCACTTGTCGAGGAAGAATAGAACAGTCCGGGCCGCGCTGCAGGGCGACAAGTGGATCCAAGGCCTTCGCCACGGCAATCTAGGCGACATCCTACCCCAGTTCATCCTGCTGCAGCGAGAGATTCGGGACGCTCACATCACTCTCCAGGAGGGAACCCTCGATGAGATCAGATGGACTGCAGGAGGCGGGGTGGAGTACTCGGCGAGCTCAGCTTACGACATGCAATTTACCGATCACCCCCACACTGATCACCAGTCCCTCATCTGGAAGGCGTGGGCGCCCGGGAAGGTGAAGATGTTCCACTGGCTGCTGCATCTCAATTGGCTCTGGTGCAACGACAGGCTATAGCGACGTGGATGGGAGAACAGATACTTCTGCGCGCTCTGCAACCGAAACCTAGTGTCGGTGTCAAAACCGGCGGATCTTAGGTAGGGGGTCCCGAACTGTGTGTCTAAGGCTAATGGTAACAGGAGGTGGGGGACATGATGTTTACCCAGGTTCGGGCCCTCTCGATGGAGGTAATACCCTACTTCCTGCTTGATTGATCTTGATGATATGAGTATTACAAGAGTTGATCTACCACGAGATCGTAGAGGCTAAACCCTAGAAGCTAGCCTATGATTATGATTGTTGTTGTCCTATGGACTAAACCCTCCAGTTTATATAGACAAGGGGGATAGGGTTACACAGAGTCGGTTACAGAGAAGGAGATCTACATATCCGAATTGACAAGCTTGCCTTCCATGCAAAGGAGAGTCCCACCCGGACACGGGACGAAGTCTTCAATCTTATATCTTCATAGTCCAAAAGTCCGGCCGAAGTATATAGTCCGGCTGTCCAAGGACCCCCTAATCCAGGACTCCCTCAGTAGCCCCTGAACCAGGCTTCAATGACGATGAGTCCGGCACGCAGATTGTCTTTGGCATTGCAAGGCGGGTTCCTTCTCCGAATACTCCATAGAATATCTTGAACACAAGGATCGTGTCCGGCTCTGCAAAACAAATTCCACATACCACCGTAGAGAGTACAATATTCCAAAAATCTAATCTACTGACAACTTTCCATAGCGTGACATCACGCCGTAGCCCGGTCATTATGCGAACCGGTTTTCTCATCATGCCACCGCACATATCGCGAGGCGGTTTTATTGGCACATCTTGTCGAAGCAGAGATCGTGTCCCCTTATCACGGGATTCTCATTAATACGGGTGTGGGTAACCTAACCGCGCCATCAACGCGGCGCTTGGGGAATAAGCGAGTTTACCGGGCAAGTGGGGAGGCGCAGGATCCCTGTGGCCTTTATAAGGGGATAAGGACTCCCTTTTTCACCTGCGCCTTCTTCTTCCTTTGCTCATCCATCCCCCCTCGCTCGAGCTCTAGCGCCCAACCGTTCGTCTTCTCCGCCCAAAAAGGTCTTCCGAAAATGTCCGGATCCGGAGCAGGAGGCAAGTGGATGGCCTCTACCATCCGAGAGAGGGATATCAAAAAGCTTTGGGAGGCCGGGTATCTGGCCAAGAAATCAGCCACCGTCTTCTGACAGCGGGACAGATCGTCCCTACTCCGGAACCCCACGAGAGGGTTGTATTCCTCCCTCATTTTGTCCGCGGGCTAGGGTTTCCCCTCCACCCATTCGTTCGCGGCATCATGTATTATTACGGGATCGATTTTCATGATCTATCCCCCAATTCCTTCCTCCACATCTCGACATTCATCGTCGTGTGCGAGGCCTTTCTCCGCATCTCGCCACTCTTTGGCTTATGGCTGAAAATCTTTAATGTGAAGTCCAAGGTAGTGAACGGAGAGCACACCGAGTGCGGAGGCACCATGGTGAGCAAGATGCCCAACATCACATGGCCAACAGGTACTTTCAATGATTCTGTCAAAGAGTGGCAGCAGCAGTGGTTTTACATCACTGAGCCGCACAGCACGGAATGGGACGCTGCTCCTGAATTCCGATCCGGAGCCCCCCTGTGGCTTACGTCCTGGCCCAAAAAGGGCCTGGACTGGTCTTCGTCCGACGAACTATCGGTGCTCCAGACGCGCGTCAAGGATATGGAAGACAAGAATATCAAACTTGTCAATGTAGTCCAGGTGATGTTAGTTTGCTGGATTCTTCCTTGTCAACACCGGGCTTGCAATTTATGAGAATTCGACCCGGTCAAGCACCAGACCCTGCTAGAGCTCTTTGGCTCCTTGCATAAGGACATTTGGAAGGTGCTCTTTAAGTCCGGCAAATCGTGGCCAGACTCCGTCGAGGACCGCAGGTACCAACTATCCCGCCCCGCAAGTTCGGTAAGTCATTATATGTTGGCGATTCATATGTTTTATTCGCATATCCTATGGAAAATGCTTAATGTGTTCTCCACAACTCTCCTAGGGCTAGACGAAGAAGGTGGGGCGGATCTACTATCCGGCCCCTTTGCCAGAAGAACTGGCCGGCCCACTTCCGACGAAGATGTTGGTCCCGACACCTTACAAGGCGATGAAGAAGAAGGCCGAGAAGGGGCCTGACGGTGTCCTGAACTAGGGGGTACTCACCACGTCATCTCCCGATCTGTTAAATTGGGCCGAGGACCCCCATGGCCGTATACTCATGGGCCAGTCCGGACAACTGCCGCATACAAGGAAGATTCCGCAAGACTTGGCGATCAAGACAAGGACTCCTCCCCCACCGGCGTATTCGGCTAGGACTCTTGTTATCCTAGGCCTCTGGTGCATTATGTAAACCGAGGCTAGGCTAGTCGATAGAGATATATACAACAATCATACCATAGGCTAGCTTCTAGGGTTTAGCCTCTCTGATCTCGTGGTAGATCTACTCTTGTACTACCCATATCATCAATATTAATCAAGCAGGAGTAGGGTTTTACCTCCATCGAGAGGGCCCGAACCTGGGTAAAAACATCGTGTCCCTTGTCTCATGTTACCATCCGCCTAGACGCACAGTTCGGGATCCCCTACCCGAGATCCGCCGGTTTTGACACCGACAGGGCCAAAAAGACCAGGGGCGGCCTTTGTCGCCGTGGCACTTCGGACACAATGTCCAAAGACTCCGATGCCCGATCTTCCTCCGAAGAGGATGAGGAAGAGAAGGAAGACCCCTCCCCAGCGAGGGGAGGAAAGAAAAGGACGACCTCCACACCTTTGGAGGCCGAGTCGCCTAAGAAGGGAAAAACTCCCCTTCCAGAGGAGTCCGTCGCTGCTGCCGACAGCAGTCCAGCGTGGGATCCCAGGGCCCAGCCCCTAGTGAACTCATGTGTATATAAAATCCGAATACATTTATGCATCCGGACTCATCATGGCATAATATTTTAATCTGAGCCATACTTTTTTTTGCAGTCCGGCAAGGTCCCGCACCGAACAATCCTCGTCGGAGGATTTACTGGGCTCGGATGCTATGGAGAGCGGGACACCCCCGAAGGCCCCCTCCCCCAAACATGTGAATGACACTGAGGTTTCGTCCCAGAAGGACACAGGCCAAGGAGGGGGGGAGATCGTACAAGCGGCGCCAGGAGGTCAAACTTCAGGGGCCGGGTATATGGGAGAGAAGACTCCCACGGACGTCGACGACAGGGGCTATCTCGAATTTGGCCCCCAGCCGGACGTAATTCCGGACAACAATATGGCTCCGAAAGCAGGCAGGCGGCTTCCCTCGGCTGGAGGGGGTTGCTATGTCTTGAGATTGCGTTGGTTTTCCTTGAAGAGGAAAGGATGATGCAGCAATAGTAGCGTAAGTATTTCCCTTAGTTTTTGAGAACCAATGTATCAATCCAGTAGGAGGCTCCTCAAAAGTCCCACGCACCTACACAAACAAACAAAGAACTCGCAACCAACGCAATAAAGGGGTCGTCAATCCCTTCACGGCCACTTGCGAAAGTGAGATCTGATAGAGATAGTATGATAAGATAAATATATTTTTGGTATTTTATAATATAGATACGAAAAGTAAAGATGCAAATAAAAGTAGATTGAAAGCTTATATGATAAAAGATAGACCCGAGGGCCATAGGTTTCACTAGTGGCTTCTCTCAAGATAGCATAAGTATTACGGTGGGTGAACAAATTACTGTCGAGCAATTGATAGAAAAGCGAATAATTATGAGATTATCTAGGCATGATCATGTATATAGGCATCACGTTCATGACAAGTAGACCGACTCCTGCCTGCATCTACTACTATTACTCCACACATCGACCGCTATCCACCATGCATCTAGAGTATTAAGTTCATAAGAACAGAGTAACGCATTAAGAAATATGACATGATGTAGAGGGATAAACTCAATCAATATGATATAAACCCCATCTTTTTATCCTTGATGGCAACAATACAATACGTGCCTTGCAACCCTTTCTGTCACTGGGTAAGGACACCGCAAGATTGAACCAAAGCTAAGCACTTCTCCCATGGCAAGAAAGATCAATCTAGTAGGCCAAACCAAACTGATAATTCAAAGACACTTGCAAAGGTAACTCAATCATACATAAAAGAACTCAGAGAAGATTCAAATATTTCTCATAGATAAACTTGATCATAAACCCACAATTCATTGGATCTCGACAAACACACCGCAAAAAGAGTTTACATTGAATAGATCTCCACAAGAGAGGGGGAGAACATGGTACCGAGATCCAAAAAGAGAGAAAAGGCCATCTAGCTAATAACTATGGACCCGAAGGTTTGTGGTAAACTACTCACAACTCATCGGAAGGGCTATGGTGTTGATGTAGAAGCCCTCTGTGGTCGATTCCCCCTTCGGCGGAGCACCGGCGAAGGCTCCAAGATGGGATCTCACGGATACAGAAGGTTACGGCGGTGGAAATTGTTTTTCGTTGGCTCCCTGGATGTTTTCGGGGTACGTAGGTATATATGGGAGGAAGAAGTACGTCGGTGGCCGCTTGACGGGCCCAAGAGATAGGGGCGCCCAGGAGGGGTGGGCGCGCCCTCCTATCTCCTGGCCGCCTCGATTGCTTCTTGACTTGCACTCCAAGTCCTCTGGATCACGTTCGTTCCAAAAATCACTCTCCCGAAGGTTCCATTCTGTTTGGACTCCGTTTGATATTCCTTTTCTTCGAAATACTGAAATAGGCAAAAAACCAACAATACAGGCTGGGCCTCCGGTTAGTAGGTTAGTCCCAAAAATGATATAAATGTGTAAAATAAAGCCCATAAACATCCAAAAGGGGTAATATAATAGCATGGAATAATCAAAAATTATAGATACATTGGAGACATATCAAGCATCCCCAAGCTTAATTCCTGCTCGTCCTCGAGTAGGTAAATGATAAAAACAGAATTTTTGATGTGGAATGCTACCTAGCATAATTCTCAATGTAATTTTCTTAATTGTGGCATGAATGTTCAGATCCAAATGATTCAAAATAAAAGTTCATATTGACATAAGAAATATTAATACTTCAAGCATACTAATCAAAGCAATCATGTCTTCTCAAAATAACATGGCTAAAGAAAGTTATCCCTACAAAATCATATATTCTTGCTGTTGCTCTATCTTCATCACACAAAGTATTTAATCATGCACAACCCCGATGACAAGCCAAGCAATTGTTTCATACTTTAGTAATCTCAAACTTTTTCAACTTTCACGCAATACATGAGCGTGAGCCATGGACATAGCACTATATGTGGAATAGAATGGTGGTTGTGGAGAAGACAAAAAGGAGAAGATAGTCACACATCAACTAGGCGTATCAACGGGCTATGAAGATGTCCATTAATAGATATCAATGTGAGTGAGTAGGGATTGCCATGCAACGGATGCACTAGAGTTATAAATGTATGAAAGCTCAACAAAAGAAATTAAGTGGATGTGCATCCAACTTGCTTGCTCACGAAGACCTAGGGCATTTTGAGGAAGGCCATCATTGGAATATACAAGCCAAGTTCTATAATGAAAAATTCCCACTAGTATATGAAAGTGACAATCATAGGAGACTCTCTATCATGAAGATCATGGTGCTGATTTGAAGCACAAGTGCGGTAAAAGGATAGTAGCATTGTCCCTTCTCTCTTTTTCTCTCATTTTTTCTTTTCTCTTTTTTTTTCTTTTTTCCCCCTTTTTCCATTTTTTTCCTTGGCTTTTTTTTTCTTTTGGCCTTTCTCTTTTTTTTCTTTTTTTAAAGTCCAAAGTATCATCCCGACTTGTGGGGGAATCATAGTCTCCATCATCCTTTCCTCACTGGTACAATGCTCTAATAATGAAGATCATCACACTTTTATTTACTTACAACTCAAGAATTACAACTCAAAACTTGGAACAAGATATGACTCTATATGAATGCCTCCAGCGGTGTACTGGGATATGCAATGAATCAAGAGCGACATGTATGAAAATTATGAAGGTGGCCTTGCCACAAATACGATGTCAACTACATGATCATGCAAAGAGCAATATGACAATGATGATGTGTGTCATATAAACGGAACGATGGAAAGTTGCATGTCAATATATCTCAGAATGGCTATGGAAATGCCATAATAGGTAGGTATGGTGGCTGTTTTGAGGAGGATATATGCTGGGTGTATGGTACCGGCAAAAGTTGCACGGTACAAGAGAGACTAGCAATGGTGAAAGGATGAGAGTGCGTATAATCCATGGACTCAACATTAGTCAAAAGAACTCATATACTTATTGCAAAAATCTACAAGTTATCAAAAACAAAGTATTACGCGCATGCTCCTAGGGGGATAGATTGGTAGGAAAAGACCATCGCTCGTCCCCAACCGCCACTCATAAGGAAGACAATCAATAAATAAAATTGTGCTCCAACTTCATCACAAAGCAGTTCACCATACGTGCATGCTACGGGAATCACAAACTTCAACACAAGCATTATTTAAATTCATAATCACCCAACTAGCATGACTTTAATATCACTACCTCCATATCTCAAAACAATTATTAAGTATCAAATTGATCATAGCATCCAATTCACTTCCTATGATAGTTTTTATTATACCCAACTTGGATGCCTACCATTCTAGGACCAATTTTATAACCATAGCAAATACCATGCAGTTCTAAGAGACTCTCAAAATAATATAAGTGAAGCATGAGAGACTAGTAATTTCTACAAAATTAAGCCACCACCGTGTTCTAGAAGATATAAGTGAAGCACTAGAGCAAAAACTATCTAGCTCAAAAGATATAAGTGAAGCACATAGAGTATTCTAATAAATTACAATCAAGTGGGCTTCTCCCAAAAGGTATGTACAGCAAGGATGACTGTGGAAAACTAAAAAGCAAATACTAATATCATACACGACGCTCCAAGCAAAACACATATCATGTGGTGAATAAAAATATAGCTCCAAGTAAAGTTACCAATGAACAAAGACGAAAGAGGGGATACCTTCCGGGGGCATCCCCAAGCTTAGGTTTTTTGGCTATTCTTGAATATATTGGGGTGCCTTGGGCATCCCCAATCTTAGGCTCTTGCCAATCCTTATTCCATAGTCCATCAAATCTTTATCCAAAACTTGAAAACTTCACAACACAAAACTCAACAGGAAATCTTATAAGCTCTGTTAGTGAAAGAAAACAAAACCACCACATAAGGTACTGTAATGAACTCATTCTTTATTTATATTGGTGTTAAACCTACTGTATTCCAACTTTTTTTGCGAATTAAACATATCCATTACTTAAGCAAGGTCATTCAAGTCTGGTTGACACAAAACGTCAACATCTTCAGGAGCGCACCTAAGCCACACAACAGTTTTGGGCAACGAGCGACCCATTTGAGCAAGTGCATTACTAGCCTTATTCTGCTCTCTCCGGATGACTCGTATTTCATGCTGACGGCCAACAAGAAGCTGTCTTGTTTCTCCCACCATAGCCGCTACAGGTGACCTATTGGCCGTAGGGTCGCAGATCATGCGCGCCGTTGTCGTGCAGTCCGTCTCGACGATGAGACTTTCATTACTCCATTCAAGAGCCAAGGCCACCCCCTCCATGCATGCCGCTACCTTGGCCTCGAGAGCACTCGAACATCTCTGAATGAACCTGCACGACGCAAAAATGATGGCACCATGATGGTCGTGCAAAATCATTCTTGCGCCTCCTGTACCTTCCTCTTCCTTCCATGAGCCATCAACATTTAGCTTCGCCCACCCCAATGGTGGTTTTATCCAGCGTTCTGGCGCTAGTGTGCAGGTCGCCATGAGAGCTTTTTTTTCCTTTCTCCCTCCATCCACCGTAGGAGATGGCTGTCTTCCCCTTAACAACATCAGCTGTGGGGTATTGCTGAATATTGAGCAGTGTTTCAATGTATCTAGAGAGGAACCTGCAAGATGCATCAACGGGAGGCGCCGGCTTCTCATGACAGACTTCATTTCTAACGTACTAGTTCCGCCACAGGGTCATTATAATTGGTAGGCGTTCAGCATCGGTACACCCATCCAGCAGATGAATAATCCATTCTGTGCCTGTGTTGGCGATGGAATCCACCTTAGGCATGTCCATTTGCTCGCCATCTCCATCCATAATCGCCGCGCCAGGGGACATCTGCATAAGGCATGGAATGTGTCCTCCCGCTCCATTCCACATAAAACACAAATATTAGAGACCTCGAGCTTTCGCTTATGCTTATTTTCAAGAGTGGCCAGCGAGTTCGATGCAATACGCCATGCAAATACTCATACCTTCGGGGGAGCAGGGCACCCCCACACTGCCTTCCAGACGGCACGAGTGTCGTCTGGTGCCCTGCTCGTGGAGCACATGGTGGTGCTGGTTCGCCCTTCCAGGGCAAGCTTGTACGCGCTGCATATAGTGAAGATGCCACGGGTGTCACGGGCCCAAGCTAGGTCATCATCCAGTCCTTGCGGGCTAGTTTTGATCGATAAGATGCACTCCACATCCGGCATGGTGAAGAATTGTTGAAGGAGACCCACCCTCCATCGACCGTTGTCGTCGAGGAGTTCTGACACTCGCCGGAGCCGGCATGTGCCACGCGCCGTGATTGGCCTATAGGACGTGGGCCGCGGGATCCAAGGGTCCCGCCATATGCGGATACTCGCACCGTTGCCCACTCGCCACACAAGCCCCTGCTTAAGCAACTTGAGGCCATGCTGGATCGCGTGCCATGTTGGGGACGCATTACCTGAAAAAACCATATCCTCAAGGGACCCGTTAGGATAATATTTTTCTTTCAATACCTGAGAGCATAAGGAATCCAGTCTAGTGAGTAGCCGCGAGGCTTGACGAGCAAGCAAGGCCTGGTTGAAGATGCGGAAGTCACGGAAGCCAAGTCCTCCCTTGGCCTTTGGTTCAACTATTTTCTCCCATGCTCGCCAATGCGTCTTTCGCTGCCCATGCTTTGAACCCCACCAAAAGTTCCTCACTAAGCGTGTGAGGTCCTCGCAAACCGAACACGGCAATTTGAACACTCCCATAATATAAGTGGGAATTGCCTGCAGGACGGATTTTATCAAAGTCTCCTTCCCTGCCTGCGAGAGAGTGTCACCCCATGCCATTATTCTTTTGGTCAAACTCGCCTGCAACATCTGGAATTTCCCCTTGTGCATACGACCATCTGGTGTTGGCAATCCAAGGTATTTCCCTTCAAACTCGGATTTTTGTACCTGCAATTCCTGTCTGACCACCGCCTGCATCACCAAGGGGCAACTATCACCAAACTGAATAGAGCACTTTTGTGGGTTTATGAGCTGGCCCGTGGCCCTCGCGTATCTATGTACAACATTCTTCACATAAATAGCCTGGTCGGCATTAGCTTTGAAGAATAGAAGAGTGTTATCGGCAAACAATAGATGTGATATTCCTGGTGCACGGCTACAGATTTTGATTGGTTGGAAAGCTTGCGTCTCCACTCCCTGTCTTAGCAGTGCAGACAACCCATCAGCAATGAATAGGAATAAAAACGGGGAAAGGGGGTCACCTTGCTGAAGCCCTCGCTTCGATGCAAATGAATCCAAGATGGCTCCATTAAATTTTACTGAATAGCTCACCGAGGTTACACATGTCATTATCCATTGTACCCACTGATGAGAGAAGCCCAACTTTTCCATCGTCTGCTTCAGAAGCCCCAGTCCACATAGCCATACACCTTTGAAAGATCTAGCTTGTACGCACATAAGCTATTGTCCAGATTTTTCTCATGTTGAAGAAAGTGCAGACACTCAAAAGCAAGCAGTGCATTATCTGTGATCAGACACCCCGGCACAAACGCACTCGTTTCGTTGACCCCATCAGGCATGCAGCCTGTCCTGAAGAATTCCTGTACCGCTTTTACAATTTCTTCCTTCATAACAAGCCAATTTTTCTAAAAAAATCTCGCCGGAAATCCGTCCTTCCCCGGTGCCTTCAACGGTCCCATTTGAAAGAGACTGTCAGATATCTCTTTTTCGGTGAAGTCCGTGCATAGCCGTTCATTCATCTCTGGGGTGACTTTCTCCTCATAAAGGTCTAATAGTGCATCACGATCACCATGGTTGCACCCTGTATCATCAATCAGCCTTTTCACCCTGTTTTTGCATGCCCTCCATACTGCTTTGCTCTGAAAAAAAATTTGTGTTGCGGTCGCCCTCCCGCAGCCAGTCTATCCAGCTGCGTTGCATCCACAACATCTCCTCGCGGTATAGCAGCTCTTGCATATGGTCACTTACTTTCCGTATATCATTCCTATTCACATTCATTCTCATTAATTCCTCAAGCTGAGTTCTTGACTTCTCAAGTTCCTTAGTGATGTTTCCAAATTTTTCTTTGCTCCACGCATGAAGCTCCACCATGAGTTTTGCAAGGCCAGACCGAATGTCTCCTAGGCTGAACTTATGTCCCGCCTTTTCCCAGGCCACGGCAACACGTTCTGGTAAACTTGCATCCCTTTCCCAAAAGGTTTCATACCGCTTGAAATTACTGCGTACACTATTTGGTTCCTCAAAATAAGCAAACAACACACGAAAAACAGAATATGTCAAAAACAGAACAGTCTGTAGCAATCTGTAACTAACGCAAACTTCTGGAACATTAAAAATCCTACCGAAATAGTAAGTCCTGGACAATTTGTCTATTGATCAGAAGCAAAAAGAATCAACGGAAAAGCACATTTCTGTGATTTAACAAAACTAATTTCGTGCATGCAAAGTTTCTGTTTTTTAGCTGAATCAAATCAACTCTCACTGTAGGTTATCCTATAGGTTCTACTTGGCACAAACACTAATTAAAACATAAAAACACATCTAAACAGAAGGTAGATACAAAATTTATTACTAAACAGAAACAAAAACAAAAAACACAAATAAAATCGGGTTGCCTCCCAACTAGCGCTATCATTTAACGCCCCTAGCTAGGCATAAAAGCGAAGATAGATCTAAGTAATGCCATCTTTGGCACTAAATTCATAAGTAGCCCGCATGATAGATTCATAAGGTAATTTGACTTTCTTTCTTGTAAAGTGCTCCATGCCTTTCCTTAATGGAAATTGGAATCCAATATTTCCTTCCTTCATATCAATAATCGCGCCAATCGTTCTAAGTAAAGGTCTACCAAGAATAATAGGGCAAGAAAGATTGCAATCTATATCAAGAACGATAAAATCTACGGGCACCAAATTTCTATTTGCAACAATGAGAACATAATTGATTCTTCCCATTGGCTTTTTAATGGTGGAATCCGCAAGGTGCAAATATAAAGAGCAATCACCAAGATCATGGAAACCTAGAATATCACATAAAGTTTTCGGAATCGTGGAAACACTAGCACCCAAATCACACAAAGCAAAACACTCATGATCTTTAATTTTAATCTTTATAGTAGGTTCCCACTCATCATTAAGTTTTCTAGGTATAGAAACTTCCAAATTAAGTTTTTCATCATAAGATTGCATCAAGGCATCAACGATATGTTTGGTAAAAGCTTTATTTTGACTATAAGCATGAGGATAATTAACAACGGATTGCAACAAGGAAATACAACCTTCTAAAGAACAATTATCATAGTCAAATTCCTTGAAATCCGAGATAGTGGGTTCTGTAAGTGCATCTAGTGCCACCCCTAGTTTGGTTTTGGAGTATTGACGACAAACGTGGTTGAGGGACTAATGTGTTTGTGAGAATTGCAGGATAACACAGGTAGTAGTCCCTCCTTGATTCGGTTTACCTGCTGGAGATGACCCCTAAAAATGTATGAAGACATTGAAGATAATGGTGGTACATGAAGATATTCACATTGAAGACTATGACAGAAGAAGACATTGAGTGAAGACTATGGAGCGCGAAGACTTAGTAGTTTCGTTGTTTCTTTACTTCTTTGTTGAGTCATAGGAACCACCGCACTGTTAAGTGGGGTCCAAGTGAACAAAGTCAGAGTGACTGAAGTGATGCTCAACCAAAATCCTATGTCTTCGAGCGAAGACAATGAGAGCAAATCTTATCCAGAGTCGGATAAGTCAGCTTTACTTGTAGCCCAAGTCAAGCTGTCGCGTGTGTTTGAAATCTGACTGTTGTGACACGTGTCAATTCTTTAATGACCCAGGGTCATTTCGGACAAATCAGGTTGGGTTGCCCAGTGGCTATAAATAGCCCACCCCCTACACCATAAATTGGTGGCTGCTCAGAGTTAGTGCACGACTTTTGTCATTGAGAGCAACCCACCTCCGAAGAGTTTGAGAGAGAAATCCTTGTGAGGACAAAGCCCAAAACACCCAGAGCCCAAAGAGTGTTTGGCATCACTGAAGTCTTTCTGTCTGCGTAATCTGAAGACTTGTTACACTTGAGGACTGTGAATCCTCCAGCCGGTTAGGCGTCGCGTTCTGTGCATCCAAGAGTAATTGTGGATTGCCGGTGAACGAAGTCCGTGAAGGTTTGGAAGTCTACCTTGAAGACTTACCAGAGTGATTGGGCGGGGACTGTGTGTCCTTAGCTCAAGGGGAATAAGGTGAAGACACGGTCTTCTAAGTTCAATCTCATCCTCCCTAACCAGACGTACAGTTGTCACAGCAACTGGAACTGATCGAACAAATCGTTGTCTTCAAAACACACCGGTTCTATCTCTTACTCTCTTTACTTACAGTTTGTCTTTGTGAAGTCATTGCCTGATTGCTCTGCCTGTTTGAATTCACTATGTGACTACTTGTTCTGATTGACTTCATACTATCTTCCATCCTGATCCTACTACCTAGCTTCTATCAGTCATCATGCTTTAGCTTCATACTATGGCTTGTCTAGTGTAGTTCATCTTCCGCTGCATGTTTATAGGTCCAGTTTTCGTGTTCGTCTTCGAAACTCTCATGTTTTGAAGACTTTCATAAAAATCATCTATTCACCCCCCCTCTAGTTGATAACTAGCACTTTCAGGTTCAATGCTATTTAGAATCATGACCTCTCCAATCCCACTTTTACCAAATTTAGCATCAAGATCTAAAAACTCTGATTTATTTGGACGCCTTCTAACTAAAGTTGACTCATATCCAGTCCCATTATTATCAAGATTCATATTGCAAAACAAAGATCTAATAGGAGACACATCAATAACTTTAAGATCTTCATCATTATTTTCATGGAAACTAGAAGAACACGCCTTTACAAAGCAATCTTTTTAGCACGCAATCTAGCGGTTCTTTCCTTGCACTCGTCAATGGAAATTCTCATTGCTTTGAGAGACCCATTGATATCATGCTTAGGAGGGGTATATCTAAGTTTAAGAAAATCAACATCAAGCGAAAGTCTATCAATGTTCCTAGCCAAATCATCAACTTTGAGCAATTTTTCTTCAAGCAAAGCATTAAAATTCTTTTGGGAAATCATAAATTCTTTCACACTATTCTCAAAATCAGAGGGCATCTTATTAAAATTTCCATAAGAACTATTGTAGGAATTTCCATAATTATTAGAGGAATTACTAGGGAACGGTCTAGAATTAAAGCTTCCTCTATAAGCATTGTTTCCAAAACTATTCCTACCAATAAAATTCACATCCATAGATTCATTATTATTCTCAATCAAAGTAGACAAAGGCATATCATTGGGATCAAGAGGAGTATTTTTAGTAGCAAACAACTTCATAAGTTCATCCATCTTTCCACTCAAAACATTGATTTCTTCTATAGCATGCACTTTTTTACTAGAAGATCTTTCGGTGTGCCATTGAGAATAATTAGCCATAATATTATCAAGAAGTTTTGTAGCATCTCCTAACGTGATTTCCATAAACATGCCTCCCGCGGCCGAATCTAAAAGATTTCTAGAAGCAAAGTTCAAACCGGCATAAAATTTTTGTATGATCATCCATAAATTCAAACTATGAGTAGGGCAATTGCGAATCATCAATTTCATTCTTTCCCAAGATTGGGCAACATGCTCATGATCAAGTTGTTTAAAATTCATAATATCGTTCCTAAGAGTGATAGTCTTAGCGGGAGGAAAATACTTAGAGATAAAAGCATCTTTGCACTTGTTCCAAGAATCAGTACTATTTTTAGGCAAAGACGAAAACCAAACTTTAGCACGATATGTAAGTGAAAACGGAAATAACTTCAATTTAACAATATCATTATCCGTATCTTTCTTCTTTTGCATATCACACAAATCAACAAAGTTGTTTAGATGAGTAGCGGCATCTTCACTAGGAAGGCCGGCGAATTGATCTTTCATAACAAGATTCAACAAAGCAGTATTGATTTCATAACACTCAACATCATTAAGAGGAGCAATCGGAGTACTAAGTAAATCATTATTATTGGTATTGGAGAAATCACACAATTTGGTATTATCTTGCGCCATGGCAACAAGTAATCCAAAACACAAGCAAACAGAAAAAGGCAAGCGAAAGCGAGAGAGAGGAAGATTGGGAAAGAGAGGGCAAATAAAACGGCAAGGGTGAATTGGGGGAGAGGAAAACGAGAGGCAAATGGCAAATAATGTAAATGCGAGGGAGATGAGTTTATGATAGGTACTTGGTATGTCTTGACTTGAGCGAAGACCTCCTCGGCAACGGCGCCAGAAATCCTTCTTGCTACGTCTTGAGCTTGCGTTGGTTTTCCTTGAAGAGGAAAGGGTGATGCAGCAATAGTAGCATAAGTATTTCCCTCAATTTTTGAGAACCAAGGTATCAATCCAGTAGGAGGCTCCTCAAAAGTCCCACGCACCTACACAAACAAACAAAGAACTCGCAACCAATGCAATAAAGGGGTTGTCAATCCCTTCATGGCCACTTGCGAAAGTGAGATCTGATAGAGATAGTATGATAAGATAAATATATTTTTGGTATTTTATAATATACATGCGAAAAGTAAAGATGCAAATAAAAGTAGATTGAAAGCTTATATGATAAAAGATAGACCCGGGGGCCATAGTTTCACTAGTGGCTTCTCTCAAGATAGCATAAGTATTACGGTGGGTGAACAAATTACTGTCGAGCAATTTATAGAAAAGCGAATAATTATGAGATTATCTAGGCATGATCATGTATATAGGCATCACGTCCATGACAAGTAGACCAACTCCTGCCTACATCTACTACTATTACTCCACACATCGACCGCTATCCAGCATGCATCTAGAGTATTAAGTTCATAAAAATAGAGTAACACATTAAGAAAGATGACATGATGTAGAGGGATAAACTCAAGCAATATGATATAAACCCCATCTTTTTATCCTCGATGGCAACAATACAATACGTGCCTTGCAACCCTTTCTGTCACTGGATAAGGACACCGCAAGATTGAACCCAAAGCCAAGCACTTCTCCCATGGCAAGAAAGATCAATCTAGTAGGCCAAACCAAACTGATAATTCAAAGAGACTTGCAAAGATAACTCAATCATACTTAAAAGAATTCAGAGAAGATTCAAATATTTCTCATAGATAAACTTGATCATAAACCCACAATTCATCGGATCTTGACAAACACACCGCAAAATGAGTTTACATCGAATAGATCTCCACAAGAGAGGGGGAGAACATGGTATTGAGATCCGAAAGAGAGAAGAAGCCATCTAGCTAATAACTATGGACCCAAAGGTCTGTGGTAAACTACTCTCAACTCATCGGAAGGGCTATGGTGTTGATGTAGAAGCCCTCCATGGTCGATTCCCCCTCCGGCGGAGCGCCGACAAAGGCTCCAAGATGGGATCTCGTGGATACAGAAGGTTACGACGGTGGAAATTGTTTTTTGTTGGCTCCCTGGATGTTTTCGGGGTACGTAGGTATATATACGAGGAAGAAGTACGTCGGTGGCCGCTCGAGGGGCCCAGGAGACAGGGGCGCGCCCAGGAGGGGTGGGCGCGCCCTCCTATCTCCTGGCCGCCTCGATTGCTTTTTGACTTGCACTCCAAGTCCTCTGGATCACGTTCGTTCCAAACATCACGCTCCCGAAGGTTTCATTCCGTTTGGACTCCGTTTGATATTCCTTTTCTTCGAAATACTGAAATAGGCAAAAAAACAGCAATACGGGTTGGGCCTCCGGTTAGTAGGTTAGTCCCAAAAATGATAAAATGTGTAAAATAAATCCCATAAACATCCAAAATGGGTAATATAATAGCATGGAACAATAAAAAATTATAGATACGTTGGAGACGTATCAGGGGTGTGCCTGTTCCACTGGCAACCTCTATCTAACTAGAGGTGTCAGATACTTTATCGGCAACGGTGAAAAGTGCCTCCATCGTCGATGAACATCGTGCCCTTATGGGTGCGGTGATTGAGAAGATTCAGTTTGCTGAGAGTGGACTGAATGAAGCCTGCATCAGCCTTATAACGGGCCTTGAGGTATGTTTTGTGAGATTTCGAAGAGTGTCATAGTATAGGTAGTAGCCCCTGATGCACTGTTCGGTGAAAGAAGGAACCAAACAGAGGATCAAATAAATGTTCGTATGAGACTCACTTTATGGCATCTCTCTTTTATTCAAAAGAAGGCATCTGTAGCAACTGCCGCCTCTCAAACTGTGGAATTCTCCGGACCGAGGCAGAGTCTGGAGCGGACCGAAGGGGAACTCGTCCGAGTGAAGAAGCAGTTGAAGGGTAACCAAGGTATGCAGAAACCTTGTTCATATTCAGCACAGATGAATAAGTTTGTGCGATGAAAATATTTATGATGTGCTCTAGGGGCGACGGCCGAAATTGAGGCTCTTAAGAAGGTGGTGGCCGAAGCCGAGAAGAAGGCAGCCGCAGAGCAGGCTCTTTGCGAAAAGCACGAGGCGAGGGTTATTGAAGCTAAGCGAGAGCTTCAAGCGGCCGTGGAGAAATGTGAGACCTTGGAGCAGAGTTTATCAGGGAAAGAATCCAAACTCTCCCAAGCTCGCCAAGCCGCAAACGATGCCCGGGGGAAAGGCCAAGGTGCCCTGAAGGAAATCCAGGAGGCGAGGAAGATTACGGCTGGTAAGGCTTTTTCTATACAAAGCAGGTATTTGAAAGGAGAAAATCAAGTGGATAATTTGAATTCTGATTTCTCCAGGGGTGTTTGCAGAGCTGCCACGCAGCATATCTGATGCCGCCCAATTCTACCGAGGCGAGGAAAAGGGTACTGTGGAGAAGCTCTTCTGGTCACAGTATTTGGTGCTGAATTATCCGGTGCCATTTGCCGATCAGTTGAAGCAGCTGATCGAACTGCATAAGGCGGCCGAACTAGCCATGAAGGATTTAATTATCCGGCTATGGCCTGCCGAGCCGATTCCAAGCAGTTACTTCGGGCTTGTGAAGCGGCTTGTGAGTGTCTGCCCTCGACTCGAAGTCATCAAGCGGTCAGTCTGTATGGAGGGTGCGTGAATGGCCTTCGCCCGCGCAAAGGTGCACTGGGGGAAAATGGATGCGGAAAAGCAGATGACCGAGGGACCGCCGGAGGGGAAGGAGCACCGCAAGCCCGAATTATATTATGATAGTGTCCTGAAAGGAGCCCGCCTTGCCGCAGAGCAATGCACCAAGGACATTATATTTCCATGAATACAGTCATGTTGTCCTTTGTAATGTTGAACAAGGTCATTTCCAGTATTTATTGCCTGTTATTTGAAAATGTTTCCTCCTGCGTGTTTGTTTTATATATTAATCCTGAGAGTTGGCCAGTCGTCGGCTTCTGCCCCCACGTAGTAAGTACGGGGGTGTTCGGGATAAACCTGAGCACTCTTTATCCCAGTTTTGGGTCCTTGAAGGAGGTGTTCAGCACAACGAACTAGGCAATCGGACAATAGGGCTTTATCACTCTCACTTAGCCATAGGAGTTTGACAAAAGGAAGGTAGGCGCAGCCCCTGGTGTTCGGAAGACCGCACGAGGGGCTCTGTAAGCACCTGATCGGAAGAAAAGCCGATCCATCGCACGCTGCATTGGTTATGGCATTCTGCGGAAGAAATCCTTAAAGATTTTATAATCCCTCGAATAGCTGACCAGCTCTCGCTGAGGGAGTCCTGGATTAGGGGGTATCCGGACAGCCGGACTATATACTTTGGCCGGACTGTTGGACCGTGAAGATACAAGACTCAAGACTTCGTCCCGTGTTCGGATGGGACTCTCCTTTGCGTGGAAGACAAGCTTGGCGATCCGGATATTATATTTCCTTCTTTGTAACCGACTCCATGTAAATCCTAGCCCTCTCCGGTGTCTATATAAACCGGAGAGTTTAGTCCTTAGAGACAGAATCATAATCATCATAGGCTAGCTTCTAGGGTTTAGCCTCTACGATCTCGTGGTAGATCAACTCTTGTAATACCCATATCATTAATATCAATCAAGCAGGAAGTAGGGTTTTACCTCCATCGAGAGGGCCCGAACCTGGGTAAACATTGTGTCCCTTTCCTCCTGTTACCATCAGCCTTAGATGCACAGATCGGGACCCCCTACCCAAGATCCGCCGGTTTTGACACTGACATTGGTGCTTTCATTGAGAGTTCCTCTGTGTCATTGCTGCAAGGCTTGATGGCTCCTTCAATCATCAACAACAACGCGGTCCAGGGTGAGACTTTTCTCCCAGGACAGATCTTCGTGTTCGGCAGCTTTGCACTACGGGCCAATTCGCTTGGCCATATGGAGCAGATCGACAGCTACGCCCCTGGCCACCAGGCCAGGTTCGAAAACTTGAACTACATGGCTGATATCCGCGGAGACTTGATCTTCAATGGATTCGGGCCTGCACCAGGAACGCCAGACTGTCACGATGAGCACGGCTTAGACCTGCTGTCGGACAATGCTCGGGATATCGCCCCTTCAGGAGCCCCAGACCTAAATCCTGAGAAGTTTGCGTCGCCCGAGGACGGGTGGATGGACCCCGCCCTAGAGGCCGCACACTCATCGGCGGTAGAGTCGAACACAGACTTCACCCCCAAGGAAGCCTGTGTCACCAGACCCCTGGACTCGTATCCGGTTGTAGGTTCGAGTCCACGCGCCTCTAAGCCCGCCGAATCTGGTTGGGCTCTGGTGATGGAGTTCACTGCTACGAATATCTTCCAGCACTCGCCCTTTGGCGACATGCTGAACTCTTTAAAGTCCCTCTCTTTGTCAGGAGACTCTCGGCCGAACTATGTCCAGCTCGAGTGGGAAGCAGGCGATGAAGGAATTTGTTGCCCACCCACCACCCACTTCATTGCCACGGTCGATGATTTAACCGACGTGCTTGAGTTCGACTCAGAAGACATCGACAGTGTGGACGACGATGCAGGAGAAGAACAGGAACCACCGCCCATGGGGCGGTGGACAGACACCTCCCCATATGATATATATATGGTGGACACTCGAAAGAAACCAATGGCGATGAGGCAATCAAGGATAACCTATCAAGGAAGAAGGAAAAGTACGAACTTCGTCAGCACCGCCTCAAGCCCCGCCACAACAATACCGGCAGAACAGTCAAAAACAATCCATACGGTGCCAAAGATGAATACAATCCCGACCAGCCTGCCTTCGAGCAGGCCGGACAAGCGGCGGGCGGATACTTGGAAAGAGATAACTACATGCCCCCCTCCGAAGACGAGGTGAGCCTCGGCAACGACGAATTCGGCGTGCCTGAAGACCCCATGGAGCAAGTTCGCCTTAAGCGACGGCTCATGGCCACGGCGAAAAGCCTGCAAAAGAAACAACAACAGCTCAAAGCAGACCAAGAATTGCTCACAGACAGATGGACCAGGGTCCTGGCCACCAAGGAATACAGACTCAACCGCCCCACCAAACGGTACCCAAGGCACAATTTGCTACCTCAACCCAAGAAGGAGAACCTAAATCCCACACCCCGGCACCAATATACCACGGTCCAGGACAATATGTAGGAAACGCGAGGCAACATCCACAAACCTCGACACAGGCATCATAAGCATCAAGCCAAGGAAGTTGGTACCGAATTCAGCAACCCCCAGTCCGGTCAGCGGAAAAAGAGCAGCTCAAGCCCATCCGGCCCGAGCAGCATACTCGATCAACCATGTGAAATTCATGGTACCCCTAGAAGGACGACCAAGCATACCAATAGAGAATGCCAGATCCTCAAAACAAAACGGCCGGTCGCGCGCCGGAAACAATGAAGGGAGGTTTCCAACAACGAAAGACCAATCAAACATGGCGAAGTCAAAAGAAGATCCTCCACAGTACAAAAATACGGTCGATCACATCGACCGTCCGGACAACATCAACCATAGCAATTTAATTGCAGTAACTATCGACCCAATAGTCTGGGGGCTCCACCTGACACGAGCCCCCGCGGGCATAAAATTATCAATAACATCTTCTAAAAGATGCCAGGTGCAAAGGCCAAGTTTTATTGGCCCACCAATCTAACGGTTGTCTTCGGATCACCAAACACATACCACGCCGAAGAATAAGTCTTTGGCACTGTCCCCTTGAGGGAGTCCTGGATTAGGGGGTATCCGGATAGCCGGACTGTATACTTTGTCCGGGCTATTGGAGCGTGAAGATACAATACTCAAGACCTCGTCCCGTGTCCGGATGGGGCTCTCCTTTGCGTGGAAGACAAGCTTGGCGATCTGGATATTATATTTCCTTCCTTGTAACTGACTTCGTGTAAACCCTAGCCCACTCCTGTCTCTATATAAACAAGAGGGTATGGTCCTTAGAGGTACGATGACAATCATAATCAGCATAGGCTAGCTTCTAGGGTTTAGCCTCTACGATCTCGTGGTAGATCAACTCTTGTACTACTCATATCATCAATATCGATCAAGCAGGAAGTAGGGTTTTACCTCCATCGAGAGGGCCTGAATCTGGGTAAACATTGTGTCCCTTGCCTCCTGTTACCATTAGCCTAAGACGCACAGATCGGGACCCCCTACCCGAGATCCACCGGTTTTGACACCGACATTGGTGCTTTCATTGAGAGTTCCTCTGTGTCATCGCAACAAGGCTCGATGGCTCCTTCAATCATCGTCAACAACACGGTCCAGGGTGAGATTTTTCTCCTCGGACAGATCTTTGTGTTCAGCGACTTCGCACTGCGGGCCAATTCGCTTGGCCGACTGGAGCAGATCAACAGCTATGCCCCTGGCCACCAGGTCAGGTTCGGAAACCTGAACTACACGGCCGATATCCGCGGAGACTTGATCTTCAATGGGTTCGGGCCTGCGCCAGGAGCGCCGAACAATCACGATGAGCACGGCTTAGACCTGCTATCGGACAATGCTCGGGATATCACCCCTGCAGTAGCCCCGGACCTAAATCCGGAGCAGATTGCATTGCCTAAGGACAGGTGGATGGACCCCGTCCCGCAGGCCGCGCACTCTTCCGCAGTAGAGCCGAACACAAGCCTCACCCCCAAAGAAGCCTGTGACATCAGACCCCCGGACTCGTATCCGGCTGTAGGTTCCGGTCCGTGCACTCCTGAGCCCACCGAACCTGGTTGGGCTCCGAAAATAGAGTTCACCGCCGCGGACATCCTCCAGCACTCGCCCTTTGGTGACATACTAAACTCCTTAAAATCCCTCTCTTTGTCAGGAGACTCTCGACCGAACTATGTCCGGCTCGAATGGGAAGCAGGCGACGAAGGAATTCGTTGCCCACCCACCACCCACTTCACAGCCACTGTCGACGATGTATCAGACATGGTCGACTTTGACTCTGATGATACAGACGGTATGGACATCGGCGCAGGAGACGATTCAGAATCACTGGGGCGCTGGACTGCCACCTCGCCATACGATATATACATGGTGGATACGCCTAAGGAGGACGACGGCGACAATCCGGAATATAAAACTCCCGGGCAAAACCAAAACGACGGTGCAGACGCCGCTCCAAGTCCAACAACAGTAAAAATAGCGATAAGAGCGCCAGAAAGATCGACACCCCAGTCAACTCCGAAGGCAACAATGACCATATGGACCCAGCAATGGAGCAGGATGAGCCAGGTCACACCGAACACAGCTCGGAGTAGACGGCCGATCATAATGATCCTGAGGTACGAATTCATCAAACCGCCCCGGGACAAGAACACAGTCCGAATGACGATGCATTCGTCATCCCGGAAACACGCCTGGAATGAGATAACCTCCACAGAAGGCTTATGGCCACTGCGAGAAATCTAAAGAAGCAGAAGCAACGGCTAAAGGCCGCACAGGAAACGCTCAATCACAGATGGAATAAAGTGCTAGACACTGAAGAAAAGTACGGCGACAATCGCCATACAAAGAGCTATCCAAAACGCAAGCTGCTGCCAGAATTTGACGACGAGACCGTTCCACCAAAGAACAACACGGCCAGGAGGCCGGACAAACCACTTCATAAACGCAACAGAGCAGCTACCGACGCCGAACACGATTTACGCGAGCTCCTGGATAAGAAAGCCAGCGCGGCTAGGTCCATCTATGGATCTAAAGGATACACCCCGGCGTAGGACTATGGTCACCAAAATGATCATACTGATCGGATACCAGTTCGGAATCAACACCGGACACAACAACAGCCGATGGCATGCCATAGCGCATCCAGATACAGAGGGGCTGCTCACCCCCTGTGCTTCACTGAAGAGGTACTGGACCATGACTTTCCACAGGGTTTTAAACCTGTGAATATAGAGGCATACGACGGAACGATAGACCCAGGAGTCTCGATTGAGGATTTTATCCTGCATATACACATGGCTCATGGGGACGACCTCCACGCCATAAAATACCTTCCCCTCAAGTTGAAGGGACCAGCTCGACACTGGTTGAAAAGCCTCCCCGAAAATTCAATTGGAAGTTGGGAGGAACTCGAGGATGCTTTCAGGGCCAATTTTCAAGGGACCTATGTCCGGTCTCTGGATGCGGACGATTTAAGTCACACAATTCAACAGCCCGGAGAGTCCGCCCGCAAGCTTTGGAACAGATTGCTCACTAAGAAGAATCAAATTGTCGATTGTCCGGATGCCGAAGCCTTAGCAGCCTTCAAACACAGCATCCGAGACGAGTGGCTCGCCAGACATCTCGGCCAAGAAAAGCCAAGGACAATGGCGGCCTTAACAAGCCTTATGACCCGCTTTTGCGCGGGTGAAGATAGCTGGTTGGCCCGTAAAGGCACCAGCAACCCAAGCACATCCGAAATAAGGGATGGCAACGGGAAGCAACAGCGCAATAAAAACAAACGTCGAAACAAGGAAGAGAGCCCGGACAACACAACGGTCAACGCCGGTGTCGGTGTCAAAACCGGCGGATCTCGGGTAGGGGGTCCCGAACTGTGCGTCTAGGCGGATGGTAACAGGAGACAAGGGACACGATGTTTTTACCCAGGTTCGGGCCCTCTCGGTGGAGGTAAAACCCTACTCCTGCTTGATTGATATCGATGGTATGGGTATTACAAGAGTTGATCTACCACGAGATCAGAGAGGCTAAACCTTAGAAGCTAGCCTATGGTATGATTGTTGTTCATCCTACGGACTAAAACTCTCCGGTTTATATAGACACCGGAGAGGGCTAGGGTTACACAGAGTCGGTTACAATGGGAGGAGATCTTCATATCGTATCGCCAAGCTTGCCTTCCACGCCAAGGAAAGTCCCTATCCGGACACAGGACGAAGTCTTCAATCTTGTATCTTCATAGTCCGGGAGTCCGGCCAAAGGTCATAGTCCGGCCATCCGGACACCCCCTAATCCAGGACTCCCTTAGTAGCCCCTGAACCAGGCTTCAATGACGATGAGTCCGGCGCGCAAATTGTCTTCGACATTGCATGGCGGGTTCCTCCTCCGAATTCTTCGTAGAAGATGTTTGAACACAAGGATAGTGTCCGGCTCTATAAAAATAAGTTCCACACACCACCGTAGAGAGAATAATATATGCACAAATCTAATCTGCTGATGTATTCCACAACGTGACATCATGCCACGGTCAAGCCTTTATTCGAATCGTTTTACTGTTCCACCTCAGCGTGTTTAGCGAGGCGGTTTCCTTGGCACGTCTTGTCGAAGCAGAGATCGTGTCCCCTTATTCCGGGATTCTCATTAATACGGGCGTGGGTAACCCAACCGCGCCTTTTGGTATGACTCTCCAATTGAAAGTGAGTCCCAAACGGTTACGGGTGAGGGCTCTTGGTATTCAACTCCTTTATAAAGAGACCAAGGCTCGACTCCCTCTTCCTTCAATCCAATCACATCCGCCCCTCGCCTTGAGTTCCAACACTCAAGGTTTCTAGTTTTAGGCGCTTCGGACCTCCGATGATGTCCGGCTCCAACCTTTAAGGCCAGTGGGTGCCTTCCTCCGTTACGGAAGAAGACGTGCGAAAGTTGAGAGATGCGAGGTATCTAACCGGCGAAATCTCGCATAGGCTGCCTGCTCAAGGGCAGGCCATTCCTTCTCCTCAGCCCAGTGAGAGTGTGGTGTTCACATCTCACTTCCTTCAGGGGTTAGGCTTACCGATTGACCCCTTTGTAAGGGGGCTGATGTTCTATTACGGGCTGGAATTTCATGACCTAGCTCCGGAGTCCATCCTCCAAATTTTGTCGTTTGTCGTAGTGTGCGAAGCCTTCCTCCGTGTCACCGCCACTTCGGATTGTGGCTTAAAACCTTCAAAGTAGAGCCGAAGATGATCGAGGGGCAGCATGCTGAGTGCGGAGGAGCTATCATAAGCAAGATGGCCGGCGCTCCATGGCCCGAGGGCACTTTCCAAGAAGAGTTCGGCTTATGGCAACGAGACTGGTTTTATATCACAGCCCCCAGGGGCACCACATGGGTGGCGCCTCCTGCTTTTCGCTCGGGTCCCCCGCCACGGCGAGCGTCATGGGTCAATGAAGGGCTTATCTGGGGTCCGTCCAAAGACGTGCCCCTGCTGCAGGGCCGTATTCGAGATCTCCTAGAAAGAGATATTAACCTGACCGTAGTGGCGCAAGTTATGCTGATTCGCCGCACGCTGCCCTGCAAACGTTGCCCCCTTCACCTGTGGGAATTTAATCCGGAAGGACCGCGAGTCCTCCAACATTTTATGGGCGCAACATTCATGGATATGTACAAATTGTTCTTCGGACCACAAACTAGGTGTCTGGATTTATCCGAGGACGCAGGTCTGAGCTGCAATCGCCAAGATGTTAAGGTAAGCAGCCCCATATTTGGACTCACCATCTGTATTTTCATCATAAAGCGGCCCTTTGACAGAGCTATCCTTTGAACAGGAATGGATAGTGAAGGCAAAGCTTATCAGGTGTCCGGCCCCCCTGCCCGAGACTGCGCCAGATCCCGTGTTAACCAGGATGCTGCAGGTTATGTTTTCAGCAGAGGGCAAAGAGGGGAACCAAGGAGCTGCCGCCTCCATGAAGGAGACTGTCAAGAAGGGAGGAATCGAGAATTCCCCCAACCTGGGAAAGAAAAGGAGTGCCTCTGAAGACCCGGAGGAGATGACCTCGAAACGGGGGAAGAAATCTTTGTCAGAGGATCCGACGCCGGAGACTGCCCCGGCCGCATTGCGCCCTCACAGGGATCAGCTTTCCTCCGAGCCGTAAGTAAAGAGAGGGGCTCAAAAAATTAGTGGCATCCCTGTTTTATTTCTGAGGAAGATAACTGAAACATTACCTTGCAGTTCGGATCTTGACCCTTCTCAGTAGAGCTCGTCTTCAGGGGATCTCCGTCCGGAGATGATAGAGAGCGAAACGCCTCCCCTAGCTGCACCGACTTACGAGGCAGGCGACCCCGAGGTGTCATCCCGGCGGGTTTCTTCAAGTCCGGATCCTGAAAAAGGTCGTCGGGCTAGTCCGGTGCCCTCTGGTGTGCGGTCGGAGAGGCTGAAGGATCTACTTGGGCGAGCGTCCGTCTCAGAAGAACACCGTATGTTGATGAACACGGTGATAGGAAGGATTTCATCCGCGGAAAGCGGGTTGTACGAGGCCGCCAGGAGTTTACTGACAGGCTTTGAGGTATGCGAAAAAGGTGTACCTTTTGGTAGAGCCGCATAAAATGCGCCCTGGATGAATAGTAGCCCCTGAGACTCTGTGTGTCATCAAGAATGATGGCGCACAGAGGATCAAAACCCCAGGTATAAAATGTCACCTTTTTATGAAGGTGGCCAGGCGTTCGGTGGCTAGCCGGACTGATGAATCTGCTGAGTTAAAGTGGCAACTGGACGTGGCAGATGCCGACATCGCGCTTGTAAATAAGGGGCTAGATGAGGCACAAGGTATACTCCACAAATATCTGATAAGAGGAGTTCGATGCTCGTTTCTTACCATATATATATGCTTATTGCAGATAGTGCTGCTTCCGTGAAGAACCTTCGGGCGGAACTTGCCCGAGCCAAGGAGCAAGCAAGAAAAAGTGATGCGGCGGCCGTTAAGGCGGCTGAAGAGCTAAAAGCCGAACAGGCTGCTCACTGCCAGAGTAAGAAGGCAATAGGTGAGATGGCTGTAAAATTGAAGGATGCTGCCGACCACTGTGAATTTCTCGAACAAGAAAAAGGGGCGGCTCAGAAGGACCTTGAGAAGATCACTACCGAGGCCAAGGATACTCGCTCTGCAATGAGAGCTATGAAGGAGGAGCTGCGTCAGGCCGGAGATATCACGGCTGGAAAGCCCTATCTGCTGCGGATGAAGTTCAAGGACCCGAGGCATGCTCCATCAGACCGACAGTGGAGTGTGGAAAATGCTTATCTAGATGTGGCCGCGAGTGCAGCAGACGCAACCGAACACTTCCGAGGTCGAGGTGACCATAAATTGGAGAAAATTTTTTGGTCGCAGTTCCACAATCCGGAGCGCCCATTTTCGGTATCCGACCGTTTGGCCGCCTTTGCGGAGCTGAACAGGTTATCCGGACTCGCCATGAAGTATGTTGCGGGTCATTTGTGGTCGGGGGAGCCAGAGCCGAAGAGTTATTTTGGATTGGTGCAGCAGTTCCTTGGTTATGTGTCGCATGTTGATGCGATGAAGAGGTCGGCGTGCATAGAGGGTGCACAAATGGCTCTTGCCCGCGTCAAAACATACTGGGCGGATATGAAGGCCAGTATTGTTGAATCCCGGGATTCGGACGAAAGCCGAGTACATGCCAAGCACTTCTTTGATGAAGTTCTTCCGGGCGCTTGTTTAATAGAAGCGCAGTGCTCGAAGGATGTAGTGTTCGAATAGCATGTGCCATTGTAAAAGGAATATTTTGATAGAATATAAAAGCTTTTTATACTTGTGCTTGCAAGAATTATAACACCTCCTGTGCGGACGTTAATGTATATGTGTATATAACCTGAAAGATGGCAGTCGTTGGCTTCAGCCCCCACGCATATACTGCAGGGGTGTTCGCAAAAAAATGTGCCTTTTCACACTTAATCCAACGTCTTGGTCCTACAAAGGAGGTGATGGCACGGCGAACGAGGCAACCGGACTATAACGCTTTATCACTTTCACTTAGCCATAGGAGTTTGACATTGGGGCTACTTAATAGCCCCTGGAGGCACCGCGCTCTCCCGAATCCGGGGCGCGTGTGTGCCTGACCAGGAAGCGGTCCTTCGTTAATGCGGAGGAATCCTAGAGATTCCGAGAGTCATCGAGTGGTTGACCAGTCTCTCGCTATATCATGACAGTCAGTTTTTGGCTTTCTCTACTGAGGTGCTCGCCTGGCCGAACCGGGGCACAATCGCAGTAGTTCTCCTGGTGCCACGTTAGCTGATATAACAGAACGTAAGGCAGCAAAACACAGGAGCCGGGCAAACCCAACATTTGACCAAAGACATGATTCGGAGCTGATGCATATAAGGCCTAACTCACGACGCCGAACACTCCCTAAGGTATTCGGTCTTTATGAAGACGGGCCGAAACAGAACCCTTGGTAAGAAAGCCCCTTGTGTCCAGGTACGCGCAAAATTCTGGCGTGGCCACATGCCAAAACGCCAATCTCCTCCTCGGTTATGACGAAGAACCAGGGGATGTTTTTAACAAGAGACAGTAAAAAAGGTTTATGCAGGGTCTTAATCTGAAAAGAATCCTTAGAACGGGTCCCTACTGCACGTCTGCGCCTGTGTCTCCGTTGTGTTGTATCCTGGACGGGCATAGCACGGTGTTCGTCTGTGAAAAAGAGGAACTTTAGTAAATAGGCGTGCGAGAAATCTATATTAGAATAAACAGGATATGGTTGGAGCAAGAAGGGAGCCGCATTGTCTCCTGGCGTGAACACGCGGAGCCCCTTGTACAGGGTTGTGCGGCTATTAAGTCCATGTGTGTTGACGCCGGACTCGTCTAGCCATGTCCGGGCTAGATTAGTGTGCGGTTGTCCAGGCGGCCGCACCCTTACCCATATTTTGGGGGTCAATTGTCATTCCCCTGTGATGAGATGATGCCTCGTGGGCCGGGCATTTTAAGTGTAAGGGATGCATAATGTGGTATTGCGTTAAAGCGGGCGAAAGCTTCACGTCCCAGTAGCGCTTGATAGCGACTTACGAATGGGGCGATGTGGAAGGTTAGCTTTTCACTTCGGAAGTTGTCGGGTGAGCCGAACTTGACTTCTAATGAAAGGGAACCCATAGTCTGGGTATCTGGACCCGGCGTGGCTCCTCGAAAGGAAGTTTTGCCGCGGCGTATTAGCGCTGGGTTTACCCCTAGTTTGTGGATTGTGTCCTGATATAACAGGTTTAAGTCACTGCCGCCGTCCATAAGGACTCGTGTAAATTGTAGTCCGTCAATAACCGGATTCAAGACCAAGGCAGTCCAGCCTGCGTTCCGGCCCCTCTGGAGTAATCCCGATGATCAAAGGTGATTGGTTGTAACAACCAGTGGCGGTGCTCCTCTGGGGCTGGCTGTATGGCGCGTGTCTTCATAAGCGCCGTTCTTTTTGCCCTTTTGTCATATGAAGTGAATTCACTGTTTTGACTTCTTGTGGGAACTTCTTTTGTTCTCCGGTGTTCTGCTTGTGGGGCGCGTCGTCATCCTCACTTGGTGCATCGAGCCCCTTGTGTTCGGCATTGAGTTTGCCGGACTGCTTGAAAACCCAACAATCTTTGTGGGTGTGGTTTGCAGGCCTCCCGGGGGTGCTGTGGATTTGACATATTTTATCCAGGATTTTGTTGAGGTTAGACAGCTCGTCCCTGTCATCTTTGGGCGGCGGCTTTTTCTGATTTCGCCGAGAGCTTTTGAATCCGGCATTGACTGCCATGCTCGTTGGGCTGTTGTCTTTGATTCGGCGCTGTTCTTTGTTACGGCGCGGTTTCCCGTTTCCATCTCTAGGTTCGGATGTACTCGGGTCGCTGGTGCTGCTTCTTGCCAACCAGCTATCCTCTCCTGCGCAAAAGCGGGTCATGAGGCTTGTTAATGCGGCCATCGTTCTTGGCTTTTCTTGGCCGAGGTGTCTGGCGAGCCATTCGTCTCGGACGCTATGTTTGAAAGCTGCTAGGGCCTCAGCATCCGGACAGTCGACTATCTGATTCTTTTTAATAAGGAATCTGTTCCAGAGTTTCCGGGCTGACTCTCCGGGTTGCTGAGTTATATGACTCAAATCATCTGCATCTGGAGGTCGGACATAGGTCCCTTGAAAATTTGCCCGGAAAGCCTCCTCGAGCGCTTCCCAGCTTCCCATGGTGTTTTCGGGAAGTCTTTTAAGCCAATGTCGTGCTGGCCCTTTGAGCTTAAGGGGTAAGTATTTGATGGCATGAAGGTCATCTCCTCTGGCCATGTGTATGTGGAGGATATAATCCTCTATCCAGACTCCGGGGTCTGTTGTTCCGTCGTATGATTCTATGTTCACGGGCTTGAATCCCGCTGGAAATTCGTGATCCAGCACCTCATCTGTAAAACATAAGGGATGTGCGGCGCCCTTGTATGCGGGTGTGCCGTGATGTTCGGGTATTTTTTGCATTGTGTTGCTCGCTGGAGCTTGCTTTCTTGGGCCATAGATGGATCTGGTTGGGCAGGTTGTTTGATGCGAATCCTTAGGGGGATCGCTCGCTGGATTGAGTGCGGCGCCCTCTACTGCTTTGGATCGATCGTTGGGTCGTCTATCCGAACTGGTGGCTTCTTTGTTTTTCGACTGTGGGGGCTTTATGGCCTCTTCATCAAATTCCGGTAGTAGTTTCCGCTTCGGATATCTCTTTGTGTGACGGCTGTTGTCGTACTTGTGTGTAGTATCCAGCACTTTGTTCCATATGATCCTGAGTGCGTCTTCTGCTGTTTTGATCCTTCGCTTCTGTTTTTTCAGGCTACGTGCAGTGGCGATGAGCCTTTGGTGGAGGTTCTGATGTTCCAGCAATTTGTCCGGCGTGAGGTCATCCGGACTATTATCTTTTCCGGGGATTGGTTGTTTGGACGGTTTCTCAATGGCATGTTCGTCTTCCGTTGATTCGCCCTACTCCATGGCTGGGTCTTTGTCGAGGTGGGGCTTCGCGTGGCGCTTGCGTCGCCGCTTTGATTGTTTTTCGAGGGAACGATCCCTGTTTGCGCCCTTTCGATCCTCGTTGTTATCCCTTTTGGGTGTGTCCACCATGTATACATCGTATGATGAGGCGGCTTTCCAGTTCCCTATAGGTGCTGGTTCTTGGTCATCTCCTTCATCGGCGTCCATACCGTCGATGTCTTTGGAGTCAAAGTCGAGCATGTCGGTTAGATCGTCAACAGTGGCTATAAAGTGGGATGTGGGTGGGTTTCGAATTTCTTCGTCCTCCGTATCCCAACCCTGCTGACCATAGTCCGGCCGGAGCTCTCCTGACAAAGAGAGAGATTTTAGGGAGTTCAAGATATCGCCAAAGGGCGAGTGCTGAAAGACGTCCGCGGCAGTGAACTCTATGATCGGAGCCCAATTGGGTTCGATCGGAAGGGGTGCGAAAGTTTCGGAGTCCGGAGCGGAGTCCGACACCTTGGAGTCACGGGCCTTGCAAAGGACTATGCTGGTATTCGGCTCTATCGCCGTAGAGATCGCGGCTCCTGGGGCAGCGTCCAACCATCCGTCCCTGGTTAGCGCGGTCGGCTCCGAACTAACGGTCGGAGCGGCCTCCTGAGCAGCACTCCGGGCGCTGTCCGGCGGTAGAGCTAGATCATGCCCATCAAGACAGTGCGGCACGCTCGGCCGTGGCTCGAATCCGTCGAAGATCAAGTCCCCGCGAATGTCAGTCGTGTAGTTTAAGCTTCCAAATCTGACCTGATGGCCAGGGGCGTAGCTTTTGATCTGCTCCAGATGGCCAAACGAGTTGGCCCGCAGTGCAAAGCCGCCGAATACAAAGATCTGTCCAGGGAGAAAAGTCTCACCCTGGACCGCGTCGTGGTTGACGATCGAAGAAGCCATCGGGCCTAAAGGCGACGACACAGAGGAACTCTCAATGAAAGCACCAATGTCGGTGTCAAAACCGGCGGATCTCGGGTAGGAGATCCCGAACTGTGCGTCTAGGCGGATGGTAACAGGAGACAAGGGACACGATGTTTTTACCGAGGTTCGGGCCCTCTCGGTGGAGGTAAAACCCTACTCTTGCTTGATTGATATTGATGGTATGGGTATTACAAGAGTTGATCTACCACGAGATCAGAGAGGCTAAACCCTAGAAGCTAGCCCATGGTATGATTGTTGTTCGTCCTACGGACTAAAACTCTCCGATTTATATAGACACCGGAGAGGGCTAGGGTTACACAGAGTCGGTTAAAATGGGAGGAGATCTTCATATCGTATCGCCAAGCTTGCCTTCCACGCCAAGGAAAGTCCCTATCCGGACACGGGACGAAGTCTTCAATCTTGTATCTTCATAGTCCGGGAGTCCGGCCAAAGGTCATAGTCCGGCCATCCGGACACCCCCTAATCCAGGACTCCCTCAGCCGGATTCAGGGGCTCTCGACCCAGTCAACAAAAGAAGCCATTTAAAGGCAGCAAAGAGGGACCATCCGGTCTGAACAGAGTCCTGGACAGACTGTGCCAAATCCTTTGCACCCCCGACAAACCTGCGAACCACACTCACAGAGAATGCTGGGTCTTCAAGCAGGCTGGCAAATTAAATGTGGAACACAAGGGAAGGGAAACACCAAGTGAAGAAGAGGATGAGCCTCGCCAGCCAAACACTGGGGGACAGAAAAAATTCCCACCAGAGGTAAAAACAGTAAACATGATCCACGCGACTCACACATCCACAAGAAGGCATGAATGCGCGCTCAGAGACGCATACGCTATAAAGCCCGTCGTACCCAAACCTAACCACTGGTCAGCTTGTCCGATCACTTTCAATCACACGGACTGCCAGACTAGTATTCGGCACAGAGGATCAGATGCCTTGGTGTTCGACCCAATAATCGACGGATACCACCTTACTCACGTCCTCATGGACGGCGGCAGTAGTCTCAATTTAATATACCAGGACACTGTCCGCAGGATGGGGATAGACCCATCCAGAATCAGCCAAAGCAACACCACCTTTGAAGGGGTGATACCAGGTGTTGAAGCCCATGGCAGGGGCTCCATCATACTGGAGGTAACATTCGGTTCCCCCGGCAACTGCAGAAGCAAAGAACTACTCTTCACCATCGCCCCCTCCAAAGCGGCTATCACGCATTGCTCGGGAGAACGGCATTCGCCCGCTTCAACGCAGTACCGCATTACGCCTACCTCACACTCAAGATGCCCGGTCCACGAGGCGTCATCACCGTTAACAGAAACACAGAGTGCTCCGCACACACGGAGGAATACGCGACGGCTCTAGCAGTCGGACTCTAAGCGGCCTCTAACACCAGAAAGCATGGCTGGTCGTTAAGACCACGGACTCGGTTAGATGAGTCCGGCAGCCCGGATAAACCTGAGCTGGGGCGCCATATATGTAATCCCATAAAGGACACCATGGGCTATAAATATTTAATAAAGCCCCACTATTGGCTTGACCTCATTTACAGGCCAATGTTTCACACTTTTACTATCCATCGCACGCTCACGTTATGCTCTTCTACATGAGTTTTTCTTTTTACAGACACCATTCGTGCGATACCCTTCCAGGACACGGCACAACGGAGAAAAGGCGCAGACGTGCAGCAGGGCCCCGCTCAAAGGTTTCTCTTTAGATTAAGCCCCTGTGTAAACCTTTTTTATTGCCTCTTATTGTCTATACATCCCATGCGTACTACACCCACAGAGGATACTGCCGTTATTGGCATTTCGCCACGACAGACTAATGCACGTACCTGGAAACACAGGGTTCCTAATAAAGGGCGTTACTCAGCCCAGTATACGTCATAAAGTCCGAATACCTTCGGGAGTGTTCGGCGTCGCGAGCTTGGCCTCATATGCATCAGCTCCAAATCATGTCTTTGGTCAAATGTTGGGGTTGCCCAGCTCCTGGGTTTGCCGCCTTACGTTCCGTTCTTATCGGCTAAGGCAGCCAAGGGAGAACTACTGCAATTGTGCCCTGGTTATTCCGGATGAGCACCTTAGTAGAGAAAGCCGAAAACTGACTGGCATGATATAGCGAGAGACTGTTCAACCACTCGAAGACCTATCGGAATCTTTAGGATTCCTCCGCATTAACGAAGGACCGTTTCCCGGTCATGTACACACACGCCCGTATTCGGATGCACGCGAAGGTACCAGGGGCTACATAGTAGCCCCACCGTCAAACTCCTATGGCTAAGTGAAAGTGTTACAGCTATATAGTCCGGTTGCCTAGTTCGACGTGCGATCACCTCCTTAACAGACCAAGACGTTGGATCAAGTGTGATTACGCATATTTTTTGCGAACACCCCCGCATTGTATGCGTGGGGGCTGAAGCCAATGACTGCTAACTTTCAGATTACACATATATATAAAAACGGCCGCACAGGAGGCACAATAATACTTTCGGGCCAAAAGTATAAATATAGCCTTGTAATCAAAATAACATTGTTTTTACAATGACACAATTTGTCACTCGAACAAGACATTCTTCGAGCATTGCGCCTCTATTAACCGAGCACCTTCTGTTACCTACTCCAAGTAGTGCTCGGCCGGGTCCTGGCCTCCCGCCGGATTCTGGGGCTACTATCCATATGGAGCACACCTAGCGCGTGCCTCACAGCCAAAAAATTATGTATTTTTCATTACATACCTCAACGTCTCTGAGCAGGCTCGTAAATGCTTCATTCAAACCGCTTGTGGCGGATGAAATCTTCTCGAGCACCATGCTCATTAATGAGCGGTGCTCCTCCAAGAGTGCAGCTCGTTCCAGAAGGCCCGTCAGTATGTCCAGCCGGACACCAAACTGTGCCGGACCCTTCTCATCGCCCCCCGTGGGAGCCGAACGCTCCGGGCTCAGGGCAGCTGAAGGATTAGCTTCTGGCTTCGGCAGATCCAGACTCCTCCGTGACGATACCTCGAGGTCGCCCGCCTCATGAGGCGGAGAGGTTGGTGGGGTCTCACTCTCCATCATCTCCGGAGGGAGATCCCCCGAAGACGAACTCTGTCGAGAAGAGCTGCTAGCCGGACTACAAAAAAATGGATCCTGGTTATTGTTCTCAGAGAAATGCAGTACCTTCGAATTTACTATTAACTCACAGCTCGGTTGAGGGCTGGCCCGTTGGCGGGCCTGACGCGGTAAGGGCGCCCTTTGGAGCAGGGCCCCCTGATGGCGCTTTCTTCCCCTGCTTGGGCACCTCCGTCTCCAAGTATTCGGAGGCGGCCCTCTTCTTCCCACGCGGGGAGGAGGCCTTAGATTCCCCTCCATGACTATCCTCCTTTGGGGAAGTAGCAACTCCCCCGGTGTGGATGCTCAGTGTGTGAAGTTCGGCTTCTCTGTTCTTCCCTTCGTCTTTCCCTGAGGGCATTTTGCTAAGCACCCGGCCAAGCATCTTGTCTATGGTGGGGCTAGGCGAGCCTTCGGGAAGTGGCACCGGACACCTAATTCTCTCTGCCTTGTTGAGCCATTCCTGGCCACGGAGGATTTTAAAAATGATGATTATGACAAATATAAACGAAGTGTCCGGTTTCGGGGTTACTTACTTGGGTATCTAGGCGATTGCAGCTTAGGCCCGCATCCTCGGTGGTGTCCGGACACTTTACTTGTGGTCCAAAGAATAATTTACACATCCCTTCGAGCGTCAGGCCAAAGAAGTGCAGAATAGTCCGCGGACCCTCTGGATTGAACTCCCACATCCGGAGAGGCCGGCCTTTGCACGGCAACATCTGTCGGATTAGCATTACCTGAATTATGCTGACAAGGTTAATGTCCCTCTCAAGAAGCTCCCGGATACGGCTCTGCAGTGTTGGTACATCACTAGCAGACCCCCAATCCCGTCCTACATTGGTCCATGGTGCCAGTTGTGACGGAGGGCCCGAGCGGAAGTCGGGGGCAGCCACCCACTTTGTGCCCCTAGGAGCCGTGACGTAAAACCACCTCCGCTGCCATAAATCGGATACCTCTGGGAAAGAACCCTCTGGCCATGGGGCATCGGCGTTCCCGCTTATTATGGCACCTCCGCACTCCGCATGTCGCCACTCGATCATCTTCGGCTTCACATTGAAGGTCTTGAGCCATAAGCCGAAGTGTGGAGTGACGTGGAGAAAAGCCTCGCACACAATGATGAACAACAAGATATGGAGGATAGCGTCCGGAGCTAGATCGTGAAAATCTAACTTGTAATAGAACATGAGCCCCCTCACAAAGGGATCAAGGGTGAGGCCCAAGCCGCGGAGGAAGTGAGGAACAAATACGACACTCTCATTTGGCTCGGGAGTAGATGACCTGCCCTGGAGCAAGAAGCCTGTGCTGGCTGTCGGCAGTCAGATATCCGACCTCCCTAAGCCTCGCAATGTCCTCCTCTTTGACCGAGGAGGCCACCCACCAGCCTTGAGGGTTGGATCCGGACATATTGGAGGATCTGGGGTGTTTGAGTTTGGGTCTCGGGTGTTAGAACTCGAGATGCGAAAGGGCGCAAGGGTGGTGGAAAAGAGGTATAGGCCTTGGCCCCTTTATAAAGGGGGTGAATATCAAGAGTCCTCAGTGTGACCGCTTGAGACTTATCTAAAAACACGGAGTCGTACCAACAGTCGTCGTGGGGTTGCGCACGCCAGTATTGATGGAAGATCCCGTAATAAGAGGAACACGATCTCTGCTTTGGCACGGCGTGCCAATAAAACCGCCTCGCAACGTGTATCGAGGTGAGCTAAGAAAAACCGGTTCGTGTTGGGCCGGGCCATGATGCAAGGGCACGACGCACAAAGATTGCCAGCAGATCTGATTTATGCTATGCTCCCTATGGTGGTATGTGAAGATCATCTTGCAGATCCGGACACGGTCTAAGTGTTCGATAATTACTTTGGAGTATTCGGAGATGGAACCCGCCTTGCAATGCCGAAGATAAAACTGTGCGCCGGACTCATCGTCATTGAAGCCTGGTTCAGGGGCTACTGAGGGAGTCCTGAATTAGGGGGTATCCGGACAGCCGGACTGTATACTTTGTCCGGGCTGTTGGAGCGTGAAGATACAAGACTCAAGACCTCATCCCGTGTTCGGTTGGGGCTCTCCTTTGCGTGGAAGACAAGCTTGGAGATCCGGATATTATATTTCCTTCCTTGTAACCGACTCCGTGTAAATCCTAGCCCTCTCCGGTGTCTATATAAACCGGAGGGTTTGGTCCTTAGAGGGACGATCACAATCATAATCAGCATAGGCTAGCTTCTAGGGTTTAGCCTCTATGATCTCGTGGTAGATCAACTCTTGTACTACTCATATCATCAATATCGATCAAGCAAGAAGTAGGGTTTTACCTCCATTGAGAGGGCCCGAACCTGGGTAAACATTGTGTCCCTTGCCTCATGTTACCATTAGCCTAAGATGCACAGATCGGGACCCCCTACCCGAGATCTGCCGGTTTTGACACCAACACCCCTTATACAGTAATTTCCACATACTACCGGGACAAGCCGCGTTGGCTAGATTCAACGGGGTACAACATTAGGCCAGTCCCGCGTGACATAGTCACAATTATGGGCAGGGCCGAACCCCACCCTTAGAGTGGAAATCATAAAGCTGCTGGAATAGCGAGGCGTGCTTGTTTATCAAATTTTGATTCGGCAACCAACTACCCGGACGCCAACTGAGGAGTCCGTGCTATTTTACGGCATGACAACCTGGTTCAGCAAGGCTCCGATTAGGCACCCGCGGTTCAACCATAAGTGGGCATGCAGCTGCCTTCAAGCATTTGTCTTTACAGAATAACTTTGGCGCAGAACAGGACTGGTGACATGGAGTCAGCTCGGACACACAAGGGCAGGAACACATAATTAAATCCCCCCTCCCAAAGGAGGCAGTCCGGATTCACTTCAGATCCATACACAGCCTCCTCTAGTCCGGCCAAGACAGGTTCCGCCAAAAACACCTCTTTTCATAATCATAAATCGTACTCATATACATAGACATGTCATCCTACTACAGTGCGTAGATTTAAATAACACTTATTGGCTGTCATTCTTCATTAAACGCCACTTTTTGCCATAAACGGCACCCGTACATCGTATTATGCCCCACTATGCCAGGGGCTTCATAATACTCACAATACGGCAACAAAGTCCAGCCACCTTTCCGGTCGCTCGGCACCCCGAACTTATAGCATTATATGCATTAGCTTCGAATCATGTCTTGGGTCATTACTTGGGTTTGCCCGACCCCCATGTTTTGGTACCTTACGTTCTGCTCCATCGGCTAAGGTAGCGCTGGGAGAACTACTGCGATTGTGTCCCGGTTCTTCCGGATGAGCACCTCAGTAGAGAAAGCCGAAAACTGACTGTCATGATACGGCGACAGCTGGTCAGCTGTTCAAGAGGTTATAAAATCTCTAAAGATTTATTCCGCATAATGCCATTATAAATGCAAAGTGCAACGGATCGGTCTCCTGATCAGGCGCCGATAGAGCCCCTAGTACGGCCCTCCGAATACCAGGGGCTGCGCCCACCATACTCGAATTCCTATGGCTAAGTGAGAGTGATAAAGCCCTATAGTCTGATTGCCTAGTTCGTGGTGGGGAACACCTCCTTAAAAGGACCCAACAATGGGATAAAGAGTGTTCAGGTATGTCCCGAACACCCCCTTACTTTTCACGTGGGGGCAGAAGCCGACGACTGGCCAACTCTCAGGTTTTGTATACATTAAACGGCCGCACAGGAAGAATAAACGTTCACACAAACATGCAATAAATAATAAAAGTGCCATTATCGCACATTACAAAGAATGGCACGACTGCCTTCAGGGAAATATAGTGTCTTTGGTACACTGATACTCCACAAGGCGGGCTCCTTTCAGGACACCTTCATAGTACAACTCGGGCTTGCGATGCTCCTTACCCTCCGGTGGTCCTCAGTCATCAGCTTCTCAGCATCAAGCTTCCCCCAGTGCACCTTCGCATGGGCAAATGCCATGCGTGCACCCTCTATGCAAACCATCGCTTAATGACATCGAGCCGAGGGCAAGCACCAACAATCCGCTTCACCAGTCCGAAGTAACTGCTTGGAATTGGCTCCGCGGGCCATAGCCGGACAATCAGGTCCTTCATGGCTAGCTCGGCCGCCTGGTGCAGTTCGACCACCTGCTTCAGCTGATCGATAAATTGCACCGGATAATTCGGCGCCAAATACTGCGACCAGAAATCCTTCTCCGCAGACTTCTTCTCCTCAGTACGGTAGAATTGGGCAGCATCTGATATGCTGCGTGGCAGGTCCGCAAACACACCTGGAGAAACAAGAATTCAGCTTGTCGCTTAGAGCCCCCATTACTATAAAAAAGTGGCCTTGAGTACAAAAGGCCTTACCAGCCGCAACCTTTCGTGCCTCCTGAATTTCCTTTAGAGCACCTCGGGCTTCTTCCCGAGCATCCTCCACGGCTTGGAGAGCTTGGGCGAGTTCGGATTCTTTCCCTACTAAACTCTGCTCCAAGGCCTCAATTTCCTTCACAGCCTCCTGAAGCTCTCGCTCAGCTTCAATGACCCTGGCCTTGTGTTTCTCACGAAGAGCCTGCTCCGCGGCGGCCTTCTCGTTGGCTTCGGCCACGGGCTTCTTCAGTGCCTCATATTCGGCACTCGCCCCTAGAGCATACGATACAAATATTTTTCATCAGGCACAACTACTCATTCGTGCCGAATTTAGGGCAAGGTTTCGACATACCTTGCTTGTCCTCCAATTGCTTCTTCACATGGCCAAGTTCCTCTTCGGCCCGTTCCAGACTCTGCTTTAGTCCGGACACCTCCGCATTATGAGCGGCGGTCATCCCTGTAGCTGCCTGTTTTCAAACAAAGGGATACACGTCATTAACTAAGTCTCCTGCAACGTGGATGATTTGATCCCCTGTCCGGCTTTCTCTCTCTTTCGCCGGACAGTGCATCAAGGGCTACTACTCACACTGTGACAATCTCCAAAAGGTTTCTAAAAACATACCTCAAAGCCCTTTATAAGGCGAAGGCAGGACTCATTTAGTCCGCGCTCGGTGGACTGAATCTTTTCAATCACCGCACCCATGAGGGTCCGATGTTCATCGACGATAGACACGCTCCTTCACGCTATCGATTGGCCACCCGACAGCTCTGCTTGGACAGAGGTTGCTGGTGGAGTAGGCAACCTCCCTCCATCAAAGGTGGCTGCTCGCCCGATCCTGGTGCTTTAAAGCTCTCCAGGAACGCGTCTGGCTGCGGTCCGAACCTAAGATCGCTCCCGCCGTCGACACGCCTGGGAGCCGCTGCTCCTGTGTGTCCGGCCCCAGGGATATGCCCCCCTGGACCGGGTCCCGTTGAGACGATACCTCGGTGTTGCACCTAGGCTTCAGGGAAGGGGCCTCTGGAGGCGTTTCGCTCGCCAGGGCATCAGAGCTCAGTGAATCCTCTGATGAGGACTGTCCGGCGTGGGACCTCGCCGGGCTGCGCAAAATATGGCAACGGATAAAACTACCATGTCCTAACAACCCTGGGCGCGTATGCGTGTTCGGATTTCATATACTTACGACTTTTTCAGGGGCCGGACCCTGGGATCCCACTCCGGGCTGCTATCAACAGCCGCGGTGGACGCCTCTGGGAGGGAACCTTTCCCCCTCTTTGGCGATTCGGCCTCCAGGGATGAGGAAGTCGTCCTTTTCTTCCCACCCCCTGCGAGGGACTCGTCTTCCTCCTCCTCCTCTTCATCTTCGGAGGAGGGATGGTCGCTGGAGTCTTCGGATTTTGCATCCGAAGCATCACAATGACGGAGGCCACTCCGGGTCTTCTTGATCTTCTTGGAAGCCTCTTTCTTCGGTGCCTCGTAAGGCGCTGGGACCAGCATCTTCGTTAGAAGAGGTCCGGCCGGTTCCTCCGGCAGCGGGGCAAGACAGTGTATCCGCTCCACCATTTTTATCCATCCCTGGGGTTATGGTAAAGCATGATAAAAGTGTCTCCCTCAGGACATGCCAACTGAAGCATGGATGTACAGAGCACAACAATGACTTACCGGACTTGCAGAGTGGGATAGTTGATACCCACGGTCCTCGATGAAGCCCGGCCATGGTTTGCCGGACATAAAGAGCACCTTCCAGATATCCTTGTGGGAGGAACCATAGAGCTCCCGTAGGGTCTGGTGCTCAGTTGGGTCGTATTTCCACAAATTGCAGGCTCGACGCTGGCAAGGGAGAACTAGGGGAACTAACATCACCTGGACTATGTTGACAAGTTTGACATCCTTGTCGACCACACTCTGGACGCGCCTTTGGAGCAGTGACAGCTCATCGGACGAGGAACAGTTCAGGCCCTTCTTGGGCTAGGACGTGAGCCATAGTGGGGCTCCGGATCTGAACTCAGGAGCAGCAGACCACTTTTTGCCGCGCGGTTCGGTGATGTAGAACCACTGCTGCTGCCACTCCTTGACGGAGTCATTAAAGGCACCCGTCGGCCATACGATCTTGGGCATTTTGCTCACCATGGCACCGCTACACTCGACATGCTCGCCACTCACCACCTTGGGCTTCACATTGAAAATCTTCAGCCATAGGCCGAAGTGAGGCGAAATTCGGAGAAAAGCCTCACACATGACGATGAATGTCGAGATATTAAGGAATGAATTGGGGGACAGATCATGAAAATCATTCCTGTAATAATACATGATACCGCGAACGAATGGGTGAAGGGGAAACCCGAGCCCGCGGACAAAATGACGAAGAAACACGACCCTCTCATGGGGCTCCAGAGTAGAGACGATCTGTCCCGCTGGCGGAAGACGGTGGCCGATCTTCTTGACCAGGTACCCAGCCTCTCAGAGCCTTTTGATATCCTTCTCCTGGATGGTAGAGGCCACCCATTTGCATCCTGCTCCAGATCCGGACATCTTTGGAGAACCTCTCTTCGGTGGAGAAGAAGAGTGCTTCGGCGCTAGGGCTCGAACAGAGGTGAATGGATGAGCGGAAGGAAAAGGTGTGGGTAAAAAGGAGGAGACCTTATCTCTTTATAGAGGCGGTAAAAGCTTTTGCGCCTCCCCACTTATCTGGTGGAACCCACTCGTTCCCCACTCGTTGCAATTATCGGTGCGGTTGGGCTGCCCACACCCGTATTGATGAGAATCCCGTGATAAGGGGACATGATCTCTGCTTTGGCAAGACGTGCGCGCTGTGGCTGGTTGTGGGAAAACGGTTCGAATAATGACCCGACCGTAGTGTCATGTCATGTTGTCTAAAGTTGTCAACAGATTACATTTCTGAAATATCATTCTCTCTATGGTGGTGTATGAAGCTCATCTTGTAGATCCGGACACGGTTTAAGTGTTCGGTAATTACTTTGGAGTATTCGGAGATGGAACCCGCCTTGCAATACTGAAGACAAAACTGCGCGCCGGACTCATTGTCATTGAAGCCTGGTTCAGGGGCTACTGAGGGAGTTCTGGATTAGGGGGTATTCGGACAGCCGGACTATATACTTTGGCCGAACTGTTGGACCGTGAAGGTACAAGACTCAAGACTTCGTCCCGTGTCCGGATGGGACTCTCCTTTGCGTGGAAGACAAGCTTGGCGATCCAGATATTATATTTCCTTCTTTTTAATCGACTCCATGTAAACCCTAGCCCTCTCCGGTGTCTATATAAAGTGGAGAGTTTAGTCCTTAGAGACAGAATCATAATCATCATAGGCTAGCTTATAGGGTTTAGCCTCTACGATCTCGTGGTAGATCAACTCTTGTAATACCTATATCATCAATATCAATCAAGCAGGAAGTAGGGTTTTACCTCCATCGAGAGGGCCCAAACCTGGGTAAACATTGTGTCCCTTTCCTCCTATTACCATCAGCCTAAGATGCACATATCGGGACCCCCTACCCGAGATCCGCCGGTTTTGACACCGACACTCGCCGTATCATGACAGTCAGTTTTCGGCTTTCTCTATTGAGGCGCTCATCTGGAAGAACCGAGACACAATCGTAGTAGTTCTCCCTGTGCCGCCTTAGCCGATATAGCGGAACTTAAGGCAGCAAAACATGGGAGCTGGGCAAACCCAACTATTGACCCAAGACATGATTCAGAGCTGATGCATATAATGCTATAAGTTCGGGGTGTCGAACGTCTGCGAAGGTGTTTGGACTTTATTGCCGTTATCATGGGTAAAATGAAGCCCCTGGCGTATTAAGGCATATTACTATGTACGGATGCCATTTTGACGAAGAGTGTTAGTAAGAAACAACAGCGGATACACGTCATATAAAGCCACATGTTGCAATTGAATAACATGCCAATGCGTACGAATACAAGTAATGTGATAAAAAAGAAATACGACTTCAGAACCTGGTGACATCAAGCGGGAGGAGACTATGTGCGGGTCCGGAGTGTAATCGGATGGTCGTCGAAGGGCATCTCTAAAGATTCCCTTATGCATTCAAGCTGTTTCCATGCCGCCAGTCCTGACCTACGCGAAAGTGGACCTGCAAAGATAGTGCAAAAAATATATTTATGTGCCACGGAGCGGTTAAGCCTCATTGTGTGGCTTATCCTAGCTGTGCCTCCGTTTACTGCCGAAGTGTTTTAATTGAGCTTCGGACGAGCCGAGCTATCCTGCCACGGAGTAGTTCAGACTCCCTTGACTGTGTCCGGGAGCTTGGCTAACGACTCGAGGTTCGATGGAAAGATGCCTTTCGTTGCTTCTACTGTCAAGGTGGCAGTACGCTCTTCGGCTCAGAGGTGGAGCTCGGCCTTGCCATTAACCGTTATGACGCCACACGGACTGGGCATCTTGAGCTTACGGTAGGCATAGTGTGGCACCGCGTTGAATCGACCAGACACGGTTCATCCAAGAAGTGCATGATAATTACTGTGGAAAGGGACGATGTCAAAGACTAACTCTTCGGTACGACAATTGTTTGGTGATCCGAATGTTGGGGAACGTTGCAGAAAATAAAAAAATTCTATGCTTCACCAAGATCAATCTATGGAGTCTTCTAGCAACGAGAGAGAGGATTGCATCTACATACCCCTTGTAGATCGCGCGCGGAAGCATTCAAGAGAACGGGGTTGAGGGAGTCGTACTCATCGTGATCCAAATCACCGGAGATCCTAGCGCCGAACGGACGGCACCTCCGCGTTCAACACACGTACGGTTGGGAAGACGTCTCCTCCTTCTTGATCCAGCAAGGGGGAAGGAGAGGTTGATGGATATCCAGTAGCACGACGGCGTGGTGGTGGATGCAGCAGCGATCTTGGGGCTTCGCCAAACTTCTGCGAGAGGGAGAGGTGGTGCGTGGGGAGAGGGAGGCGCCAGGGACTTGGGTGCGGCTGCCCTCCCTCCCCCATCTTTATATAGGGCCCCTGGGGGGCGCCGGCCCTAGGAGATCCAATCTCCAAGGGGGGCGACGGCCAAGGGGGTGGCTTGCCCCCAAGCCAGGTGAGGCGCCCCCCACCCCAAGGGTTTCCAACCCTAGGCGCCAGGGGGCCTAGGGGGGGCGCACCAGCCCACTAGGGGCTGGTTCCCCTCCCAATTCAGCCCATGGGGCCCTTCGAGATAGGTGGCCCCACCAGGTGGACCCCAGGGACCCTTCCGGTGGTCCCGGTACAATATCGGTGACTCCCGAAACTTTCCCGATGGCCGAAACAGGACTTCCTATATATAATTCTTCACCTCCGGACCATTCCGTAACTCCTCGTGATGTCCGGGATCTCATCCGGGGCTCCGAACAACTTTCGGGTTACTGCATACTTATATCTCTACAACCCTAGTGTCACCGAACCTTAAGTGTGTAGACCCTACGGGTTCGGGAGACATGCAGACATGACCGAGACACCTCTCCGGTCAATAACCAATAGCGGGATCTGGATACCCATGTTGGCTCCCACATGCTCCTCGATGATCTCATCGGATGAACCACGATGTCAAGGATTCAATCAATCCTGTATACAATTCCCTTTGTCAATCGGTACGTTACTTGCCTGAGATTCGATCGTCGGTATCCCAATACCTCATTTAATCTCGTTACCGGCAAGTCACTTTACTCGTACCGTAATGCATGATCCCATGACCAGACACTTGGTCACATTGAGCTCATTATGATGATGCATTACCGAGTGGGCCCAGAGATACCTCTCCATCATACGGAGTGACAAATCCCAGTCTCGATTCGTGCCAACCCAACAGACACTTTCGGAGATACCCGTAGTGCACCTTTATAGTCACCCAGTTACATTGTGACGTTTGGCACACCCCAAGCACTCATACGGTATCCGGGGGTTGCACAATCTCATGGTCTAAGGAAATGATAACCTAGCAATACGAACTACACGATCTTTGTGCTATGCTTAGGATTGGGTCTTGTCCATCACATCATTCTCCTAATGATGTGATCCCGTTATCAATGACATCCAATGTCCATAGTCAGGAAACCATGACTATCTGTTGATCAACGAGCTAGTCAACTAGAGGCTCACTAGGGACGTGTTGTGGTCTATATATTCACACATGTATTACGATTTCCGGATAACACAATTATAGCATGAACAATAGACAATTATCATGAACAAGGAAATATAATAATAACCATTTTATTATTGCCTCTAGGGCATATTTCCAACAGTCTCCCACTTGCACTAGAGTCAATAATCTAGTTACATTGTGATGAATCGAACACCCATAGCGTTCTGGTGTTGATCATGTTTTGCTCTAGGGAGAGGTTTAGTCAACGGATCTGCTATATTCAGGTCCGTATGTACTTTACAAATATCTATGTCTCCATCTTGAACATTTTAACGAATGGAGTTGAAGCGACGCTTGATGTGCCTGGTCTTCTTGTGAAACCTGGGCTCCTTGGCAAGTGCAATAGCTCCAGTGTTGTCACAGAAGAGTGTGATCGGCCCCGACGCATTGGGTATGACTCCTAGGTCGGTGATGAACTCCTTCATGCAGATTGCTTCATGCGCTGCCTCCGAGGCTGCCATGTACTCCGCTTCACATGTAGATCCCGCCACGACACTTTGCTTGCAACTGCACCAGCTTACTGCCCCACCATTCAAAATATACACGTATCCGGTTTGTGACTTCGAGTCATCCAGATCTGTGTCAAAGCTAGCGTCAACGTAACCCTTTACGACAAGCTCTTCGTCACCTCCATATACGAGAAACATATCCTTAGTCCTTTTCAGGTACTTTAGGATGTTCTTGACCGTTGTCCAGTGTTCCATGCCGGGATTACTTTGGTACCTTCCTACCAAACTTACGGCAAGGTTTATATCAGATCTGGTACAGGTCATGGCATACATGATAGACCCTATGGCTGAGGCATAGGGGGCGACACTCATCTTTTCTCTATCTTCTGCTGTGGTCGGACATTGAACTGAGCTCAATTTCACACCTTGCAACATAGGCAAGAACCCCTTCTTGGACTGATCCATATTGAACTTCTTCAATATCTTATCAAGGTATGTGCTTTGTGAAAGACCTATGAGGCGTCTCGATCTATCTCTATAGATCTTGGTGCCTAATATGTAAGCAGCTTATCCAAGGTCCTTCATTGAAAAACACTTATTCAAGTAGGCATTAACACTGTCCGAAAGTTCTATATCATTTCCCATCAAAAGTATGTCATCCACATATAATATGAGAAATGCTACAGAGCTCCCACTCACTTTCTTGTAAATGCAGGCTTCTCCATAAGTCTGCATGAACCCAAACGCTTTGATCATTTCATTAAAGCGAATGTTCCAACTCCGAGATGCTTGCACCAGCCCATAGATGGAGTGCTGGAGCTTGCATGCCTTGTTAGCATTCTTAGGGTCGACAAAACCTTCTGGCTGCATCATATACAGTTCTTCCTTAAGATGACCATTAAGGAATGCCGTTTTGACGTCCATTTGCCATATATCATAATCATAGTATGCGACAATTGCTAACATGATTCGGACGGACTTCAGCTTCGCTACGGGAGAGAATGTCTCATCGTAGTCAATCCCTTGAACTTGTCGATAACCCTTAGCGACAAGTTGAGCTTTATAGATGGTAACATTACCATCCGCGTCCGTCTTCTTCTTAAAGATCCATTTGTTTTCTATCGCTCGCCGATCATCAGGCAAGTCTGTCAAAGTCCGTACTTTGTTTTCGTACATGGATCCTATCTCGGATTGCATGGCTTCAAGCCATTTGTTGGAATCTGGGCCCGCCATTGCTTCTTCATAGTTCGAAGGTTCACCGTTGTCTAACAAACATAATTTCCAGGACAGGGTTGCCATACCACTCTGGTGTGGAACGTGTCCGCGTGGACCTACGAAGTTCAGTAGTAACTTGATCCGAAGTACGTTGATCATCATCATTAGTTTCCTCTCTAGTCAGTGCAGGCAACATAGGAACATCTTCCTGAGCTGCGCTACTTTCAAGAGGAAGTACTTCATCAAGTTCCACTTTCCTCCCACTTACTTCTTTTGAGAGAAACTCTTTCTCCAGAAAGGACCTGTTCTTGGCAACAAAGATCTTGCCCTCGGATCTGAGGTAGAAGGTATACCCAATGGTTTCCTTAGGGTATCCTATGAAGACACATTTTTCCGACTTGGGTTCGAGCTTTTCAGGTTGAAGTTTCTTGACATAAGCATCGCATCCCCAAACTTTTAGAAATGACAGCTTAGGTTTCTTCCCAAACCATAATTCATACGGTGTCGTCTCAACGGATTTAGACGGTGCCCTATTTAAAGTGAATGTAGCTGTCTCTAGAGCGTATCCCCAAAATGATAGCGGTAAATTGGTAAGTAACATCATAGATCGCACCATATCCAATAGAGTGCGATTACGATGTTCGAACACACTGTTACACTGAGGTATTCCAGGCGGCGTGAGTTGTGAAACAATTCCACATTTCCTTAAGTGTGTACCAAATTCGTGACTTAAGTATTCACCCCCACGATCTGATCGTAAGAACTTTATCTTTCAGTCATGTTGATTCTCTAACTCATTATGAAATTCCTTGAACTTTTCAAAAATCTCAGACTTGTGTTTCATCCAGTAGACATACCCATATCTACTCAAGTCGTCAGTGAGAGTGAGAACATAATGATATCCTCCGCGAGCTTCGACGTTCATTGGACCGCACACATCAGTATGTATGATTTCCAATAAGTTGGTTGCTCGGTCCATTGTTCCGGAGAACGGAGTCTTGGTCATTTTGCCCATGAGGCATGGTTCACATGTGTCAAATGATTCATAATCAAGAGACTCTAAAAGTCCATCAGCATGGAGCTTCTTCATGCACTTGACACCAATGTGACCAAGGCGGCAGTGCCACAAGTATGCGGGACTATCGTTAGCAACTTTACATCTTTTGGTATTCACACTATGAATATGTGTAACATTACGCTCGAGATTCATTAAGAATAAACCATTCACCGGCGGGGCATGACCATAAAACATATCTCTCATATAAATAGAACAACCATTATTCTCAGATTTAAATGAGTAGCCATCTCGAATTAAACGAGATCCTGATACAATGTTCATGCTCAAAGCTGGCACTAAATAACAATTATTGAGGTTTAAAACTAATCCCGTAGGTAAATGTAGAGGCAGCATGCCGACGGCGATCACATCGACCTTGGAACCATTCCCGACGCGCATCGTCACCTCGTCCTTCGCCAGTCTCCGCTTATTCCGCAGCTCCTGCTTTGAGTTACAAATATGAGCAACCACACTGGTATCAAATACCCAGGAGCTACTACGAGTGCTGGTAAGGTACACATCAATAACATGTATATCACATATAACTTTGGTGTTGCCGGCCTTCTTGTCTGCTAAGTACTTGGGGAAGTTCCGCTTCCAGTGACCACTTCCCTTGCAATAAAAGCACTCAGTCTCAGGCTTGGGTTCATTCTTTGACTTCTTCCCGGCAACTAGCTTACCGGGCGCGGCAACTCCCTTGTCGTCCTTCTTGAAGTTCTTCTTACCGTTGCCTATCTTGAACTTAGTGGTTTTATTCACCATCAACACTTGATGTTCCTTTCTGATCTCCACCTCCGCTGATTTCAGCATTGAATATACCTCAGGAATGGTCTTTTCCATCCCCTGCATATTGAAGTTCATCACAAAGCTCTTGTAGCTCGATGGAAGCGACTGAAGGATCCTGTCAATGACCGCGTCATCCGGGAGATTAACTCCCAGCTGAGTCAAGCGGTTGTGCAACCCAGACATTTTGAGTATGTGCTCACTGACAGAACTATTTTCCTCCATCTTACAACTGAAGAACTTGTCGGGGACTTCATATCTCTCGACCCGGGCATGAGCTTGGAAAACCATTTTCAGCTCTTCGAACATCTCATATGCTCTGTGTTGCTCAAAACAATTTTGGAGCCCCGGTTCTAAGCTGTAAAGCATGCCGCATTGAACGAGGGAGTAATCATCAGCACGAGATTGCCAAGCGTTCATAACGTCTTGGTTCTCTGGGATGGGTGCTTCACCTAGCGGTGCTTCTAGGACATAATCTTTCTTGGCAGCTATGAGGATGATCCTCAGGTTCCGGACCCAGTCCGTATAGTTGCTGCCATCATCTTTCAGCTTGGTTTTCTCTAGGAACGCGTTGAAGTTGAGGGCAACATTAGCATGGGTCATTTGATCTACAAGACATATTGTAAAGATTTTAGACTAAGTTCATGATAATTAAGTTCATCTAATCAAATTATTCAATGAACTCCCACTCAGATAGACATCCCTCTAGTCATCTAAGTGAAACATGATCCAAGTCAACTAGGCCGTGTCCGATCATCACGTGAGATGGACTAGTCAACATCGGTGAACATCTTCATGTTGATCGTATCTTCTATACGACTCATGCTCGACCTTTCGGTCTTCCGTGTTCCGAGGCCATGTCTGTACATGCTAGGCTCGTCAAGTCAACCTAAGTGTATTGCGTGTGTAAATCTGGCTTACACCCGTTGTATTCGAACGTTAGGATCTATCACACCCGATCATCACGTGGTGCTTCTAAACAACGAACCTTCGCAACGGTGCACAGTTAGGGGGAACACTTTCTTGAAATTATTGCGAGGGATCATCTTATTTAAGCTACCGTCATTCTAAGCAAATAAGATGTAAAACATGATAAACATCACATGCAATCAAATAGTGACATGATATGGCCAATATCATATTGCTCCTTTGATCTCCATCTTCGGGGCGCCATGATCATCTTTGTCACCGGCATGACACCATGATCTCCATCATCGTGTCTTCATGAAGTTGTCACGCCAACGATTACTTCTACTTCTATGGCTAACACATTTAGCAATAAAGTAAAGTAATTTACATGGCGTTATTCAATGACACGCAGGTCATACAAAAATAAAGACAACTCCTATGGCTCCTGCCGGTTGTCATACTCATCGACATGCAAGTCGTGATTCCTATTACAAGAACATGATCAATCTCGTACATCACATATATCATTCATCACATCCTTTTGGCCATATCACATCACAAGGCATATGATGCAAAAACAAGTTAGACGTCCTCTAATTGTTGTTGCAAGTTTATCGTGGCTTCTATAGGTTTCTAGCAAGAACGATTCTTACCTACGTAAAACCACAACGTGATATGCCAATTTCTATTTACCCTTCATAAGGACCCTTTTCATCGAATCCGCTCCAACTAAAGTGGGAGAGACAGACACCCGCTAGCCACCTTATGCAACTAGTGCATGTCAGTCGGTGGAACCTGTCTCACGTAAGCGTACGTGTAAGGTCAGTCCGGGCCACTTCATCCCACGATGCCGCCGAAGCAAGATAAGACTAGTAGTGGCAAGAAAATTGACAACATCTACGCCCACAACAAATTTGTGTTCTACTCGTGCATAGTAACTACGCATAGACCTAGCTCATGATGCCACTGTTGGGGAACGTTGCAGAAAATAAAAAAATTCTACGCTTCACCAAGATCAATCTATGGAGTCATCTAGCAACGCGAGAGAGGATTGCATCTACATACCCTTGTAGATCACGCGCGGAAGCGTTCAAGAGAATGGGGTTGAGGGAGTCGTACTCGTCGTGATCCAAATCACCGGAGATCCTAGCGCCGAACGGACGGCACCTCCGCGTTCAACACACGTACGGTTGGGAAGACATCTCCTCCTTCTTGATCCAGCAAGGGGTAAGGAGAGGTTGATGGAGATCCAGCAGCACGACGGCGTGGTGGTGGATGCAGCAGCGATCTTGGCAGGGCTTCGCCAAACTTCTGCGAGAGGGAGAGGTGGTGCGTGGGGAGAGGGAGGCGCTAGGGACATGGGTGCGGCTTCCCTCCCTCCCCCCTCTTTATATAGGGCCCCTAGGGGGGCGGCCCTAGGAGATCCAGTCTCCAAGGGGGGCGGCGGCCAAGGGGGGTGTCTTGCCCCCCAAGCCAGGTGAGGCGCCCCCCACCCCTCGGGTTTCCAACCCTAGGCGCCGGGGGGCCCAAAGTGGGCGCATCAGCCCACCAGGGGCTGGCTCCCCTCCCACTTCAGCCCATGGGGCCCTCTGGGATAGGTGGCCCCACCCGGTGGACCCCCGGGACCCTTCCGGTGGTCCCGGTACAATATCGGTGACTCCCGAAACTTTCCTGATGGCCGAAATTGGACTTCCTATATATAATTCTTCACCTCCGGACCATTCCGGAACTCCTCGTGACGTCCGAGATCTCATCCGGGACTCCGAACAACTTTCAGGTTACTGCATACTTATATCTCTACAACCCTAGCGTCACCGAACCTTAAGTGTGTAGACCCTACGGGTTCGGGAGACATGCAGACAAGACCGAGACACCTCTCCGGTCAATAACCAACAGCAGGATCTGGATACCCGTGTTGGCTCCACATGCTCCTCGATGATCTCATCGGATGAACCATGATGTTGAGGATTCAATCAATCCCGTATACAATTCCCTTTGTCAATCGGTACGTTACTTGCCTGAGTTTCGATCGTCGGTATCCCAATACCTCGTTTAATCTCGTTACCGGCAAGTCACTTTACTCATACCGTAATGCATGATCCCGTGACCAGACACTTGGTCACATTGAGCTCATTATGATGATGGATTACTGAGTGGGGCCAGAGATACCTCTCCGTCATACGGAGTGACAAATCCCAGTCTCGATTCGTGCCAACCCAACAGACACTTTCGAAGATACCCGTAGTGCACCTTTATAGTCACCCAGTTACGTTGTGACGTTTGGCACACCCAAAGCACTCCTACGGTATCCGGGGGTTGCACAATCTCATTGTCTAAGGAAATGATACTTGACATTTGGAAAAGCTCTAGCAAAACGAACTACACGATCTTTGTGCTATGCTTAGGATTGGGTCTTGTCCATCACATCATTCTCCTAATGATGTGATCCCGTTATCAATGACATCCAATGTCCATAGTCAGGAAACCATGACTATCTGTTGATCAACGAGCTAGTCAACTAGAGGCTCACTAGGGACGTGTTGTGGTCTATATATTCACACATGTATTACGATTTCCGGATAACACAATTATAGCATGAACAATAGACAATTATCATGAACAAGGAAATATAATAATAACCATTTTATTATTGCCTCTAGGGCATATTTCCAACACTGAAGACTACCTTCAGAGCGATGGAGCCTGTACAACGGGCCTCCATACCTGGTATAACACCTTTAAAGGTGGTTTTAGTGGGCTTGATCATCGAATGATCAATACCCATCTTGCGCACTGTGTCCTGATATAGCAGGTTTAGACTGCTGCCTCCGTCCATATGGACTCGTGTGAGGTGGAATCCGTCAATTATTGGGTCGAGGACGAGTGCGGCTGAATTACCCTAATTGGTATTGGTCGGACGATCCGTATGATTGAAAGTGATCGGCCATAGTTTATATTATGGGGCGACTGGCTCCGTTAAGTCGACATCCCTAAGAGTGCACGTCCGTTCCCGTTTGGGGATGTGGATGGCATTTATCATATTCACCGTTTTGATTTGCGGGGGAAATCTCCTTTGCCCTCCTTTGTTTGGTGATCGGGGCTCCTTGTCGTTGTCATCGCTTTGAGAACCTTTCTCCTTGTTTGCGGCACCTGACCTGCTGGCTTTTTTGAAGACCCAGCATTCTCTGTTGGTATGATTGGCTGGTGTTCCTGGGGTGCCATGAATTTGGCATTGACGATTGAGTATGCGGTCCAGACTGGACGGGCCTGAATTGTTCTTTTGGAATGGCTTTTTCCGCTAACCGGACTTAGCGCCACTAAATCAGCATTGACTGTCGTGTCTTCGGCGTTATCACCATTTTTGCGATGCTTGTGTTTGTTGCGTCGGGGCTTGCCATTGCTATCCCTGGCCTCTGATGTGCCAAGATTGCTTGTTGTTTTGTTGCTACGAGCCAACCAGCTATCCTTCACTAGTAGAAAAAGGGTCAAACGTGAAGCACATTAGTGCCGGTTTGTATTTGAGCCGGCACAAATGTATACATTAGTGCCGGTTCCAACGGCTAGCCGGGCCGCTCTCATTAGTACCGGTTCGTGGCTAACCTTTAGCACCGGTTCGTGCCACAAACCGGTACTAATGAGAGTGGTGGCAGGATGTTGTCAGTCTGGGCCCCCTCCAGCACCTTTAGTACCGGTTCTTGGCACAAACCGGTACTAAAGGTCGTCCTACATAAACCCTTCGTCCACCCGAGCTCGCTCTGTTCTTCCCCTTTCCCCTCTCCTCTCTGTTCTTCCCCTCTTCCTCTCGAGCTCATCACACATTTTGCCCAAAATTTATCAAGATTTGAAGGCCCCCATCCATTCAAATGATCACAAAGGTTAGCAACTTTGTCCTTTCATCTCTCATTGCTAGATTAGCTCTTGCAATGCTTTATATAGTTATTAATTTGTGAGTTTAGTAATTTGGGAGGAAATATATATATGTGCTAGTATTTGATTTATTGCAATTTGAGGTTAAAATAACACTTAGTTTGCATATGTAGGTGTGGTTTACTTAGTGCCTTCTAAATCTCCATCGTAACCACCGTCGATCGCTCGCACCGTCCCGTCGCCAGCACCACCTTGTGGTGAGCCTCTTGTTCATGAAATTTTATATAAAAAATTGATGTTTGTGTGATTTGGATATATAGTTACTCGTATAATAATTATCTTACCCGTACATTGTTTGTTGTACATAGTGCCATGGTTTTGATATCCGTCCCCGTCGGCCCTCGTCCTTGTTATGATTCGGATGTGGTATATTCTCTTTTAAAACTATTTGTTGCATTTCGTGTTTATGACAAATTATGTCCATCAAGTTGACATAGATATTTTTATCTAGGAGGTATGTGAACCGGAAATTCCAACCGACCCTATTGTCGAGAGGTTAAATTTAGTTGAAAGAGAAAACGAGTACTTGAAAGAAAAACTAAAAAGAATTGAGGGGGAGAAGATGGAATTGGAGTTGCATGTTGCCGATGTCGTCGATGATCACAAGATCAAGATGGAGAAAATGCGCTTGAAGATTAGAAAGATTAGAAAATATGCCATCGATAGTGAGGCTTGGTATCATTATGTTGTTGGATCAATTGTTACCTTAGTTGCGATCTTGATCGCATTTGTTGTTGCATTTAAATGCTTTAGCTCGAGAGTTATTTGTTTGTTGCATTTAAGTGTTGTATGAACTTTATGTATGAACTTGTTTTAATTTGGTCTATTCGGTGTTGTGTAATGAAGATGAGCCAGCAATGGATGTACGATAACCGATGCTCTCCCCAGTTCATTGAGGGCGTGCATACTTTTCTGCTTGCGGCTGAGGCAAACAAGCGGGCGGATGGTTTTATGCCTTGTCCATGTGCTGGCTGTAAGAATGGTCGCAATTACTCTACGTCAAGAACCATTCACGTCCACCTGTTTGAGTCCGGTTTCATGCCCCACTATAATGTTTGGACCAAGCACGGAGAAAGAGGGGTTATGATGGAAGACAATGAAGAAGAAGAGGACGACGACAGCTATCCTGGCCATGGGTTCCCTAAATACGATGATACAACAATGGGGGAAGAAGCTGAGCCGGTAATGTGGGAAGAAGCTAAAGAAGAGGCATCAGATGAGCCCGTTGATGATCTAGGTCGGTCCATTGCCGATGCAAAGAGAAACAGCGCAAGTGATTTGGAGAAGAAGAAGTTGCAGCGCATGTTAGAGGATCACAAAAAATTGTTGTACCCGAATTGCGTAGGTGACAAGAAAAAGCTGGGCACCACACTGGAATTGCTGCAATGGAAGGCAGAGAATGGTGTATCTGACAAGGGATTTGGAAAGTTGCTGGTAATGATAAAGGATATGCTTCCAAAGGACAACGAATTGCCCGAGAGTACGTACGAAGCAAAGAAGGTTGTCTACCCTCTAGGGTTAGAGGTGCAGAAGATACATGCATGCCCTAATGATTGCATCCTCTACCACGGTGAGTACGAGGATTTGAACGCTTGCCCGGTATGTGGTGCATTGCGCTATAAGATCAGCCGCGATGAGCATGGTGATGTCGAGGGCGAGCGCCCCAGGAAGAAGATTCCTGCCAAGGTGATGTGGTATTCTCCTATAATACCACGGTTGAAATGTTTGTTCCAAAACAAAGAGCATGCCAAGGCGATGCGATGGCACAGAGAAGACCGTAAGAAAGACGGAAAGTTGAGAGTACCAGCTGATGGGTCGTAGTGGAGAAAAATCGAAAGAAAGTACGGGAAGGAGTTTGCAGATGACGCAAGGAGCGTATGGTTTGGTCTAAGTGCAGATGGCATTAATCCTTTTGGGGAGCAGAGCAGCAACCATAGCACCTGGCCTGTGACTCTATGTTTGTATAACCTTCCTCCTTGGTTGTGCATGAAGCGGAAGTTCATTATGATGCCAGTGCTCATCCAAGGCCCTAAGCAACCCGGCAGCGACATTGATGTGTACCTAAGGCCATTAGTTGAAGAACTCTTACAACTATGGAATGGAACAGGTGTACGTGCGTGGGATGAGCACATGGGGGAAGAATTTGACCTAAAGGCGTTGTTGTTCGTGACCATCAATGATTGGCCTGCTCTCAGTAACCTTTCAGGACAGATAAACAAGGGATACCGCGGATGCACGCACTGTTTGGATGATACCGACAGTATATATTTGAATAGTTGTAAGAAGAATGTGTACCTGGGACATCGTCGATTTCTTCCGAGCAGTCATCCCGTAAGAAAGAAAGGCAAGCATTTCAAAGGTGAGGCGGATCACCGGACGAAGCCTCGCCACCGTACTGGTGCTGATGTACATGATATGGTCAAGGATTTGAAGGTGATATTTGGAAAGGGTCCTGGCGGACAACCTGTTCCAAAGGACGCTGACGGACGCGCACCCATGTGGAAGAAGAAATCTATATTTTGGGACCTGCCATATTGGAAAGACCTAGAGGTCCGCTCCGCAATCGACATGATGCACGTGACGAAGAATCTTTCTGTGACCCTGCTTGGCTTCTTGGGCGTGTATGGGAAGACAAAAGATACACCTGAGGCACGGGAGGACCAGCAACGTATGCACGGAGAAGACATCATACATCAGGGTCATGCAAGCTACGCTCTTACCTAAGAAGAGAAGGAAATCTTCTTTGAATGCCTGCTTAGTATTAAGGTACCGTCTAGCTTCTCGTCGAATATAAAGGGAATAATAAACATGGCAGAGAAAAAGTTCCAGAACCTAAAGTCTCATGACTGCCACGTGATTATGACGCAACTGCTTCCGGTTGCATTGAGGGGGCTTCTACCGGAAAACGTTCGATTAGCCATTGTGAGGCTATGTGCATTTCTCAATGCAATCTCTCAGAAGGTAATCGATCCAGAAATCATACCAAGGTTACAGAATGATTTGGTGCAATGTCTTGTCAGTTTCGAGTTGGTGTTCCCACCATCCTTCTTCAACATCATGACACACGTCCTAGTTCACCTATGCGAAGAGATTAACGTTTTGGGTCCTGTATTTCTACACAATATGTTCCCCTTTGAGAGGTTCATGGGAGTCTTAAAGAAATATGTTCATAACCATGCTAGGCCAGAAGGAGGCATCTCCAAGGGCCATCAAAATGAGGAGGTCATTGAGTTTTGTATTGACTTTATTCCTGACCTTAAGCCGATTGGTGTTCCTGAATCGCGGCATAAGGGCAGACTGGATGGAAAAGGCATGCTAGGAGGGGAACAAATAATATGTATGGACGGACATTCTCTCACTGAAGCACACTACACAGTTCTACAGAATTTCGCCTTGGTGGCTCCGTATATGGATGAACACAAGAATTTGCTACGCTCCAAACACCTGGAGTGGTCTGATGACTGGATTACACGTGAACAAACTAGGAGTTTCGCCAGCTGGTTGCAGACACGTACCATGCATGACACCTCTATTGAAGATGACCTGTACTTGCTGTCCTAGTTACCATCTTCGAATATAATGACTTTCAAAGGGTATGAGATAAATGGTAATACATTTTACACGATCGCCCAAGATAAGAAGAGCACCAACCAAAACAGTGGTGTCCGCTTTGATGCAGAAACCAAGACGGGAAAGGAAACATATTATGGTTATATACAGGACATATGGGAACTTGACTATCGATGTGGTTTAAAGGTCCCTTTGTTTCGGTGCAAATGGGTCAATATGACACGAGGCGGGGTAACGGAAGACCCGTAGTACGGAATGACAACAGTGGATCTCAACAATCTTGCGTATGCAGACGAACCATTCGTCCTAGCCAATGATGTGGCACAGGTTTTCTATGTGAAGGACATGTCTACCAAGCCAAGAAAAAGAAAAGATAAGGAAGCGAATGCATCGTACGATGAGCCAAAGCGGCACATAGTTCTTTCTGGGAAGAGAAACATCGTGGGAGTGGATGACAAGACAGACAAGTCAGAAGATTATGAAAAGTTTGATGAAATTGCTCCATTCACAGGGTGAATATTGACCCGAGCATCCCGTTAAATGATGAAGATTTTCCATGGTTACGGCACAAAGGGACACACGCGAAGAAAAAGTTTCACACCCAAAGATCTGGGATGTGATCGGCTTCACTAGCTATCATCACTTTCTTCTATGTTTCGCACCGAGAGGGGAATCTCTGTAATAGTTAGGGTAGTTGTGTGTTTTCGCATTTGAAACACGAAGAAATTTTATGTGTAAACAAATTCTTTACTGATTTTTAAAGTTAAGTTATTCACAAACTAGTGATTCACACTAATTTGAAATAATTCAAAATTTAAACTATTCAAATTTGAAAACTACGGGCACTAACAGAAAGTTTGTAATTTTTTGTACCTAAAACAAAAATGTTCACAAAGAAACTCTAAATACACAAAAAAACACAAAAATAAATAAAGCAAAAAAATAAAAAAAAGCCCTAACAGAAAGTTTGTAATTTTTGTTGGGGAACGTAGCAGAAATTCAAAATTTTCCTACGTGTCACCAAGATCTATCTATGGAGAAACTAGCAACGAGGGAAGGAGAGTGCATCTACATACCCTTGTAGATCGCTAAGCGGAAGCGTTCAAGTGAACGGGGTTGAAGGAGTCATACTCGTCGTGATCCAAATCACCGGAGATCCTAGTGCCGAACGGACGGCACCTCCGCGTTCAACACACGTACAGCCCGGTGACGTCTCCCATGCCTTGATCCAGCAAGGAGAGAGGGAGAGGTTGAGGAAGACTCCATCCAGCAGCAGCACAACGGCGTGGTGGTGGTGGAGGAGCGTGGCAATCCTGCAGGGCTTCGCCAAGCACCTGCGGGAGAGGAGGAGTAGGGAGAGGTAGGGCTGCGCCAAGAGGGAGAAGTTCTCATGTGTTTAGTAGCCCCAAACCTCAACTATATATAGGGGGAAGGGGGGGCTGCGCCCCCTTTAGGGTTTCCCACCCCAAGGGGTGCGGCCAGCCCTAGATGGGACTTGGGGGGCGGCCAAGAGGGGGAGAGAGGGGAGGCGCGCCTGGGGTGGGCCTTAGGGCCCATCTGCCCTAGGGTTTGCCCTCTCCCCTCCTAGTTGCGCCTTGGGAAAGGGTGGGAGGCGCACCAGCCCACTCTGGGGCTGGTCCCTTTCCACTCTAGGCCCATTCAAGCGTCCGGGGTTGGTGGCCCCACTTGGTGGACCCCCGGGATCCTCCCGGTGGTCCCGGTACGTTACCGATAAAACCCGAAACTTTTCCGGTGACCAAAACAGGACTTCCCATATATATATCTTTACCTCCGGACCATTCTGGAACTCCTCGTGACGTCCGGGATCTCATCCGGGACTCCGAACAACATTCGGTAACCACATACAAACTTCCTTTATAACCCTAGCGTCATCGAACCTTAAGTGTGTAGACCCTACGGGTTTGGGAGACATGCAGACATGACCAAGACGTTCTCCGGTCAATAACCAACAGCGGGATCTGGATACCCATGTTGGCTCCCACATGTTCCACGATGATCTCATCGGATGAACCACGATGTCAAGGACTCAATCGATCCCGTATACAATTCCCTTTGTCTAGCGGTATTTTACTTGCCTGAGATTCGATCGTCAGTATACCGATACCTTGTTCAATCTCGTTACCGGCAAGTCTCTTTACTCGTTCCATAACACATCATCCCGTGATCAACCCCTTGGTCACATTGTGCACATTATGATGATGTCCTACCGAGTGGGCCCAGAGATACCTCTCCATTTACACGGAGTGACAAATCCCAGTCTCGATCCGTGTCAACCCAACAGACACTTTCGGAGATACCTGTAGTGCACCTTTATAATCACCCAGTTACGTTGTGACGTTTGGTACACCCAAAGCACTCTTACGGTATCCGGGAGTTACACGATCTCATGGTCTAAGGAAAAGATACTTGACATTGGCAAAGCTCTAGCAAACGAACTACACGATCTTTGTGCTATGCTTAGGATTGGGTCTAGTCCATCACATCATTCTCCTAATGATGTGATCCCGTTATCAACGACATCTTAATGTCCATGGTTAGGAAACCGTAACCATCTATTGATCAACGAGCTAGTCAACTAGAGGCTTACTAGGGACATGGTGTTGTCTATATATCCACACATGTATCTGAGTTTCCTATCAATACAATTATAGCATGGACAATAAACGATTATCATGAACAAGGAAATATAATAATAACCAATTTATTATTGCCTCTAGGGCATATTTCCAACAGTCTCCCACTTGCACTAGAGTCAATAATCTAGTTCACATCGCCATGTGATTAACACTCACAGGTCACATCACCATGTAACCAACATCCAAAGAGTTTACTAGAGTCAATAATCTAGTTCACATCACTATGTGATTAACACCCAATGAGTTCTGGGTTTGATCATGTTGCTTGTGAGAGAGGTTGTAGTCAACGGGTCTGAACCTTTCAGATCCGTGTGTGCTTTACAAATCTTTATGTCATCTCCTAGATGCAGCTACCACGCTCTATTTGGAGCTATTCCAAATAACTGTTCTACTTGGAGCTATTCTAAATTATTTCTCCATTATACGTATCCGGTATCTCTACTCAGAGCTATCCGGATAGGTGTTAAGCTTGCATCGTCGTAACTCTTTACGTCGAACTCTTTATCACCTCCATAACCGAGAAAATTCCTTAGTCCACTAGTTACTAAGGATTATTTTGACCGCTGTACTGTGATCTATTCTTGGATCACTCTTGTACCCCTTGACTGACTCATGGCAAGGCACACTTCAGGTGCGGTACACAGCATAGCATACTGTAGAGGCTACGTCTAAAGCATAGGGGACGACCTTCGTCCTTTCTCTCTTTTCTGCCGAGGTCGAGCTTTAAGTCTTAACTTCGTACCTTACAACTCAGGCAAGAACTTCTTCTTTGACTGATCCATCTTGAACACCTTCAAGATCATGTCAAGGTATGTGCTCATTTGAAAGTATTATTAAGCATTTTGATCTATCCTTATAGATCTTGATGCTCAATGTTCAAGTAGCTTAATCCAGGTTTTCTATTGAAAAACACCTTTCAAATAACCCTATATGCTTTCTAGAAAATCTACGTCATCTCTGATCTATGATATGTCGACAACATATATTCATCAGAAATTCTATAGTGCTCCCACTCACTTCTTTGGAAATACAAGTTTCTCATGAACTTTGTATAAACCCAAAATCTTTGATCATTTCATCAAAGCGCACATTCCAACTCCGAGATGCTTACTCCAGTCCTTAGAAGGATTGCTGGAGCTAGCATACCTTTTAGCATCCTTAGGATCGACAAAACCTTTCTGATTGTATCACATACAACCTTTCCTTACGAAAACTGGTAAGGAAACTAGTTTTGATCTGCCAGATTTCATAAATGCAGCTTATGCTAACATGATTCCGACGGACTTAAGCATCTCTACGGATGAGAAAATCTCATCGTAGTCAACTCCTTGAACTTGTGAAAAACTCTTCACCACAAGTTGAGCTTCATAGATGGTGACATTACCATCCACGTCCGTCTTCTTCTTAAAAAGATCCATTTATCTCAATGGCTTGCCGATCATTGGGCAAGTCCGCCAAAGTCCATGCTTTGTTCTGATACATGGATCCTATCTCGGATTTCATGGTTTCTTAACCATTTGTCAGAATTTGGGCCCACCATCACTTCCCCATAGCTCGTAGGTTCATTGTTGTCTAGCAACATGACCTTCAAGACAGGATCACCGTACCACTCTGAAGTAGTACGCATCCTTGTCACCCTACGAGGTACGGTAGTGACTTGATCCAAAGTTTCATGATCACTATCATAAGCTTCTACTTCAATTGGTGTAGGTGCCATAGGAACAACTTCCTGTGCCCTGCTACACACTAGTTGAAGTGACGGTTCAATAACCTCATAAAGTCTCCACCATCCTCCCACTCAACTTTTCGAGAGAAACCTTTCCTCGAGAAAGGACCCGATTCAAGAAACAATCCATATTGCTTTCGGATCTGAATTAGGAGGTATACCCAACTGTTTTGGGTGTCCTATGAAGATGCATTTTATCCGCTTTGGGTTCGAGCTTATCAATCCTGAAACTTTTTCACATAAGCGTCGCAGCCCCAAACCTTTAAGAAATGACAGCATAGGTTTCTCTAAACCGGTGTCATCTCAACGGAATTACGTGGTACCCTATTAAAGTGAGTGCGGATGTCTCTAATGCCTAACCCATGAACGATAGTGGTAATTCGATAAGATACATCATGGTACCCACCATATCCAATAGGGTGCAACTATGATGTTCGGACACACCATCACACTATGGTGTTCCAGGCGGTATTAATTGTAAAACAATTTCCACAATGTCTTAATTGCATGCCAAAACTCGTAACTCAGATATTCATCTCTATGATCATATCATAGACATTTTATCCTCTTGTCACAATGATCTTCTACTTCACTCTGAAATTACTTGAACCATTCAATAATTCAGACTTGTGTTTCATCAAGAAAATATTCTCAACATCTACTTGAATCATCTGTGAAGTAAGAACATAACGATATTCACTGCATGCCTCAGCACTCATTGGACTGCACACATCAAAATGTGTTACTTCTAACGAGTTGCTATCTTGTTCCATCTTACTAAAACGAGGCTTTCAGTCATCTTGCCCATGTGGTATGATTTGCATGTCTCACGTGATTCAAAATCAAGTGAGTTCAAACGGTCCATTTGCATGGCGTTTCTTCATGCATATACACCAATAGACATGGTTCGCATGTCTCAAACTTTTCAAAAAATGAGTGAGTCCAAAGATCCATCAACATGGAGCTTCTTCATGCATTTTATACCGATATGACTTACGTGGCAGTGCCACAAGTAGGTGGTACTATCATTACTATCTTTTGGCATGAACATGTGTATTACTACGATCGAGATTTCAATGAACCATTCATTTTAGGTGCAAGACCATTGAAGGTATTATTCAAATAAATAGAGTAACCATTATTCTCTTTAAATGAATAACCGTATTGCGATAGTCATAATCCAATCATGTCTATGCTCAACGCAAACACCAAATAACAATTATTCAGGTTTTAACACCAATCTCGATGGTAGAGGGAGTGTGCGATGCTTGATCATATCAACATTGGAAACATTTCCAACACACATCGTCAGCTCACCTTTAGCTAGTCTCCGTTTATTCCGTAGCTTTTATTTCGAGTTACTAACACTTAGCAACCGAACCGGTATCTAATACCCTGGTGCTACTAGGAGTACTAGTAAAGTACACATCAACACAATGTATATCCAATATACTTCTATCGACCTTGCCAGCCTTCTCATCTACCAAGTATCTAGGGTAATTCTGCTCCAGTGGCTGTTCCCTTTATTACAGAAGCACTTACTCTCGGGTTTGGGTTCAACCTTGGGTTTCTTCACTAGGGCAGCAGCTGAATTGCCGTTTCATGAAGTATCCCTTTGTTCCCTTGCCCTTCTTGAAACTAGTGGTTTCCCCAACCATCAACAATTGATGCTCCCTCTTGATTTCTACTTTCGCGGTGTCAAACATCACAAATATTTCAAGGATCATCATATCTATCCCTGATATGTTATAGTTCATCACGAAGCTCTAGCAGCTTGGTGGCAATGACTTTGGGGAAACATCACTATGTCATCTGGAAGATCAACTCCCACTCGATTCAAGTGATTGTTGCACTCAGACAATCTGAGCACAAGCTCAACGATTGAGCTTTTCTCCCTTAGTTTGCAGGCTAAGAAAATCGTCGGAGGTCTCATACCTCTTGACGTGGGCACGAGCCTGAAATCCCAATTTCAGCCCTTGAAACATCTCATATGTTCCGCGATGTTTCGAAAACGTCTTTAGTGCCTCAACTCTAAACCGTTTAACTGAACTATCACGTAGTTATCAAAACGTGTATGCCCGATGTTCGCAACATCCACAAACGACGTTTGGGGTTCGGCACACTGAGCAGTGCATTAAGGACATAAGCTTTCTACTGTCCGCATAATCGCTACTATCAACTTTCAACTATATTTTCTCTAGGAACATATCTAAACAGTAGAACTGAAGCGCGAGCTACGACATAATTTGCGAAAACCTTTTGACTATGTTCAGGATAATTAAGTTCATCTTATGAACTCCCACTCAGATAGATATCCCTCTGGTCATCTAAGTGATTACATGGTCCGAGTCAACTAGGCCGTGTCCGATCATCACGTGAGACGGACTAGTCATCATCGGTGAACATCTTCATGTTGATCGTATCTACTATACGATTCATGCTCGACCTTTCGGTCTCCGTGTTCCGAGGCCATGTCTGTACATGCTAGGCTCGTCAAGTTAACCCTAAGTGTATTGCATGTGTAAATCTGTCTTACACCCGTTGTATGTGAACGTAAGGATCTATCACACCCGATCATCACGTGGTGCTTCGAAACGACGAACTGTAGCAACGGTGCACAGTTAGGGGAGAACACTTCTTGAAATTGTTGTAAGGGATCATCTTATTTACTACCATCGTTCTAAGTAAACAAGATGCATAAACATGATAAACATCACATGCAATCAAATAGTAGTGACATGATATGGCCAATATCATATAGCTCCATTTGATCTCCATCTTCGGGGCTCCATGATCATCATCGTCACCGGCATGACACCATGATCTCCATCATCATGATCTCCATCATCGTGTCTTCATGAAGTTGTCTCGCCAACTATTACTTCTACTACTATGGCTACCGGTTAGCAATAAAGTAAAGTAATTACATGGCGTTGTTTAATGACACGCAGGTCATACAATAAATTAAGACAACTCCTATGGCTCCTGCCGGTTGTCATACTCATCGACATGCAAGTCGTGATTCCTATTACAAGAACATGATCAATCTCATACATCACATATCATTCATCACATTCTTCTTGGCCATATCACATCACATAGCATACCCTGCAAAAACAAGTTAGACGTCCTCTAATTGTTGTTTGCATGTTTTACGTGGCTGCTATGGGTTTCTAGCAAGAACGTTTCTTACCTACGCAAAACCACAACGTGATATGTCAATTGCTATTTACCCTTCATAAGGACCCTTTTCATCGAATCCGTTCCGACTAAAGTGGGAGAGACTGGCACCCGCTAGCCACCTTATGCACCAAGTGCATGTCAATCGGTGGAACCTGTCTCACGTAAGAGTACGTGTAAGGTCGGTCCGGGCCGCTTCATCCCACAATACCGTCGAAACAAGATTGGACTAGTAACGGTAAGCATATTGAACAAAATCAACGCCCACAACTACTTTGTGTTCTACTCGTGCAAAGAATCTACGCAATAGACCTAGCTCATGATGCCACTGTTGGGGAACGTAGCAGAAATTCAAAATTTTCCTACGTGTCACCAAGATCTATCTATGGAGAAACTAGCAACGAGGGAAGGAGAGTGCATCTACATACCCTTGTAGATCGCTAAGCGAAAGCGTTCAAGTGAATGGGGTTGAAGGAGTCGTACTCGTCGTGATCCAAATCACCGGAGATCCTAGTGCCGAACGGACGGCACCTCCGCGTTCAACACACGTACAACCCGGTGACGTCTCCCATGCCTTGATCCAGCAAGGAGAGAGGGAGAGGTTGAGGAAGACTCCATCCAGCAGCAGCACAACGGCGTGGTGGTGGTGGAGGAGCGTGGCAATCCTGCAGGGCTTCGCCAAGCACCTGCGGGAGAGGAGGAGTAGGGAGAGGTAGGGCTGCGCCAAGAGGGAGAAGTTCTCATATGTTTAGCAGCCCCAAACCTCAACTATATATAGGGGGAAGGGGGGGCTGCGCCCCCTTTAGGGTTTCCCACCCCAAGGGGTGCGGCCAGCCCTAGATGGGACTTGGGGGCGGCCAAGAGGGGGAGAGAGGGGAGGCGCGCCTGGGGTGGGCCTTAGGGCCCATCTGCCCTAGGGTTTGCCCTCTCCCCTCCTAGTTGCACCTTGGGCAAGGGTGGGAGGCGCACCAGCCCACTCTGGGGCTGGTCCCTTTCCACTCTATGCCCATGCAAGCCTCCGGGGTTGGTGGCCCCACTTGGTGGACCCCGGGGATCCTCCCGGTGGTCCCGGTACGTTACCGATAAAACCCGAAACTTTTCCGGTGACCAAAACAGGACTTCCATATATAAATCTTTACCTCCGGACCATTCCGGAACTCCTCGTGACGTCCGGGATCTCATCCGGGACTCCGAACAACATTCGGTAACCACATACAAACTTCCTTTATAACCCTAGCATCATCGAACCTTAAGTGTGTAGACCCTACGGGTTCGGGAGACATGCAGACATGACCGAGACGTTCTCCGGTCAATAACCAACAGCGGGATCTGGATACCCATGTTGGCTCCCACATATTCCACGATTATCTCATCGGATGAACCACGATGTCAAGGACTCAATCGATCCCGTATACAATTCCCTTTGTCTAGCGGTATTTTACTTGCCCGAGATTCGATCGTCGGTATACCGATACCTTGTTCAATCTCGTTACCGGCAAGTCTCTTTACTCGTTCCGTAACACATCATCCCGTGATCAACCCCTTGGTCACATTGTGCACATTATGATGATGTCCTACCGAGTGGGCCCAGAGATACCTCTCCATTTACACGGAGTGACAAATCCCAGTCTCGATCCGTGTCAACCCAACAGACACTTTCAGAGATACCTGTAGTGCACCTTTATAATCACCCAGTTACGTTGTGACATTTGGTACACCCAAAGCACTCTTACGGTATCCGGGAGTTACACGATCTCATGGTCTAAGGAAAAGATACTTGACATTGGCAAAGCTCTAGCAAACGAACTACACGATCTTTGTGTTATGCTTAGGATTGGGTCTAGTCCATCACATCATTCTCCTAATGATGTGATCTCGTTATCAACGACATCTTAATGTCCATGGTTAGGAAACCGTAACCATCTATTGATCAACGAGCTAGTCAACTAGAGGCTTACTAGGGACATGGTGTTGTCTATATATCCACACATATATGTGAGTTTCCTATCAATACAATTATAGCATGGACAATAAACGATTATCATGAACAAGGAAATATAATAATAACCAATTTATTATTGCCTCTAGGGCATATTTCCAACAATTTTTTGTACCTAAAACAAAAATGTTCACAAAGAAACTCTAAATACACAAAAAAACAACACAAAAATAAATAAAGCAAAAAATAATAATAAAAATCCCTAACAGAAAGTTTGTAATTTTTTGTACCTAAAACAAAAATTTTCACAAAGAAACTCTAAATACACAAAAAAACACAAAAATAAATAAAGCAAAAAAATAAAAAAAGCCCTAATAGAAAGTTTGTAATTTTTTGTACCTAAAACAAAAATGTTCACAAAGAAACTCTAAATACACAAAAAAAACACAAAAAAATAAAGCAAAAAATAAAATAAAAAAAAGCCCGCCTACTAGGCCAGAGTGGCCTGCATATGACTAGAAACCCAACCTGTCGTTGGGCCAGGATGCAGGCCCGCAAAGGCCAAGTGGGCCCACAGGGCTGCAAAGAACACGTAGGCCCAGTAAGCCTGCTTTGGAGAGGAGCTCGAGAGAGCGACCGCACGGGGGTTTATAAACCAGTGCGGTCGCCCCTCGGCTAGCGAGGTGGGACTAAACTTGCCGCACCGCACCTGCGCCAGCGCACCCCCTTTAGTATCGGGTCGTGGCACAAACCGGTACTAAAGGGGGGGCCTTTAGTACCAGTTTGTGCCACCACCCAGTACTAAAGGGGGTCGCTTCCCGCCGCTTGGCCTGGCCAAAACAGACCTTTAGTACCAGTTGGTGGCTCCAACCGGTACTAAAGGTCCATCCTATATATACAACACTTAAAAAATTTCAGTTTCCCTCTGTTTCTTCCCTCTGTTTCCTCTCCCTCTCCGTTGCGCCGCCCTGCCCCGATCGACACCGTCCCCGTTGATGTCGCCGCCCCCGCCCCTCGTCGCCGACCCCGGCCGTCCCCGCCCCTCGTCGCCGCCGCCGTCGTCTCCGTCGCCGCCCCGGGCCCGCCCCCGTCCCCGTCGCCGCCCCCATCCCCGTCGCCGCCCTCGTCTCCGTCGCCGCCCCCCGTCCCCGTCGCCACCCCCGTCCCCGTCGCCGCCGTCGCCTCGCCGTCGCCGTCGCCCTGCTGTGAGCTCTCCCCCTCTAACCTCTCTCCCTCGCCCCCGGTGGCCACCATGGGCGCCGCCCCTCCTGGCCCCGAGCACACACACACACACACACACACAAGCGCATGAATTAGTATATAATTTAGATTATTTAGATTATTATTGTTTTAGTTATCAAAACACACACACACACACAAGCATGAATTATTATATAATTTAGATTATTTAGATTATTGTTGTTTTAGTTATCAAAAAAATTTATATGGAACACACAGACACAGACACACATATGTATGAATTAATGCATGTATATATTACTATATACGTATTTTGTATGTTTAATTAGTTTAGATTATTTAGATTATTATTGTTTTAGTTATCAAAAAATTTTATATGGAAATTAGTGTTTAATTAGTATGGAAATTTTTTATGTTTAATTAGTATATAATTTAGATTATTATTATTAGTATATAATTAGTGTTTAATTAGTATGGAAATTTTTAATATAATGTTGTTTTTCAGTTTTTTAATGGATGTATAGAAGTTGTGTTTTCTGTTTTTAGTGTTAGATGCTTAATTAGTATGAAATAGTATATATATTTTTGAAATAGTAGAAATGTTAGAAATTTTAGTTATCAAAATCCAATCATTAAAAAATTATTACTTTTTGCGGGCATATAGCTAGTATTTGTTCTCGATGATGCCCGGCCCGCATCCTCGCCGTCGACCCGTCCGCGATGACGTTCAGCCGACCCATGTCCGGGACTGGGCTCCGCCGGGCTGGCACTGGGAGGTGCTGCCTGGAGGGGCGCGCCGCTTGATGAGGAACCCGGCCCCGGGTCCCGTCGTCGACCCTGATCTCGTTTGGTGGCATTCGCGTGGGCCAGTTTCGGTGCGGAGGGACCCGGCCCCGCCGGAGGTGGTACGTCGCCGTGTCAGGGAGGAGGACGAGCACGTCCATCGCTACATGGTTGCGTTAGAGGGCGGCAGGTTCTCCAATACCTGGCAGTATCTTCGAGGATCTCACTTCAGCTATGATCCTGTGAGGGTTCCTTCTCTTTGGGTGTCCACAGCCCGCGCCGCAGGAACCGCGAGTGTCCTAGATTCTTCTGTAGTATTCGATCTTTAATTAGCTAGCCAGTGATGTACTATTCAATATTATATATCATTCGAGACGATGTATTCGAGATTATATCTATTATTCTAGACGAAGTATTCGAGATTATATCTATTATTCGAGACAATGTAATTTGAATACTAAATTGTTTTATATTTCTTTTGAATTAGTTAAATAAAAGCTATGGCAGACAATACCGACAGAGAGGGAGAACAGACCATGTTCGATATGATATACGGGCCAGATGATGATCAGAACGAAGAAGATTATGACGGCTCCGAATTTCTAAACAACACCGGGGAGGGTGATATGATATTCGATCGCGACGACCGAATTGATGAAGTCATGAACTACGATTATGACGATGACGAAGAACATGTTGATCCTGAAACAACAAAGACCGGCGAGGTATATATATTTATATAAGCAGGTATCTGGTGATCATCACATGTTTTAAATGACTTGAAGATATATTAACGAATCGATCTTTGTTCTTTCAGCCATCCGGATCGAGCAAATCTTCAAGCAAAAGGACGAAATGAGGCCCGAACAAAAAGTTGAAGGAGGGCGTAAAGTACAATATCGAGGCAGTCAGACCTAATGGCGAACCATTAGCGCCTAAGAAGATTGCGGACAAGTTCATTCGTCAGTGCGGAGTTCTTGTGAAGGACCAACTCCCGATCTCCCTTCAAGAATGGAGAGAGCCAGCAAAAGACAAAAGACAAAAAGGCAAAGAGGACGCTGCTCCACGTCCAGATGTTACTTTTGTCGACAAGAATCAAAAAGATTTGCTTTGGGATACTCTCATGGAACATTTCACCCTACCAGATCATTTCACAAAAGCAGATGTACAGAAAGTCAAGGACGCTGCTCTTAGGAAGATGGCGGTTGCATTCAAGAACCACAAGAATCGTGAATGGGACAAGTACGTCAAGGGAGGAAGGAAGACTCCAGTATTCGAGGGAACACTAGAGAACCAACGTGCTCATTGGGACGATTTCGTGAAATTCAAGGATTCAGAATTAGCTAAGGAACGGTCGAGAATAAACAAGAAGAATGCCGAAAAAAAGGATAAGTTCCATAAGGTGGGGCCAGGTGGCTATGCGGTGGCAATGCCTAAGTGGGATAAGTCTGAGAAAGAGATGGAGGATGCAGGTGCCACTCCGGTTACTAAGAGCTGGCCCCCCAGGGTCAGGACTTGGTTCTATGCGCATGGGGGGAGTTGGACCCGAAGACAGGCAATGTTTCGACGAGGGCAAGTCTGAAGGGAGCCGACGATGCGATACTTGTTGCAATAGAAGAGGCACGATCGAGGGTGTTCCAGCCCAACAGAGAGAACGATGAGCTTATGCGTGCCCTGGGAAATCCTGAACACCCGGGAAGAACACGAGGCAAGGGCGTTATTCCGTGGTATGAGGGGTTTTCAGACTGGAACACCGACTACAGAACCCGTGCGAGAAAGAAGATTGCGGAGGAGAAGAAGAGGAAGATGGAGGAGGAGCAGAGGAAGCGGGACTATGAACGCCTTCAAGGCCTAGAAGCAAGTCAAGCGGAATTGGTAGTCAAATTCCAGCGGCAGCAGGAGCAGATCGACTCACTTACCCAGCAAAGGGGGTCTCAGCAGCTGCAGCAGCTAGCGAATGATCCAGCATTGGATAGCACCACCCCATCCATGCCGAGAAGCAGCGTGGGTTCCGCCCCGGACGACGCAATGCTGGGTAGATACCCCGTGGATGACATCACGGAGAACACTAGCTGCGAGCTACACGTCAAAATGAAGAACATATCCATGAAGGTGGCGGACGCCGTTGCTTTTACAAATCCCCCCGAGGCAACCTTCCATTGCAACGCGATTCCAGCGGGCTATGCTCGTGTCTTGGTTGATGAGGTGGTGGGCCCATATTCGGAGCTAGAGCTTGACATTCATGGAGGTGACGACGAGCGCTTTCTCGGAGACGCCAACCATTGTATCATCCTATGGAAAAAGGATTGCATCATCTTTCGAAGGCCACCGACACGGCGTCAGCCGACTCCTCGTCGAAGTCCGCCACTGAGTCAGCAGTCTCCCGCTCCTGCAAGTCCACCAAGTCCGGCAAAGTGTCAGGCCACTCCTCCTCCTCCAAGTCCGCCACAGCGTCAGACGTCCACTCCTCCTCCAAGTCCGGCACAACCTCAGGCCACTCCTCCTCCAAGTCTGGCACAGCTTCAGGCGGCCACTCCTCCTCGTCCAACTCAGCCCCGTCAGCCGTCTCCGCCGCCTCAGCAATCGCAGAAGAGACACCCCGCAGCTATGGTGCGTAGCGGTACGAGTCGAGGTAGTACAGGAAGTACAGGCGAAGGCAAGCGATATAAATATGGTCCAAGCCTCACACCTCTTCCGCAGAGGGCTTATGACAGGTCCGAGGAGGAAATCGCAGCCATATCAAAGTCCAAGGTGGAAGCCCATTTTGCACCGAAACCGCCAACGCCGCCAAGGGAGAAAGTGCCTGAGGAAATGATCGACCACTTCATTCGTATGGCTCAACCACCAGCTCTCAAGCCTGTTGACACAGACTATGAGCGCCACATTAGGAAGTTAAATCGAGCACGTCTACGTAAGGAGGCGAGCTCAGGATCGAGCAAACAAGAAGCAGCTATCAAAAAATGCGGGAAAACCATTCCCCAGCTGGGAGAACAGGTGGCGCAATCGATCCCCTCGCTTGTTGTGCCAACAACACGTGACAGTATGCGCGCCCAATATTATTGTGGGCAAACAGTTTACGTTCCTGAGGTGGGCAATGTGGTAATAACGGAGGAGCATATAATGCAGGCTGAAATTCTCAAAATCACTGTTGGACAACTCCTCGAGATCGAGCCCATGCCTGTGCTTAGAGAGGATGAAATAAAATGGAAATATGTCCAAGGCCAACCTTTGGTCGAGCCAGACAAGGTCAAGAACCTCCCAACGAGAATGTATGAATTGCATCAATGGTACATGAACATTACCAAGATTTCCGATCGATTGTCCCTCATGGTGAATGTCAAGGAGGAGCATTACTACCATGAGAAAGCTGTGTCCGTTGAGTATTCTGAACTGTTTCAGTTATACAATCAAGACGCGCTCGACAAATCTATCGTCAGTTGCTATTGTCTGTAAGTGATTTTTTTCTGTAATGTAAGTCTCAAGCTAGCTGTAGTGATCCTTTTGATCAATCATTACCTGTAATTTTCCTTACTATATTCTTTTCTGTGGTATTATATGCAGGATGAAGATGTATGAAATGAGAAAAGGTGGATGCTATGGCATTGGGTTCATTGACCCAAACACCGTTAATGAATACACATGGAAAATAGATGAACGTCAAGGCCGTAGAGGACAGCATGCTAGAGTTCTTGAAGCGCCTCAAATACAATGAAGATATACTACTTCCTTACAACTTCCAGTGAGTCACACTGTCTTGTACTACAAATTCTCTGTTTTTGCCTACTAGCTAGCTACATGTTTTTGCTTACATATGCCCGCTTAATTAAGACATGCAAACGTGTGTGCATGCAGATTTCACTGGGTCTTGTGTATCATTAAAGTTGACGCCGGAACAGTTGAAATACTGGACTCACTACTCAAAGAAAAAACTGACTATAACATCTTGTTTGGGATAGTCAACAGGTAATTTCAATCATTATTAACTATATATCTCGGCCTATTTAGTTCGTCATTTCATGATATGAACTATTTAATAACCCCTTTATTCATTTTCTTTGTCGGCGGGCAGGGCTTGGGCAAGGTTCATCAGCGTCACGGAAGGCGAATGGAAAGAAAAGCTTAAATGGGAAGACCCAAGGTAAGTAATTAAGTAGTACTAGCTAGCTAGCTAGCTGCCATCTCTTTAATTATCATGCTTGATTAATTATTATCTGATCAAATTCCATTCTCGTAAAGGCCCTGAAGCAGGCGCAGGGGACTGATCTGTGTGCATTCTGCGTCTGCGAGAACATTCGCATGATGGCGTCCGAAAGGAGCAGATCTCAAAGACAGGAATGGGTACGCTTGTCAAAACACTATTCACAATTTTTACACCATTATCGATATCTAGTCACATAACTAATACACATGCATATTGATCTCCTTCTTAACAGTTCAGAGAGGTGCGGGCGAAGCTCCTAGAAACGGAGCGCGTAGAAGCACTTCAAGAGGAAATGGCGGGATTTTTGCTCGACCAGGTCATAAATCCGAAAGGAGAATACTATTACCCGCTACCGCCCCCATGAAAACCACTTCCAATTGTCATCGTGCTCCGAAGGCACCAATTAGGCTAATGCCACTGGCTCCGAAGGCAACATGCATATGTACAAGAAATTGTATAGAGCTATACATGTGTGTATGTGTGAATTAATTAATATGATGGTTTGTGAGACATTGATGATATATATATGCATGATTGGTTCTACTAGAAATTCTATATATATATATATATATATATATATATATATATATATGCATAACGTGTACAATGTGTAGTATTGTAAAATAACAACAAACGAAAAAGAATTAAAATGAAAACACAAAATTAAATGAAAAAGAAATCATAAAACTAAAAACCCCCCAAACCTTATAGTACCGGTTGGTCTTACCAACCGGTACTAAAGGGCTCCAGGCCCCTGGAGCTGGCTCGTGCCACGTGGTTTTCCTTTAGCACCGGTTCATGCTGAACCGGTACTAAAGGGAGGGGGGCTTTAGTGCCAACACTTTAGTGCCGGTTATGGAACCGGCACTAAAGGGCCTTACGAACCGGTGCTATTGCCCGGTTCTGCACTAGTGCATTCCCGCACAAAAGCGGGTCATGAGTGTCGTGAGGGCTGCCATGGACTTCGGTTTTTCTTGGCCGAGATGTCGGGCAAGCCACTCGTCACGGATATTATGCTTAAAGGCCGCTAGGGCTTCGGCATCCGCACAGTCGATAATTTGGTTCTTTTTAGTTAGGAACCGAGTCCTGAATTTCCTGGCTGACTCTCCGGGCTGTTGGATTATGTGACTTAAATCGTCAGCATCCGGTGGTCGCACGTACGTGCCCTGGAAGTTATCCAGGAATGCGTCTGCCAGGTTCTCCCAACTTCCGATGGAGTTGCTGGCAAGCTATTCAGCCAATGCCGAGCCGGTCCCTTAAGTTTTAGTGGGAGGCATTTGATGGCATGTAAATCATCCCCGCGGGCCATGTGAATGTGGAGAAAGAAATCTTCTATCCATGCGGGGTCTGTAGTCCCGTTGTAAGGCTCAATATTTATGGGCTTAAACCCTTCTGGGAATTCATGATCCATTACTTCGTCCGTGAAGCATAAGGGGTGTGCGGTGCCTCTATGCTGGGCTACATCACGACGTAGTTCAAATGAGTCTGGCCTATTGTATTCGGCCCGACCGGATTTGTTTTTAGTATATCCGGCGTGACGGTCATCGTCACGCGTTGGGGCGCGCGCCCATGATCCGTAGATCGATCTTGACTGTCCTGCTTTGTTTTTCAATTTGTCTCGCAGGTCATGCAATGAGCCCCGGGCCTTCATGTTTTTGCTTGTTTGGCGACGGGGTGCGGGCTGGACTTCGGGCTGATACGCCGCTTTGTCTCGGCCACGAGGTAGCCGGTCAGCCGCGTCATGCGCTGGTAGTGTAGGCTTTAATGCCTCCTCCTCGAGTTGAGGTAGCAACTTGTGCTTTGGGTAACTTTTGGTTGTGCACTCGAGTCCGTATTCCTCGGCAGCCATGACCTCGGTCCATATATCAGTTAGCAGATCTTGTTCAGCTTGAAGCTGCTGCTGATGTTTCTTCAGGCTTTTTGCAGTGGCTGTAAGCCGGCGCTTGAAGCGCTCCTGCTCGACGGGATCTTCAGGCATGATGAATTCTTCGTCGCCAAGGCTCACTTCGTCTTCAGAGAGGGGCATGTAATTGTCATCCCCTGATGCTCCATCCGTTGCCTGTTCCTTAGGGCTAGCTTGCCCATCCTCCCGCTCGGCCTACACGAAGCCTGGCTGGGCGGGATTGTTTTCGTCTTCGGCACCGTCCGGATTGCTATCGTTTCTTGTGCCGGTATCGCTATTTTTGCTTTGGTGTGGCTTAGAGCGACGCCGATGACATCGGTGCTTAGATTCCTTCTTAAGGGTATTATCCTCCGTTGCCTCATCGCCATTGCTTTCTTTGGGGGTGTCCACCATATATATATATATCATATGATGAGGTGGTTGTCCAGCGCCCTATGGGCGGTGGTTCCTGTTCTTCTCTTGCATCGTTGTCCATACCGTCGATGTCTTCGGCGTCGAAGTCAAGCATGTCGGCTAAATCGTCGACAGTGGCTATTAAGTGAGTGGTGGGTGGGAAACGAATTTCTTCGGCGTCCGCTTCCCACTCAAGCCGGACATAGTTCGGCCAAGAGTCTCCTGACAGGGAGAGAGACTTTAATGAGTTTAGCACGTCGCCCAAGGGCGAGTGCTGAAAAATATCCGTGGAGGTAAACTCCATGATCGGTGCCTAATCAAATATAGGCACGAACGCGCGTGGTTCGGAACCGATGGCCGAAGACGAGTCCAAGGGTCCGATGGCACAGATCTCTTTGGAGGTGAAGTCTGTGTTCGGCTCTATCACCGATGAGTGTGCGGCCTCCGTGGCGGGGTCCATCCACCCGTCCTCGGATGGCACGATCTTATCCGGATTAAGGGTCGGGGCAGCCGCAGGTGTGATCTCTCGAACACCGTCCGATGGTAGATCTAAGTCATGCTCGTCGTGACTGTTCGGCGCACTTGACATGGGCTCGAATCTGTCAAAGATCAAGTCTCTTCGGATGTCGGCAGTGTAGTTCAAGCTCCCAAACCTGACCTGATGGCCAGGGGCGTAGCTATCGATCTGCTCTAGATGGCCAAGCGAGTTGGCCCGCAATACGAAGCCGCCGAAGATGAAGATCTGTCCGGGAAGGAAAACCTCACCCTGGACCGCATCCTTGCAGATGATTGAAGGAGCCATCAAGCCTTATCGTGACGACACAGTGAAACTCTCAATGAAAGCACCAATGTTGGTGTCAAAACCGGCGGATCTCGGGTAGGGGGTCCCGAACTGTGCGTCTAAGGCTAATGGTAACAGGAGGCGGGGGACACGATGTTTACCCAGGTTCGGGCCCTCTCGATGGAGGTAATACCCTACTTCCTGCTTGATTGATCTTGATAATATGAGTATTAAAAAAGTTGATCTACCACGAGATCGTAGAGGCTAAATCCTAGAAGCTAGCCTATGATTATGATTGTTGTTGTCCTACGGATTAAACCCTCCGGTTTATATAGACACCGGAGGGGGCTAGGGTTACATAGAGTCGGTTACAGAGAAGGAGATCTACATATCCGAATTGCCAAGCTTGCCTTCCATGCAAAGGAGAGTCTTACCCGGACACGGGACGAAGTCTTCAATCTTGTATCTTCATAGTCCAACAATCCGGCCAAAGTATATAGTCCGGCTGTCCAAAGACCCCCTAATTCAGGACTCCCTCACCTAGAATCTTTCATCCACCTCTTTTGGGAGTGCCCTTTTTCCAAGGAGGTATGGTCCCATGTGGCAACCTGGGAAGGATGCTCCGCTCTGCGGCCTGAAGATGGGACGCCGAGGTGCACGACAATGCAGATCATCAAGAGGAAACTGGACGGGGCGGCACCGGGATCTTATAAGGGGCAGCGCTCCATCTTGATGGCGGTGGCATGTCACATTTGGCTAGAAAGAAATGGATGCACTTCTCGTGGGCACTTGACATGCACTAGGCGGGAGATCGATCGTGTTCGCAATGACATAGAGCAATGGCGCCTGGCTGGTGCTAAGTGCATAGCGACCCCGTTCGGGGATACAACGTGAGTAGTTAGTTCAGTCAGCCCAGTTTTCTTCTACGGGATCACCAGCCTATTGGTGCACTCGCAGCTCAATCCTAATTACTTGATCAGGCTTGCCTTTGTATTCTCCCTCTGCTAAATCAATGAAAAGCAAGTGCGAAGCTGGATCTTTCAAAAAAAAAACTTGGTCAAATTTTATAAAGTTTGCCTTCAATCAACTGCAATATGCGGAGTAAATAAAAATGAGGGAGTATTTGCAAGCTTGAATAGTTAGTAGTTGACCTTTGAAGACTTTGCCATTTCTTTATATCCATATGTTCCGGCATTCAAGGATTACAATTTCTGTAAACTCTTTGGAAGGTGAGCTGTTGTCAACATTGTTTCTTCAAAAATTGATGTGCCCCTCTCTTTGTTGGGCGCCAAGGTTCTCCAACTTTGATGTGCAAAATCACAGTCCCACAGCAAACGGAGTGGTGTTTCTTCTGCATCTTGGTTGCAGTTTGGACAGAAGGGGTTTTCAAGCTGCATGCCTTTTCTTCCAAGTACGCACGCTTGCTAATTGCCAATTGCAGGTGTTACCAGCAAAGCATGTCCAGCTACCGCCAACACGGCAAGCGTGCGCATGATGTACTCCTATATACTTATAATTTTAATTTTAAACCTCGTCAATTCGCCATGATCAGTTCATCAGAACAACAGCAGCAATAATTTCTGATCGAGATAATTCAGAGCGACGGGAACAGGCTACTCTAACAGCAGCCACACATTTACATGGACCATAAATTACTCAGGCTACTCTACGTCTCTACTACGCATCATGAACACGAATCAGAGCGTAAGCGTGAGACGGTTACAGGCGAACGCGTCGCCGTCGGGCCGGCTGTAGGGGACGGCGCGAGCGGCGAGCCTTCCTTTGCGCTTCTCCATGAACCGCTGCAGCGACGCCTTCCTTGCCATGGGCAGGTCGCCGTCCCCTCGCGTGGTGCCTGCTGCGGCAGCGACACGGAGCAGCTCGGCCGCCCTGTCGTCCGGGACCTCGTCGAGTACCAGCACCTGCCCGCCGTACAAGATGGTCATCTGCGCGTTCGCCGGCGGAGGACCCGCCGCGTGCTCGTCTTGATCGGGCACTTCCGCTCCGGGCATGAGGGGGAGGACCACCGTGGCCGCCGGCCGCGCCTCCGCCGCCTTGATGCAGCGGCTGAGAACGCCGCACGCTGCGGCGAACCGCCGGCTCTGAGCGCTCCCTGACGCCGCCATTCTTGCTGCTCGATCGATCGACCCCTCTGCACGCTCTCGAACCCCCTGCCGGCTCTGCCTCTGCTAGTTGATCGGGTGTTGTGCTGGTTGGAGGAAGCAAATTGATGGACTGGAGATGGTTCGATGGGTTTGATTTATAAGAATCGCGCGTGTCCTGTTGGCTGTTGCTCTCAAACGTGGGGACGTGCGGTGTTTCTCTCTGGCTGTTGGAGCAAGGAAAATTCTGGCACGAAGAACACGTGCTGGTCGACCGCAAAGATAGTTTCAACGTGATGGCTAAGGGTCCTAGTGGTGGCCCTCGTGCCGCAGCGTTTAGTTGTTAATTCGACGGCGGGCGGCAGGTAGCAGGCGTAGAGATTAGAAATTGATGGAGCGGGCTCTTTTCCGCCGCCGACTCCGGTGCGGCGATCATCGATACAATAGGCCCCTCGGCAAATGTATCCGGCATTCAGTTGCTAACTTGAGTATATAAACTACTCCTTCCGTTTTAAAATAGATAACTCAACTTTGTACTAATTTTAATATAAAATTGAGTCATCTATTTCGAAACGGAAGGAGTAAAAGAGAACCAAATTATCGAAAAGGGCTTCACACCCCGTTAGCGCATTTCTAACCGGTCCCTAAAAATTAAAGAATGATCCGGCTGAGTAAATCTTAGTGAAGTATTTATACTCCACTAATTTGTTCGGTTCTAGCCGATTTCCTGAATTTGGCGGAGTAAAACATAAATTCAACCTAGTTTCAAACAAAAATTGCATACATTTAAACATAAGTTCAACCTATTCTTGACAAACGAACATTAAAAATAAATTCAAATTTAAACTACACTAGACTACTCATCATCACCGGCCAGAGTGGAGGTCGAGCCAATCTTGCCTCGAAAGGCCACCGCCGGCGTCACAGTCGGGGAAGATGCGCCACCATTCCTCAACATCGAACTCGCTCCTTCTCCTCCTCGCCGCCCTCCTTGTTGTCCTCCTTGCTGCCCTCTTCGTCGCCTTGACGATGACCTCACCGCCATTGTCCGCGAATATCGCCCACTCCGCCTCCACGAGCTCGAGGTGCTGGCGGCGGAGATCCGCCATGTACGCCTCGTCGACGGCCGCCACCGCGAGGCAATCCCTCACCTCTCGGTCCTTCCGAGCCATTGCCGCACTCACCACACCCAGCGTCGTCCCAAACGGGAAGTTGAGCCACGCGGCGGAGCCGTGGAACCGGACTTGCCACCTGTCGTATTCGAGCGCCGCGAGCTCCGCCGTGTGGAACGACCCGACCCACTTCCTCGTGTGGGTCTACCAATCGGTGATCTCTGCCACCCATGTCCTCATTCACGCTGCCAGACGCCGATGTATGTCCTCTACAATTCCCGCGATGGAGGGGGGGGGGGTCCGAGAAGTCATCGAACTAGGTGGGGGCCAGTGTGTCGGCCTTGCCCCGGCGGCTTGAGGATGCGCCTGTGACGCCCGGATAATTAAGCTACAGTAATCTCCTACTAATGATGCTAGGTCATCACTCTGACCTTTGCTAATCCTCGGTTGATCCAAATTGCAATCCAAATTCAAATTTAAAATAGAAGTCCGAAGTTCAAACTTCTCGATCATGCAAAATAAAATGTTCCAGATGTTGCAAATACTGCCCAAGTAAATTTCATGAAGAAATCAACTCAAATTGGGTTTCTAATATGGCCAGAGCAATATTTTGGTGGACCAGCAAGCGTTTAATTTGGTCGTTTAAAATCCAACAAGTAGTCTCACATTTCCCAAACCACTTTAAACTTTGTGGGCCTCCAAAATAATGAACACTATTTGTGTGACAAGTTTCATGTTGAACAAAACTCATTTGGTAATAAATTAAAATGTCAAACAGTGGTGAAATGAATAAGCAGTAAAGTAAAAAAAAAGGAAAAGTCTAAAATCCTACTTTGTCTTTGGGCCACATGTGACCACAGTGCCCATGGCCAGCCCACCACGGCCTTTTTCCCCTTCCTCTGTTCCTCCAGGAGACAGGGGCCATGGCGTGACACGCATCCACCCCCACCATGGCCGCTGCCGTCGTCGTGTCGGGCATCCCACGGTCCTCCTGGTGGATAAGAACGTCGTCGGCCCCCTGGGGAACCCTAGCGCCCACTTTCCCCTCTCCCTCGCTGCTCTTTCCTCCCCAACACGAACCCGACGTTGTCGTCGCCATGGCCAACCTTGACTGCGTGCTCCTCGTCGTCCTCGCCGGCAAGGAGCTTGTTCAAAAGATCCGTCTGCCTCTGCTTCTTCTACTACGAGGTTCAGTTCGAGCCGGGCGCCTTCGCATCGCGGGGATCGAGCCCATCTTCAACCTCCGTTCGCCGCCGTTCGACGCGTCGATCCGCGCGTCTCCGATAGTCCCCGGCCTCGTCGAGCCTTCCACGAGCTTCTCTGTGAGCCGCCGCTCCTCCTCGACCTCCCCTTACTCCTTCCCTTGCCCTGTAGGATAGTACCCGTAGAGCACCGCCGTCGGACGTCGTCGTCCCGGTCACTTCCGACCGTCGTAGCTCACGCCCGTGCCACCTACGGACGCGGCACGGTGCCCACGTTCCAATGGCTCGAGCCATTGCTTGAATTGGTCCCCGTATATTGCCCACTCGTGCTAGCCGTTGACGTTCCACGCTCGCCAGCTCCTGGCCACGCCCCGCAACCGCACCTCCGCGCTCGTCTCCGGGCATTGCCCCTGTGCGCGTCCGCGCACGCAGCCGCGCTCGCCTACTGCTCCGCCGGCCGCGACATGCTGTGCCCGACGGCGCCGTGCCGCCGCCGACCGTGCCTGCACCGCTCAGCCCCGCTACTGCCGTGCTCCCGTCCGCGCGTGGCCATCTCTCATGCACCCGTGCATGGCCTCACTGCCGCCTGTTGCTGCTCCTCTGTGCTGCCGTCACCGCTGAACTGCTTGTGGCGCTGCTCTCTGCTGCTGCTTATTACTTCTGTATCTGCTAGTTGTTGTTACTGCTGCTTCGTGCTTAGGCCGCTGCTACGCTGCTCTGTTTTCATGGCCAAGTGTGCTGTGTGGTGTGTGCGTGTGTGCACAACCAGCCTCACGGCTGTGCCACCAGGCCGGCCCTTGTTTAGTTATGTCTAGGCTTAGTTGGTAATACTTTAGTACTCAATTAGTATAACAACAAATGACAAGTGGTCCCCTTTGTTTATTAGCTTTAACTAGTTGTTCTAAAAAGGCTAAGTCTATGACAAATGGGCCCCGTTGTTAATTAAGCAAGATTTCCTAAACTACTAAACTTAGTGTCAATGACATGCGGACCCACTTCTACTATTCACCGGGTGATTAGTCTCTGTTGACCTGGTCAACTGGGCCCTCTGGCCCCATCTGTCAGCCACATGTGCACAATGTTGGGTACACTTCTGTGTACCCGTAGCATTTACTGTTTATTTTCGAAATAATAATAATTTTAGAAAATCAATTAAAACTTTATAAAATCATAGTAGATTAACCGTAACTCGGATCGAAAAACTTTGTACATGAAAGTTACTCAGAATGACGAGACGAATCCGAATGCGCGGTCCATTTGTCCGCCACACATCCTTAGCATAGCGAACATGCAACCTTTCCCCTCCGGTTCATCTGTCTGACAGATGTCCGGAACCGGGAAAACTTTCCCGGATGTTTCCCCCTTGGCCAGTATCGCCTAGCGCCGCGTTAGAACACCTCTAGCCCCGCTTATTGTCTTGTTATGCTTATGTTTGCGTGTATTTACTGTTTCTTCCCCCTCTTCTCTCCGGTAGACCCCGAGACCGTTGCTGATGCCCCTGTGATCGACTACGTCGACGACGACCCTCCTTCTTGTCTGAGCAACCAGGCAAGCCCCCCTTTGATCATCCCGATATTGCCCATTCTATACTCTCATGCTTGCATTAGATTTTGCTACTGTTATTGTTTGCTCCTATTCTGATGCATAACCTGCTTTTGTACCTGCTATTGTTACCTACCTGCTTATCCTAAACTGCTTAGTATAGGTTGGTTAGAGACCCATCAGTGACCCCCACTTGTCCTTGTTGCCCCTGCTTCATCTTCGACGACTCGATCAACGTGATCGATGACCAGAGCCTGACACCGCACATCACATCACGCCCCTTTTGTTGCTCGACTCTGCAGAGCTACTATCGAGTGCCGAGGGTGATCCCTCATAACGCACTCCTGGTGATAATTATGTAGTGTAGCTATTCGATCGTGATCATCGAGGGTGATTTCCTCTTTCACCATTCCCGATACAGCTCTGTCGTTTCAACACCTCAAGTGTGAACCTCGAGGGTGGTCCCTCTTACGTTCACCTTGATGATTACATTGAGTGGAATCCACCGGGGGTGATTCCTTGGGTTTTCCCCTTGATGTTTGGACACACGGTTACGATGACTTTACTTGAGACCTTGGTGAAAGTCGGGCGGGCCCGGAGAGCACCCGCAAGATTATGACGTGGCACGGTCGGGCATTCTAGGCCCTTGTCGTAAGTCCACGAGACGGGGCGACGGGGTCACTTTCGATCGTGGGTCTCTGCTCGTCTCCGCAAGCTAATAATACACTATGGTTTGGGTATTTGTTCTAAGTTGGCCTCTGGCCTTTACGCACTAACCACCACGCGAGAATAGATATAGGCCTCGACGTCGTGGTATCAGCCGAAGCTTTGTCAGACGTCCAGTTCAGCATTGTGGTCGGGCCGAATCGTGCCATCCATTTCACGGGTGGTGTTGGTATCCCCTTGCGCACAACGACCCGGAGTGCAACGGGCGATGGGCCCAGACCCCGGAGTGCTTAGGATGTAGACCGGCGGGGACCTCTCTGCTGAGCCTAGGTCGGGCTGCGACGTGTTGATCTTCCGAGGGCGGGCATTGACCCCAGAAAGGTGTGTCCGGCCAGAGTGATCGAGCGTGTTGGGTAACGTGGTGCACCCCTGCAGGGAAGTTATATATTCGAGTACCGTGTCCACGGTAATGGACGTTCAGACTTATATCCTGATTTTATACAACTACAAATAGATACTTGAGATATGTGGCTTCGGGATTGCTTTCTCGCAGGGAGTCGAGGAAGGATCTCTGGGCATTAATGTTACAACATGCTTGTTAATTATAAACTGCTATTCTTTACTCTTCTACATGCTGCAAGATGCTCGGAGCTGTGTGAAGATGCTAGTCTTCGATAGGCTAGGATTTCCCCTTCTATTCTGGCATTCTGCAGTTCAGTCCACAGATACAACCCTTCCATTTGATATAAATGCATACATAGTATAGATCTGATGCTTGCGAGTACTTTGGATGAGTACTCACGGTTGCTTTGCTACCCCTTTCTCCCCTTCTTTCTTCTTTCCGGTTGATGCAACCAGATGGTGGATCCCTGGAGCCAGATGCCACCGCCGATGGATACTGCTACGTGGAGACCGCCGAAGACCAGGAGTAGTTAGGAGGTCCCAGGCAGGAGGCCTTGCCTCTTCGATCGTTGTTGCTTTTGTGCTAGCCTTCTTAAGGCATCCTTGTTTAACTTATGTTTGTACTCAGATATTGTTGCTTCCGCTGACTCTTGTGTATCGAGCTTGTATTCGAGCCCTCGAGGCCCCTGGCTTATAATATGAAGCTTGTATTATTTTATTTGTGTCTAGAGTTGTGTTGTGATATCTTCACGTGAGTCCCTGATCTTGATCGTACACATTTGCGTGTATGATTAGTGTACGGTCGAATTGGGGGCGTCACAGCGCCACTTGACGACGAACTGCGGGCGTGGCGGCGGTGGCCTCCGGCCGCCGCGTCTGGCCATTGGGACGAGAGGGGGCGGCGCGCGGGGAGCGGCGGGAGGAATCGCCGACAACAAAGATGGGGAGGAGAAGAGGCAGAGAAGGGGAGAGGAAAAGGAAAGTAAGTGAGATTTTTTTTACTCGGCCATCGAGCGGTGGAGTTAATATAGGGAGAACCGCGACGGGTGGATAACTTTTACTCCCCTAAGGCCGATTGGGGATCGGCTAAGTGCCGATTAGAGGAGTAAGGCTCTACTCTTCTAACCAGTTATTGAGGATCGGTTAGTAATGCGCTTATATTGATAAAGCCATAACCACGATACAACTGTTGGGTTATGTAGTAATTTCAAAAAATTTCCTACGCACATGCAAGATCATGTGATGCATAGCAACGAGGGAAGAGTATTGTCTACGTACCCAACGCAGACCGACTGCGGAAGCGGTGACACGACGTAGAGGAAGTAGTCGTACGTCTTCTCGATCCAACCGATCAAGCACCGAAACTACGGCACCTCCGAGTTTGAGCACACGTTCAGCTCGATGACGATCCCCGGACTCCGATCCAGCAAAGTGTCGGGGAAGAGTTCCGTCAGCACGACGGCGTGGTGACGATCTTGATGAACTACAGCAGCAGGGCTTCGCCTAAACTCCGCTACAGTATTATCGAGGAATATGGTGGCTGGGGGCACCGCACACGGCTAAGGAATAGATCACGTGGATCAACTTGTTGTCCCTTTGGTGCTAGACCTGCCCCTCTATTTATATGTTAAGCCCCGGGGTCGAAACTTGGAGCAAAAGCCTCCTCAAAGTCGGTTTTGCCCGAAAGGCAAGAGTCCCACTCGGACTCCAGGACCAAACGCCACAATCCTTGGCGTCTGGCTCAGACGCCATGGGCCTCGGCGTCTGGCCCAGGGCCAGACGCCAGGGTCTCCGGCGTTTGGCCCCCTGGCCTCCGCAAAACTCCTTTTGCACCGACCTAAAGCCTCATGGGCTTGACCCCTTGGCTTAACCATATCATCCAATATATGAATCTTTACGTCTCGACCATTTCGAGACTCCTCGTCATGTCCCCGATCTCATCCGGGACTCCGAACTCCTTCGGTACATCAAAACATGTAAACTCATAATATAACTGTCATCGTAACCTTAAGCGTGCGGACCCTACGGGTTCGAGAACAATGTAGACATGACCGAGACACGTCTCCGGTCAATAACCAATAGCGGGACCTGGATGCCCATATTGGCTCCTACATATTCTACGAAGATCTTTATCGGTCAGACCGCATAACAACATACGTTGTTCCCTTTGTCATCGGTATGTTACTTGCCCGAGATTCGATCGTCGGTATCCAATACCTAGTTCAATCTCGTTACCGGCAAGTCTCTTTACTCGTTCCGTAATACATCATCTCACAACTAACATATTAGTTGTAATGCTTGCAAGGCTTATGTGATGTGTATTACCGAGAGGGCCCAGAGATACCTCTCCGACAATCGGAGTGACAAATCCTAATCTCGAAATACGCCAACCCAACATCGACCATTGGAGACACCTGTAGTACTCCTTTATAATCACCCAGTTACGTTGTGACGTTTGGTAGTACCCAAAGTGTTCCTCCGGTAAACGGGAGTTGCATAATCTCATAGTCATAGGAACATGTATAAGTCATGAAGAAAGCAATAGCAACATACTAAACGATCGGGTGCTAAGCTAATGGAATGGGTCATGTCAATCAGATCATTCTACTAATGATGTGACCTCGTTAATCAAATAACAACTCATTGTTCATGGTTAGGAAACATAACCATCTTTGATTAACGAGCTAGTCAAGTAGAGGCATACTAGTGACACTTTGTTTGTCTATGTATTCACACATGTATTATGTTTCCGGTAAATACAATTCTAGCATGAATAATAAACATTTATCATGATTATAAGGAAATAAATAATAACTTTATTATTGCCTCTAGGGCATATTTCCTTCAGTCTCCCACTTGCACTAGAGTCAATAATCTAGTTCACATCGTCATGTGATTTAACACCAATATTCATATCTGTATACGATTAACACCCATAGTTCACATCATCATGTGACCAACACCCAAAGGGTTTACTAGAGTCAATAATCTAGTTCACATCGCTATGTGATTAACATCCAAAGAGTATTAAGGTGTGATCATGTTTTGCTCGTGAGAGAAGCTTAGTCAACGGGTCTGTCACATTCAGAGCCGTATGTATTTTGCAAATATTTTATGTCTACAATGCTCTGTACGGAGCTACTCTAGCTAATCGCTCCCACTTTCAATATGTATCCAGATTGAGACTTAGAGTCATCTGGATCAGTGTAAAAGTTTGCACTGATGTAACTTTTACAACAAACTCTTTTATCACCTCCATAATCGAGAAACATCTACTTAGTCCTTACTAAGGATATTCTTGACCAATGTCCAGTGATCTACTCCTAGATCACTATTGTACTCCCTTGCCAAATACAGAGCAAGGTATACAATAGGTCTGGTACATAGCATAGCATACTTTATAGAACCTAAGACTGAGGCATAGGGAATGACTTTTCATTCTCTTTCTATTTTCTGCTGTGGTCGGGATTTGAGTCTTACTCAATTTCATACCTTTGCAACACAGACAAGAACTCTTTCTTTAACTGTTCCATTTTGAACTATTTCAAAATCTTGCCAAGGTATGTACTCATTGAAAAATCTTATCAAGCGTCTTGATCTATCTCAATAGATCTTGATGCTCAATATATAAGTAGCTTTTACTGAGGTCTTTTCTTTTTAAAGAACTCCTTTAAAACACTCCTCTATGCTTTGCAGAAAAATTCTACATCATTTCTGATCAACAATATGTCACTCACATATACTAATCAGAAAGGCTGTAGTGCTCCCACTCACTTTATTGTAAATACAGGCTTCATCGTAAGTCCATATAAAACTATATGCTTTGATCAACTTATCAAAGCGTATATTCCAACTCCGAGATGCTTGCACCAGTCCATAGATGGATCGCTGGAGCTTGCACATTTTGTTAGCACCTTTATGATTGACAAAACCTTCTGGTTGCATCATATACAACTCTTCTTTAATAAATCCATTAAGAAATGCAGTTTTGACATCCATTTGCCAGATTTCATAAAATGTGGCAATTGCTAACATGATTCAGATAGACTTAAGCATCGATACGAGTGAGAAAACCTCATCGTATTCAACAACTTGAACTTGTTGAAAAACTTTCGCAACAAGTCGAGCTTGGTAGATAGTAACATTACTATCAGTGTCCGTCTTCCTCTTGAAGATCCATTTATTTAACATGGCTTTGCTGATCATCGAGCAAGTCAATCAAAGTCCATACTTTGTTGTCATACATGGATCATATCTCAGATTTTATGGCCTCAAGCCATCTTGCGGAATCTGGGCTCATCATCGCTTCCTCATAGTTCGTAGGTTCATCATGGTCTAGTAACATGACTTCCAGAACATGATTACTACACCACTTTGGTGCAGATCTTACTCTGGAAGACCTACGAGGTTCTGTAGTAACTTGATCTGAAGTTTTATGATCAATATCATTAGCTTCCTCACTAATTGGTGTATTTGTCACAGGAACTGATTTCTGTGATGAACTACTTTCCAATAAGGGAGCAGGTACAGTTACCTCATCAAGTTCTACTTTCCTCCCACTCACTTCTTTCGAGAGAAACTCCTTCTCCAGAAAGGATCCATTTTTAGCAACGAATATCTTGCCTCCGGATCTGTGATAGAAGGTGTACCTAACAATTTCCTTTGGGTATTCTATGAAGACGCACTTCTCCGATTTGGGTTCGAGCTTATCAGGATGAAACTTTTCCACATAAGCATCGCAGCCCCAAACTTTAAGAAACGACAACTTGGGTTTCTTGCTAAACCACAGTTCATATAGTGTTGTCTCAACGGATTTAGATGGTGCCCTTTTAAACGTGAATGCAGCTGTCTTTAATGCATAACCCCAAAATGATAGTGGTAAATCGGTAAGAAACATCATAGGTTGCACCATATCCAATAAAGTACAATTATGACGTTCGGACACACCATTGTGGTGTTCCAGGTGGCATGAGTAGTGAAACTATTGTTTTTAACTGAAGGCCAAACTCGTAACTCAAATACTCTTCTCTACGATCAGATCGTAGAAACTTTATTTTCTTGTTACGATGATTTTTCACTTCACTCTGAAATTCTTTGAACTTTTCAAATATTTCAGACTTTGTGTTTCATTAAGTAGATATACTCATATCTGCTCAAATCATCTGTGAAGATCAGAAAATAATGATACTTGCCACGAGCATCAACACTCATTGGATTGCATACATCGGTATGTATTATTTCCAATAAGTGAGTAGCACGTTCCATTGTTCTGGAGAACGGAGTTTTAGTCATCTTGCCCAAAAGGCACGGTTCGCAAGCATCAAATGATTCATAACCAAGTGATTCCGAAAATCCATCTTTATGGAGTATCTTCATGCGCTTTACACCGATATGACCCAAACGGCAGTGCCACAAATAAGTTGCACTATCATTATTAACTTTGCATCTTTTGGTTTCAATATTATGAATATGTGTATCACTACGATCGAGATCCAATGAACCATTTTCATTGGGTGTGTAACCATATAAGGTTTTATTCATGTAAACAGAACAACATTTTATTCTCTTACTTAAATGAATAACCGTATTGCAATAAACATGATCAAATCATATTCATGCTCAACGCCAACACCAAATAACACTTATTTAGTTTCAACACTAATCCCGAAAGTATAGGGAGTGTGCGATGATCATATCAATCTTGGAACTACTTCCAACACTCATCGTCACTTCCCCTTCAACTAGTCTTTGTTTATTCTGCAACTCCCGTTTCGAGTTACTAATCTTAGCAACTGAACTAGTACCAAATACTAAGGGGTTGCTATAAACACTAGTAAAGTACACATCAATAACATGTATATCAAATATACTTATGTTCACTTTGCCATCCTTCTTATCCGCCAATCACTTGGGGTGATTCCGTTTCCGGTGACCAGTCCCTTTGCAGTAGAAGCACTTAGTCTCAGGCTTAGGACCAGACTTGGGCTTCTTCATTTGAGCAGCAACTTGCTTGCCGTTCTTCTTGAAGTTCCCCTTCTTCCCTTTGCCCTTTTCTTGAAACTAGTGGTCTTATCAACCATCAACACTTGATGTTTTTCTTGATTTCTACCTTCATTGATTTCATCATCACGAAGAGCTTGGGAGTTGTTTCCATTATCCCTTGCATATTATAGTTCATCACGAAGTTCTACTAACTTGGTGATGGTGACTAGAGAATTCTGTCAATCACTATCTTATCTGGAAGATTAACTCCCACTTGATTCAAGCGATTGTAGTACCCAGACAATCTGAGCACATGCTCACTAGTTGAGCGATTCTCCTCCATCTTTTAGCTATAGAACTTGTTGGAGACTTCATATCTCTTAACTCGGGTATTTGCTTGAAATACTAACTTCAAATACTGGAACATCTCATATGGTCCATGATGTTCAAAACATCTTTGAAGTCCCGATTCTAAGCCATAAAGCATGGTGCACATAACTATCAAGTAGTCATCATATTGAGCTAGCCAAACGTTCATAACGTTTGCATCTGCTCCTGCAATAGGTCTGTCACCTAGCGGTGCATTAAGGACATAATTCTTCTGTGCAGCAATGAGGATAAACCTCAGATCGCGGATCAAATCTGCATCATTGCTACTAACATTTTTCAACACAATTTTCTCTAGGAACATATCAAAATAAACATATGAAAGCAACAACGCAAGCTATTGATTTAACAACATAATTTGCAAAATACTACCAGGACTAAGTTCATGATAAATTTAAGTTCAATTAATCATATTACTTAAGAACTCCCACTTAGACAGACATCCCTCTAATCCTCTAAGTGATCACGTGATCCAAATCAACTAAACCATGTCTGATCATCACGTGAGATGGAGTAGTTTCAATGGTGAACATCACTATGTTGATCATATCTACTATATGATTCACGCTCGACCTTTCGGTCTCCGTGTTCCGAGGCCATATCTGCATATGCTAGGCTCGTCAAGTTTAACCTGAGTATTCTGCGTGTGCAAAACTAGCTTGCACCCGTTGTAGATGGACGTAGAGCTTATCACACCCGATCATCACGTGGTGTCTGGGCACGACGAACTTTGGCAACGGTGCATACTCAGGGAGAACACTTCTTGATAATTTAGTGAGAGATCATCTTATAATGCTACCGTCAATCAAAGCAAGATAAGATGCATAAAAAGATAAACATCACATGCAATCAATATAAGTGATATGATATGGCCATCATCATCTTGTGCCTGTGATCTCCATCTCCGAAGCACCGTCATGATCACCATCGTCACCGGCGCGACACCTTGATCTCCATCGTAGCATCGTTGTCGTCTCGCCAATCTTATGCTTCCACGACTATCACTACCGTTTAGTAATAAAGTAAAGCATTACATCGCGATTGCATTGTATACAATAAAGCGACAACCATATGGCTCCTGCCAGTTGCCGATAACTCGGTTACAAAACATGATCATCTCATACAATAAAATTTAGCATCATGCCTTGACCATATCACATCACAATATGCCCTGCAAAAACAAGTTAGACGTCCTCTACTTTGTTGTTGCATGTTTTACGTGGCTGCTACGGGCTTAAGTAAGAACCAATCTCACCTACGCATCAAAACCACAATGATAGTTTGTCAAATAGACTCCGTTTTAACCTTGGCAAGGACCGGGCGTAGCCACACTCGGTTCAACTAAAGTTGGAGAGACAGATGCCCGCAAGCCATCTATGTGCAAAGCACGTCGAGGGAACCGGTCTCGCGTAAGCGTACGCGTAAGGTTGGTCCGGGTCGTCTCGTCCAACAATACCGCCGAACCAAAGTATGACATGCTGGTAGGCAGTATGACTTGTATCATCCACAACTCACTTGTGTTCTACTCGTGCATATAACATCAACATAAATAACCTAGGCTCGGATGCCACTGTTGGGTTATGTAGTAATTTCAAAAAATTTCCTACGCACACGCAAGATCATGTGATGCATAGCAACGAGGGAAGAGTATTGTCTACGTACCCAACGCAGACCGACTGCGGAAGCGGTGACACGACGTAGAGGAAGTAGTCGTACGTCTTCTCGACCCAACCGATCAAGCACCGAAACTACGGCACCTCCGAGTTCGAGCACACGTTCAGCTCGATGACGATCCCCGGACTCCGATCCAGCAAAGTGTCGGGGAAGAGTTCCGTCAGCACGACGGCGTGGTGACGATCTTGATGAACTACAGCAGCAGGGCTTCGCCTAAACTCCGCTACAGTATTATCGAGGAATATGGTGGCTGGGGGCGCCGCACACGGCTAAGGAATAGATCACGTGGATCAACTTGTTGTCCCTTTGGTGCTAGCCCTGCCCCTCTATTTATATGTTAAGTCCCGGGGTCGAAACTTGGAGCAAAAGCCTCCTCAAAGTCGGTTTTGCCCGAAAGGCAAGAGTCCCACTCGGACTCCAGGACCAAACGCCACAATCCTTGGCGTCTGGCTCAGACGCCATGGGCCTCGGCGTCTGGCCCAGGGCCAGACGCCAGGGTCTCCGGCGTTTGGCCCCCTGGCCTCCGCAAAACTCCTTTTGCACCGACCTAAAGCCTCATGGGCTTGACCCCTTGGCCTAACCATATCATCCAATATATGAATCTTTACGTCTCGACCATTTCGAGACTCCTCGTCATGTCCCCGATCTCATCCGGGACTCCGAACTCCTTCGGTACATCAAAACATGTAAACTCATAATATAACTGTCATCGTAACCTTAAGCGTGCGGACCCTACGGGTTCGAGAACAATGTAGACATGACCGAGACACGTCTCCGGTCAATAACCAATAGCGGGACCTGGATGCCCATATTGGCTCCTACATATTCTACGAAGATCTTTATCGGTCAGACCGCATAACAACATACGTTGTTCCCTTTGTCATCGGTATGTTACTTGCCCGAGATTCGATCGTCGGTATCCAATACCTAGTTCAACCTCGTTACCGGCAAGTCTCTTTACTCGTTCCGTAATACATCATCTCACAACTAACATATTAGTTGTAATGCTTGCAAGGCTTATGTGATGTGTATTACCGAGAGGGCCCAGAGATACCTCTCCGACAATCGGAGTGACAAATCCTAATCTCGAAATACGCCAACCCAACATCGACCATTGGAGACACCTGTAGTACTCCTTTATAATCACCCAGTTACGTTGTGACGTTTGGTAGTACCCAAAGTGTTCCTCCGGTAAACGGGAGTTGCATAATCTCATAGTCATAGGAACATGTATAAGTCATGAAGAAAGCAATAGCAACATACTAAACGATCGGGTGCTAAGCTAATGGAATGGGTCATGTCAATCAGATCATTCTGCTAATGATGTGACCTCGTTAATCAAATAACAACTCATTGTTCATGGTTAGGAAACATAACCATCTTTGATTAACGAGCTAGTCAAGTAGAGGCATACTAGTGACACTTTGTATGTCTATGTATTCACACATGTATTATGTTTCCGGTAAATACAATTCTAGCATGAATAATAAACATTTATCATGATTATAAGGAAATAAATAATAACTTTATTATTGCCTCTAGGGCATATTTCCTTCAGTCTCCCACTTGCACTAGAGTCAATAATCTAGATTACACTGTAATGATTCTAACACCCATGGAGCCTTGGTGCTGATCATGTTTTGCTCGTGGAAGAGGCTTAGTCAATGGGTCTGCAACATTCAGATCCGTATGTATCTTGCAAATCTCTATGTCTCCCACCTGGACTAGATCCCGGATGGAGTTGAAGCGTCTCTTGATGTGTTTGGTCCTTTTGTGAAATCTGGATTCCTTTGCCAAGGCAATTGCACCAGTATTGTCACAAAAGATTTTCATTGGACCCGATGCACTAGGTATGACACCTAGATCGGATATGAACTCCTTCATCCAGACTCCTTCATTTGCTGCTTCCGAAGCAGCTATGTATTCCGCTTCACATGTAGATCCCGCTACAACGCTTTGTTTAGAACTGCACCAACTGACAGCTCCACCGTTTAATGTAAACACGTATCCGGTTTGCGATTTAGAATCGTCCGGATCAGTGTCAAAGCTTGCATCAACGTAACCTTTTACGGTGAGCTCTTTGTCACCTCCATATACGAGAAACATATCCTTAGTCCTTTTCAGGTATTTTAGGATGTTCTTGTTAGGTTTCGTAGTAATTTCAAAAATTTTCCTACGCGCACACAGGATCATGTGATGCATAGCAACGAGAGGAGAGTGTTGTCTACGTACCCAACGCAGACCGACTGCGGAAGCGATGACACGACGTAGAGGAAGTAGTCGTACGTCTTCACGATCCAACCGATCAAGCACCGAAACTACGGCACCTCCGAGTTCGAGCACACGTTCAGCTCGATGACGATCCCCGGACTCCGATCCAGCAAAGTGTCGGGGAAGAGTTTCGTCAGCACGACGGCGTGGTGACGATCTTGATGAACTACAGCAGCAGGGCTTCGCCTAAACTCCGCTACAGTATTATCGAGGAATATGGTGGCAGGGGGCACCGCACACGGCTAAGGAATCGATCACGTGGATCAACTTGTGTCAACTTGTGTGTTTAGAGGTGCCCCTGCCTCCGTATATAAAGGAGGAGAGGAGGGGAGGCTGGCCGGCCAAGGGGGGGAGGCGCAGGAGAGTCCTACTCCCTCTGGGAGTAGGATTCCCCCTCCAATCCTAGTCCAACTAGGATTCCTCGGAGGGGAAAAGAGGAGGAGGGGGCCGGCCACCTCTCCTAGTCCTAATAGGACTAGGGGAAGGGGGGGCGCGTAGCCCAACTAGGGCAGCCCCTTCTCTTTTCCACTAAGGCCCACTATGGCCCAAATAGCTCCCGGGGGGTTCCGGTAACCCTCCCGGTATTCCGGAAAAATCCCGATTTCACCCGGAACACTTCCGATATCCAAATATAGGCTTCCAATATATCAATCTTTACGTCTCGACCATTTCGAGACTCCTCGTCATGTCCGTGATCACATCCAGGACTCCGAACAACCTTCGGTACATCAAAATGCATAAACTCATAATATAACTGTCATCGTAACCTTAAGCGTGCGGACCCTACGGGTTCGAGAACAATGTAGACATGACCGAGACACGTCTCCGGTCAATAACCAATAGCGGGACCTGGATGCCCATATTGGCTCCTACATATTCTACGAAGATCTTTATCGGTCAGACCTCATAACAACATACGTTGTTCCCTTTGTCATCGGTATGTTACTTGCCCGAGATTCGATCGTCGGTATCCAATACCTAGTTCAATCTCGTTACCGGCAAGTCTCTTTACTCGTTCCGTAATACATCATCTCACAACTAACATATTAGTTGTAATGCTTGCAAGGCTTATGTGATGTGTATTACCGAGAGGGCCCAGAGATACCTCTCCGACAATCGGAGTGACAAATCCTAATCTCGAAATACGCCAACCCAACATCGACCATTGGAGACACCTGTAGTACTCCTTTATAATCACCCAGTTACGTTGTGACGTTTGGTAGTACCCAAAGTGTTCCTCCGGTAAACGGGAGTTGCATAATCTCATAGTCATAGGAACATGTATAAGTCATGAAGAAAGCAATAGCAACATACTAAACGATCGGGTGCTAAGCTAATGGAATGGGTCATGTCAATCAGATCATTCCACTAATGATGTGACCTCGTTAATCAAATAACAACTCATTGTTCATGGTTAGGAAACATAACCATCTTTGATTAACGAGCTAGTCAAGTAGAGGCATACTAGTGACACTTTGTTTGTCTATGTATTCACACATGTATTATGTTTCCGGTAAATACAATTCTAGCATGAATAATAAACATTTATCATGATTATAAGGAAATATATAATAACTTTGTTATTGCCTCTAGGGCATATTTCCTTCAACAACCACAATAGAAAACAGAGGTCCACAAAAAACAACAAAAAAGGAACCAAAAAAAAAGTGCAGGCCGGGGCGACAACACAACAATCCTACAAAATTAACAAATAGTATCAGGGAGGATAAGTAATAATAATAAGGCTCATTGTACTTCCTGCCCAGCTTGTCAACCGCCGTCTTGGGCATGCACATTTGGTCGTCCTTCGATGCATCCTACACTAAATAGGACCTTCAGCACGTTGGAGTTATTTCATTGTCGGGGGTGAGGCAAACTTGTTTTCTACTTGAGTCAAATACGTCATGGATGCCTTAACTTGTCCGGTACGGTTATTTTGATGCCTAAACTTGTAAAATACACGAAACTGATGCCGTAACTTATTCGAGCGTTCAAATATGGTGCCTTCGTCTGTATCCGGGCATATGCACTACCCACATGGCATGCCAACGTGGCATCAGCCCACATGTCAATGGGTGTGAGAAGAGTGTGCTGGTTGTTTTACAGAAAACTCCTTGTACTTTATATAGTTTTCACAAAAACTCCTGACATTTTATTTAAATACGTCAAACTGCATTGATCCCACTTGTTGGAGAACCTGGACATCAGGTGTTGTCTTGGTGGCGGTTGTGCTACTGCTGCAAGGCCTGGAACACTGTAGCGGGATTTTTTTTTTAGTTTCTTCTTCTTTTTTGGCTATAATTTCTTCTTCTTTTTTTGGCTGGGTATCTTCACGATATTAATATATGCTCTTTGTTGGAAAAAAATTGATCCCACGTGAGATAAAATAGTAATAACAAAAAAAAAGCACCCAGCAGGATTCCAACTGAGTACGAGGGCGCACAGCCTACACACATGTGCTAATCACTACGCCTAGAATAGTTGACTGTGTGATATCCTAGTACGCTTCTATTTATCAAGAAACCGGGTGAAATAATAAAGATAAATAAAAAAGAAAAAGTTAATTCATGGGAAATTAATTAAAAAACGCCTTCAAGTCACACGTTCAAAAAGACCCCACCCAAACACCACAATAAGAAAAAATGATACACTCACGGACGATCCACTACGGATTGGTCATAGCAAACACTCTCCCACCAATCACTTCACGGATTCTCATCGTTGGGCCGTTCTTTCCGCAATTTCCAACCATAAATTAACACATTCATCTGTAGCCATGCTTTCGTAAAATCTGTTCATAGGTGTAGCATCTCTGATAAAAAAACATGCATTGTTTCCTCCACACGCCAAACCAACTAGCACGTAAATAATTTTCAGAACTAAAAAAAATACCACGTAAAAGAAAAACATGTACAACCCTAAAAACATAAGCGGCGTAGCAATGTGCACACTGCCCTTCTAGTATGCAAATAAAGTAGGAAAGTTAGGGAAAAGGGAAGTCCACTTCAATGTATATGGTGTGATTTTTTTTTCGAAAAGGAGGTTAAGACCCCCGGCCTCTGCATCAATCAATGCATACGGCCATCTTTAGTTATTATTCAACATATGTCTAACAAGAACATACATCAAGCCACCCGAAGCCATTACTCACACCACAAAACTCGATAACGTAGAGTGCTCTCACTCCCCATATCTAAAACCGATGTCGTCGCCGATCCATCGACATAATGTATGGAACCCACAACCGATGCAGCAGACCTAAAGCGTACACAACATGCACACATTTTAGACGCCACCATCATCATCAAACCGCTGACCCATCTTTAGGAGAGAGATCTCCATCATCCTTGCCAGCCTGTACATCCTTCGATGCCAGCACGGCGCCACCGCCCGCGCTCATCCTTCCAGATGCAAAGATTCTGGAAGATCTGTCGTGCGTAGCACCTGCCTACCAGGCATGACACAACATAGCATCTGTCAGTCAAGCATGACTTTACATCTCCACCGAAAGCTCCGTGCAAGATGAAGCCGCTCCACCTCCTGCTTCTGTCTTACAGCTCTGCTCCACAAATGATGCTCCCAAGAGAGAAAACGACACCACAGTACCGCCATCGTCTGATCTGGAAGACCAGATCCTAGAGTTTCCCCCGAGCAGCACAAGTGGGTCGACAGTAGTTACACGACGATGCCTTCATGAAGGTAACGACACAGAACGCCGCCATCGCCTGCCATCGGCTTTGTTTTCACCGGCAACCATGTATTCCCGACTTGCAGCCGGAACTAGATGGCAGATTTCGAGATCTGACCATCCAGTCTCATGTCGGCCACCTCCGATGGAGAAGATAGCCACCATCGCTAGCGGCACCAACCAGATCAGATCTGACCAGAGACGCCGCCGACAAGTCAACCATGGCCACATCCCCTCCTGGCCCGCCCTCCACACGAAGCCGCCGGAGCAGCACTGAACCGCCAGGAAAGACGAAGACCGAAGGGCGATCTCGCGCCGCCGGTCCCTCTAGACCGCGGGGCTGCAACCTAGATCCCCGCCGTCCCCATCATTGGCGGCGCCCCGGGCTTAGCCGACACATATTTGGAGACGACGAGGTGGAGGAGAGAGGGGGGAGGCAGCGGCCGGGGCGCTGGGGTTGGCTCCCTGATCGCCCTGGAGGGAGCGATCGAGGGAGCCCTGGAGAGATATGAGGGGAAGGGAGCGATCTGGAGGGCCCTGTATATGGTGTGATGGTCAATTAGGTTTATGTAGGATGAAAACCGACAATACATCTGAACACAAAACAACTAGCTACGAAAACACCTAAACAAATACCATAAACCAATAAACCAAAAATATCGGTCAACTCACAAATTCTACCCTTTATTTTTGACAAATTCTGTTAGTCTTCGTTTTTACCGCATTCAGTTCGGTTCTTTGATTTTCGGTGTAAAAGTGCTCACCTCTAGCCATAGCAGAAACAACGTGGCAAAGCATGTATCACCCTCTAGTAAAGTTTATATCGCTATGTAGTTTAATAGGATCACTCAGCTAATGTTTTGTATTCGCATACCAAGATAGCAATGTAGCTACACACGCTTGTTAATTGCCAATTGCAGGTGCACGCTTGCTTGCTACTTGCTACTCCTTCTGTAAACAAATATCAGACGTATTAGGTTACTCCCTTTGTCTCAGAATAGAGTCTTTGCCAACACTTATTTTGTGACGAAGGTAATATTCCTTTATTTTAGTGATCTAAAAGTTCTTATATTTGTTTAGAAAGGGATAATTGCCAATTGCCGGTTTCTACTAGCAAAGCGTATCCAGCTGCCAACACGGCCAAGTGGTAGCTCGATGGGGGCCCGGCAGAAATGAATTACGCACCCTTGCTAATTGCCAATTGCAGGTGTCTACCAGCAAAGCGTGTCCAGCTACCGCCAACACGGCCAAGTGGGAGGCAAAGGCTAGCGTGCGCATGATGTACGTATAATTTTAATTTGACACCTCGTCAATTCGCCATGATCAGTTCATCAGAAGAACAACAGCAATAATTTCTGATCATAATAATTCAGAGCGACGGGGACAGGCGAGTGGGTCAACAATTACTCAGGCTACTCTACTACGCACGAATACAAATCAGAGCGTAAGCGTGAGATGGTAGGGGACGGCGTCGCCGTCTGGCCGGCTGTAGGGGACGGCGCGCGCGGCGAGCCTTCCCTTGCGCTTCTGCATGAACCGCTGCAGCGACGCCTTCCTCGCCATGGGCAGGTCGCCATCCGCCGCCTCGGAGTTCCCTCGCGGTGCGCCTGAGACAGCGGCGACACGGAGCAGCTCGGCCGCCCTGTCGTCCGGGACCTCGTCGAGTACCAGCACCTGCCCGCCGTAGAAGATAGTCATCTGCGCGTTCGCCGGCGCAGGACCCGCAGCGTGCTCGTCTTGCGCGGGCACTTCCGCTCCGGGCATGAGGGGGAGAACCACCGGCCGCGCCTCCGCCGCCTTGATGCAGCGGCTGAGAACGCCGCACGCCGCGGCGAACCGTCGGCTCTGAGCGCTCCCTGTCGCCGCCATTCTTGCCGCTTGATCGATCGATGCCCCGGTACGCGAACTCGCAGTGTGGGGTGAAGACAGGGAGCTGTAGGTGAGTGGAAGCTCTGCTTATCGGGGCTTGTGTTGGATGGGGGAAGGAAATTGATGGATTAGGAGGTGGTGAGATGGGTTTTGATTTATACGAATCGCGCGTGTCGTGTGGGCTGTTGCTGTCAAATGTGGGGAACTTCGTTGGGTGTTTCTTGGCAGTCTCTGGCACGAAGAACACGTGCTGGTCCAGGGACAACAGGACAATTTCGATGTGGTGGCTGCTACCCCCTTCGTGCCGCACGTTCAGTTGTTGGGAATTGATGGAGTGGGTCGCCCTCCGGCTGCCGATCCGTGCGGCGATCAGCCGGAGAAAAATCTCTTATAGGAGGACCCGGTTGTACTCTCCATCGGCCTTGACCCGGTTCACGGCATGTGCTGATTTCGGTCTCAAAGCACCGGTCCAAATTGCCACTCAACCTTAAGCCCAGTTCTTTTGGCCGATTCTCCCAGAATCTTGAAAATCGGGCATCCCCCAGCTTCTCCCAGAATCTTGAACACATATTTTTTTTACAATCCTAGCTAGTTATGATGTAAACAACTAGGATTGTCAAAAAATACGGGTTCAAGATTCCGGGAGAAGCTGGGTGGAAGGTCGATTCTCAAGATTCTGGGAGAATCGACCAAAAGAACTGGGCCTTAATTCCACTCATCCTGATTCCTATCGTGTTTTATTTTTTGAGAAAGTTATGATCTATTCATAATCAATTGATGACAGTATATAGAGGATACCGTAGTTATCACAAACTACAATCAGGTCCATGAACCATGTAGCGGCGACTATAAACAATAGAGCGAGACTAATGCATGCCTTCACAATAATAACTAGATTCAAACAAATTCGTTGAAGTATAACACCGATCGGCTCTCGCAAGTCCGACGGAGACTTGCCTTCACATGCACTCCGATGAGTTAGACGCATTATCGGGACGGGATTAAATGTGAGGGGCGTTATTCCCGCTGAGGGACATAGCTGTTGTCACATAGCCCCAACTGAGACACTGAATCTAACAAAAATAAGAGCGGGGTACCTCCTGGCGAGGTGCGGGGGCGAGGTCCTCCGCACCTCCACGACCCAAAGGCCGCCAATGGCGGGCAGATTGGCGGTGGCGTCAATGTGCAAAGGACAAAACCTAAGTGCCCGGAGTTTTTTTTTCTATGGAGGAAAAAGAATGTCGCCATGTTTTCTGGTCGTCATTAGGGGTATCATGTCTTTCTTTGACAACCTGTCGTTCCTAAAACCTCATCTCGTGATGTGCAAGGAAACATTGTTGTTGTAGTTCGTGGAGCAATTTTTTTATACAGTTTCTTCTCTTTTTTCCTTTGATTAGGCATATCTTCTGTCGTGTATTACTTTGCTTTTCACCGACATAACTCTCTTTGTATGTGTTGTTGTTGGTTATGTACATCCTAATCATACAGAGGTTTAATATGCACTCATTATATTTGTATCTCCTTGATGTTTCATTTTTAAGTTAATAAAATTCATTCTTTAATGAGAAAAATAAGGAAACATTAACATTTCGTTTATCTTCTACCGAGTTATTTCAACAAACAAAGACTCTAGAAGCACAATCTACAGGCTACGAAGATTTTGTTTTCTTTGAAAACACCTCTCATTCATAAATTAATTTAAAAGTTATTACAACCATTTCCTACAATATTGGCCACGCAGGGCTAAAATCTATTATAAAGAATACTCTCCAACCTATTATGGAAGCTAAATTTCCCAATTTGGTGTGCAGCCTCATTAGCCCTTCGATTGATTTTCTTCAGCTTAAAATTCTAGAGAGGTTTAGAGATGGATAAAACTTCCTTCTTCTGATCAACGAGGGGTAACCTATCAAGTTTTTTCATTTGAAAGGAAAGAAATCATAAAAGGGCAGACAGTATTAAAAAGGGTTTATGAAGACGGATACCGATATAAAGATCGGCTAGACACGCCCGGAGCTCTGCTTGGACCACACTAAAAGGAGACCCAATATAAACCCATGAACTGATGAGGACGTCGTCTGCAAAATTTCTGGCAAAAACTCCCAAGCTCGCAGCGCCAATGCTCTCAATGATACTCAGAGGGGTACGGACGATCTTAAATCATCCCCTACTCTGTTACCTTTGACGTTAGAAACCAACTCTAGATTGGATTAGAGAAATGAAAATGATGACTAGTGTTTTTTCCAGAAAATTAGTAGAGGCGGAGATAGGTTCGCCCCCTTACCAAAAATCAAATCATTCCTTAAATGGCGAGCTCTCCGGAAAATGAAAATGACGTGATCACAAATCGGAGAACTTAATTGACCCAACAAGATAAGCAACCATTCCGTCACGAAAAACTTGAAAACATCTTCACCCAAAATATTCCACACTTCCCTCAACGCTATACGCAAAGCCCTTGTCTAAGGATAAGTTACTAAAACATGAAAAATATTTTTATCGTCCACCCCATAGATAGAGCACATACCCGATGTAGCCTGGTGGTGAATAACTCTATTAATCTGGACCAAGAGGCTGTTAAATGCAACACGCCAAGCAAATGAAATTCCAGAGCTTCATTTTCCGATTCACACCGTTTCTAGATTGCCCATAATCCTCCTTGTCCTCCTTGAACTCCATAGACCGATTATACACATTTTTTAACAGAGAATATACCGTTCTTCTCGTAGTGTCACGTAATAAAATCACCATCCCCCGAGAATTGACTAAGCATCTTGAGAATCTCGTCAACATGCTGTGGATAAAACAAACACGAGATTAGATTCGCATTCCATCTCCTCATCCCGCTTATGAATAATTAAAATACCCACTTTAGCATGTTTCAATTCTTTTTAGCTTAATATTTTTTGGCCATAATTCCTGGGGATCCAAGTATCTCTTCAAATATTTATACTAGACCCATCCAACACTCTAGTACTTTGAAGAAATTTATCATTAACACATGAGCTTGGCCATGTATCAGATCCTAATCTGCAACCAAAAATTGTTGCCTAATTAGAATCCGTAAAAAGGATCGTAACTCTAGCATTACTCTTTGGAGAATACCTTTTCGTTGTTGTCGAGTAGATTTTGCACCAGCAAAATAATCATTAGAACTATTTATTTTCTTGTTATTGTCCATGCCATGTTTTTTTGTAAATACCAGCTTTCTACTCTATTAATATATTAGCCAAATCTTAAAACTTAATGTTTTCCTGATTCGACACGTCTCATCCCAAAGCTCTATTTGGAAGCTCTTGGATTTGGATATAAGATTACTCTGAGTATATTGTATTTGTGTATAAAGTTTTTACGGTATTACGGTGAAGTAGAACTCTTCCTCCTGTCAGCGCCGCCACCGGTTCGCCCCATCTCCGATGGCCTTTGGGCCATGGAGGTGTGCGAAGCCTCGGCCCCTTGCCCGCGGGAGGGGCCAGTTCTTGTTCTTGTTAGGTTCAGTGTCTTGGTTGGGGCTGTATGACAGCGGCGATGTCCCTCAATAGAAATAATGTCTCCCACGTTTTATCCCCGTCCCGATGATACGTCTAGCATCGTTGGAGGGCATGCGGAGGTGTGATTTCATCGGATCTTGCGGGATACGGCCGGTGCTGATTTTCAGTGGATCTTCTTGGATTCGGTCCTTGTTTGTCTTTGTTTAGGTATTTATAGGTTTGATCCTTCCGGTCTATGATTTTTCATCGACGGTGGTTGCTGCTCTGGTGTGCTGGTCTTGTGGGGTCTTAGCATGACGACTTCCCGACTGTTTAGTACAACAAGGTATGCCCAGCTCCGACGAGGGAGGGACGATGACCGCAGCGCGCCTTCAGCTCACTCTATTGCTTGTAGTCGTCGCTAGGTGATCCATGGACCTGACAGTAATTTTTATTATCTCATTGGAGATATATGGATTGGAAGTTTGTTACAAAAAATAATGATGTGCGAGCGTACATTCATATAGATGAATATTTTATTCATTCTAGACTATTATGGGTGAATGTATACGCGTACGTATGGGCGTTTTAAAAAAAATATCCAGAGACATATGAATGTAGGAGTATATATTTATGTATGAGCATTTAAAAAAAAAGTCTGGAGGCATATGAGCGCTTGTATTTACATGCCGGTACTTGTGCTCATTGCGATGACGACTTAAGACGCTGGAGGTCCATCTGCCCAGAGGGCAAAGGAGAAAAGTTCAAAACAAATCTTGAATTTATAAGCGAAAGCTAAACCAAACTTTAAACTCTCAATTCTTGAAATTAGCACACCAAACTCTTTAATCCTGGTCTATTTTAAACCTTGTGAGAACTCGGCCGGTATTTGCTGAATTGGGCCGGCCCAGTAGCGCACTTGCTCACACGCGTGCTTTTATTTGTTTTTCTTAGTTTTTTTCTTTTACGTTTTCTTTTCTTTTTTCATTTTCACACATGTCTAATTTTTCTCAGTACCCAATGTACATTTTAACCACACATTAAATATTTGATAAACTATTGATATTTTCAAATACATTATGGACATTTTTAAATTAAATGTTTCCAAAACTTTCTTGAAAACATGGTAATATTTTTTCAAATACATGTTTTACATTTTCTTAATGACAATAATTTTTTTATAAAACTACACGAACACTCTTTTACAAGGTTCAACATTATTAAATTTGCATACACTTTTTTCAAACACATGTCACGTATATTCTGTTAAGGTTATGAAACATTTTTTAACAACAGTATTTACGAAATAGTTTTTGAAATTCCAAAAACATTATTCAAAATATGTTGCAAAATTCTGAAAATCTAAAAAAAATCATAGCATGTGAAAAACTGTTGTAATTCTGAACATTTTTTGGAAACTGTGATATTTTTTAAATCATGAACAGTTTTTTTAATAGAATTTCATAATTCCAAATGTTGAAAAAACACAAAATGAATTGAATTTGTCCCAAAAATATAAAACAGGAACATTTTTAACTTCTGAACAATTTTAGTAATGTGCGAACATTTTTAAACTTCACGAATTCTTGTTGTGTTAGAGTGGGCCGGCCCAAATGCTTGTGAGTGAGAGTAGCTCGTTATCCCTGCTGGGATTGTAGTATCCGCGGTGTGCCAAACAAGTCTAGGGTCTAAAATAGACCGGGATTATAAATTTAAAGTGCCAATTTTCAGAATCCAAAGTTTAAAGTTTGATTTAGCTTTCGTCTACAACTTCAAGGTTTAGTTTGGACTTTTTCCCACGGCAAAGTCGGCAAAGCAGTAGCCAGGCCATCACGCACGTGAAGCAAAGACCATGTATCTACTACCACTATAAAAGAAAGAGAGGACGAAGAACCAGATCATTCTATCCATCGAAGCCTGCAATCTGATGTTCTACATCCCTCCAGCATAGTAAACACGTTTTACGCTTTAATTACCCACCATGTCATTGCCTAAAACATCTATTAACGAAAATCATCGTTAAAAAATCCCCGTCGCTAACCAAACGCGGTACCCCACCACTCGCCCTCTCTCTCGCACGCCTCTCTCTCTCCCTCGCTAACCTCTCCACCACCCACGACCTTCTCGGCCGCCTCCGCCCCATGCCGCCCGCTGCTCGCCCACGCCCTTCTCGGCCACCGCCGCCCCCTCTCATCCTCGCCGGCGGCCCATTCACGCCCCCGACCAATCAAACGCTTAGGAGGAAGCGGAAGGAAAGCCCACCCTAGCTAGCCACGGATCACACCCAACCCAACCTCCCCATCCCCATTGTCGTGAAATTGTCACGTCAGATGTCCTCGTGAAAGGACTTAGTTGTGGAGCCATCGCAACTAGGAAGCTTGAAGGGGTTAATCGGGACAAAAGACAAGAGAGGTTTATACTAGTTCGGCCCCTTACGGTGAAGGTAAGGCCTACGTCTAGTTGGGTAGGTATTGATGTTTCAATGACCGGGGAGCGAGATACGCTATGCCCGGCTCTCGATGAGTTGTTTCTTGCCCTAAGCCGCCAGCAGGTCGTCCCCTTATATACACGGGTTGATGCCCTGCGGCTTACAAAGTCCCGGCCGTCTTATAAACAGTGTCCGGCTCGGTGACTAGTTAAATCTACCTTATGATACAAGTCAAGCCATTACGGCAGTTTACTACAACAGGCCTTAAGTCGCCTGTGGACTTAAGCCCTTTATTGAACCGTCATCTTCACGCTTGGTCTTGGGCTTCTTTCTGGTGTAACCCGGCCCCTCCTGGGCGGCTTACACAAATGGTTATATCCCCGACATTAGGCCCCAGATTGATTTGAACCTGTTCATGTCAATCTTAAAATACCTTAAAAAATAAATCTTCAGTCTTCTGACTGTGCAAAAGGTTTCCTTAACCCGCCATGATGTCATCTGTTGGATCTGTGTTAACCCGCCGTGACGTCATCCTTTCTTAAATTATTTTTTTATTCCACCGTATCCTCCAACGGATCTCTGTCTTTATTGACTGTTCCGAAAACTGAGATGTCGGGGCCGCTGGATAATAACTCTTATCTCCTCGTTTCTCATGCCGCCTTAGTTATCCTTTCCTTATAAATAGGCGCGACCTAGGTCTTCCCATTCTCCTCCTTCCAGTCGTCTTCTTCCTCTCGCTGCTTCTCTGTCGCTCGAGCTCTGCCGCCGCCGCCGTCGCAGATCTCGTCTTCACCAACTCTGGCCGCTGCATCAACCTAGTCTGACCAGAGAAATGCGACGACTCTCCGCTGCAACCCTGCATCCGTAAGTCTCTTCTTTCCTATTTCTTAGATCCACATCAGGACCTTCAAGTTCTTCGTGTTCTTCGCTGTTTAATAGTTCCCTTTCATAGATTCCATCACCCCCGCTTTTCTTGATCTTGGAGATGGTAAAAACCGATGCGGTAGATTTTCTGCACCTACTTTGAACGTAGATAGATCCCTTTCTGTTACACAGAGGCCCCATTCGAGCTCTTGAACTTCATCTGCATCAGTTTTAGGTCTAGAAAATTTTCTTGTCAGAACAGTTTTTTGATCTCAAATATCAGTAGAAGATTATGAAACCTGTTTGTATCACCCGGAAAACTACTTCTGTCAAATACTCTTAAACACAACTGTCCATGTAGCCGGCTTAAATAAATGACACTGAACTGTGAACCTTGCTTGCTTCTCATGACCTTAAGAAGTTTGAACTGCTTTTGATATTTGTGGCGGCTTAAATACTGTTGCATAGTTATCCTTATATCATTAGGCCCCTTCTTAAGCCGCCACCTTGAATAATTAAGATATTTCTCCTGGGTTAAAATTGAACCGGAATTTCTTATTTTGTCGTAGGCCAACTGTTGTCATGGAACCTAAGGCAACCAAGGCCCTTGTGACCTGCAATTGGGTCCCATCCATAGTCACTAAGAGTAAACCGTCTGAATTTGTGAAGTCTGGCCATCTGCCAAAAAAGGAGGTTATGTCTTATCGTGCTCATGACCCGTCTGAAGAGAGGCCTCAAACCAAAGAAGGGGGGTGATAATTTTTACGGATCACATGAACCGGTGATTTGCCCCTCCCGGCTCAAAATTCTTCAGGGAAGTTTTGAATTTCTTTAATCTTAGACCTCAAGACATTGGACCCAGTTCCGTGTCAAATATTTGCAATTTCCAAGTCTTCTGCGAGGTGTACCTGGGAGAGGAGCCAAGTCTGCTTTTGTTCAGAGAACTTTTCTACTTGAACCGGCAGAATGAACGTGCCAACGGGCCCAGGCTTGAGGCTTGAGCTTGGCGGCATCTCAATTCAACGACGGAGGGATTGCCTTTTTTCTTACACTGAATTGCCGAGTCATCCAAAAGATTGGAATCAGACTTGGTTCTATTGTCAGGACACTTCACCGGCTAATGAGAGCCCTCTGCCCAGCTTCCGTGTCCTGCGCCTTGAGTCCAACCATCCGCTGGCGGATAAATTGACTGCTGTCGAGCGTCTGCCTCTAAATCCCACCATCAAGAAGATCAAAGCTCTTTTAGGAAATGGTTTAAACGGCATCGATCTGGTCCGAGTCTGGGTCACCTGGCGAGTACTTCCATTAAGTCGTCGTTCCGGCTTAATGTGTATTTACACGGGCGAGAAGGACGATCCACTACGTCATAGTCCTGACGACTTACCAGATGATGTGGTAGATGCTACAACCCAGTCACTGCTGAAGGAGGGCACTGTAACTAGTAATACCTTCAGCTTACTTCCCTTCTGCAAGAAGACCCGGCCCCTGCAGTGAGTTATCAATCTTAATAAATATTCTTTATTATGTTATACCTTATTTGTACTCATAATTCCTTATCTTTTTCCACAGGCCGATGATAACTTCTGGAAGGTCAAATATGACCATGAGGCTGCCAAACAAGCCAGGACAGTCAAAAAGATTGAAAGGAAAGCCGCCAAGACTGGAACCTCAAAGAAGAAGAAACCCAGCGCCTCCGACTTATTCAAATTGGATGATACTTCTTCGGATGATGAAGAGGTAATCCTTTAACTTTCTTAACTCCCTTGTCGTTATTTTACTGACATTCTATCCTTTCAGGAGGATACAGGGAACAGTCAAGCAGTTGACGAAGAGGTAACTATAATCTCCTCCGACTCAGAGCCTTTGCCAAAGCAAAAAATCCGAAGGGTGACCCAGAAAGTAAGATTTTCACATCCTCTAGCTTATCAAGATCCTCAATTTCTTTTGAAGCAACAACAGCTTGAAAACCGGAGGCAGACTAGGGCCAATCAAGACGCATAACTCTCCTCTGGCTTACCCAATGTAACTAGGAAGCGTCGGATCGAGGTTATCTCTAATTTACGTTCTGTTTTACCTTTGGCGGGTTCGATTCGCCAACCTCTCAATTCATCTGACTCCAATTATCAGGATACCTCTCCTTCCTCCGACGAGTCTATGCAATCAAACATGCCGGCTTTCAAAACGGCTCCCGGGTAATGTAACCTTATTTACTTTAGGTTTTACTTTACTTATGATTTAATATTCATCCTTCTACCTTTATTGACAGCATGCAAGAAAAGCCCAACAAGAGGGCAAGGAAGAATAAGTCGTCCCAAGACCCGGTTGTCACTGAACCGGCACTTGACATGTCCGCTCCTGACAGCTCCACCCATCAGCCGCCGCCTGAACCGGCTTCTGATATTCCGGTGCCAACCTCTGAACCGCATGCCGAAGATGCTATCCACAACTCTGATAACCCGGAAGCTCCTAGCCCGGTCAAGACGACTGACCCGGAAGTTGAATTTCTGAAAAGTCAATTTGTTGAACCGGGGCGGCCTACTGTTCTTGCCAAATGCACTGCCAAGGAAGAACTTGCCGAACGCCGAAAAGCCAAGCAGGACATCACTGACTATACTCACTTAAGCATTGGTGATATAGTCTCGGGCTATCTGAACCAAGTGCATAATAGTCGTGACCTGGAAATTGACATGGTGAAACAAATACAACACAAATCTGAGGTATAACTTATGCTATTTTCCTGAATCTTACTTACTGTACCAGCCCCCAAGTCTATTGCTTATGAATGAATATGCTGTAGACTTAGAAATCTACTTTACTGTTAGTTTGTCCGGTTTCAATAGAATATATTTAATCGGGTTATAGCATGATAGTTTTGAATTTGTGATACACATTAGCCCCCAAATGTCAAGTATCTTTACTTGTAAAGTGCTTGAGACTTAATATGCATGACCCGGCAGGGTAGGTTAGAAATTCTTAAGCATAAATTAGCCCCCAAGTGCCAAGTATCTTTACGTGTAAAATATTTGGGACTTAAATGTTACCTTACCATGATCCTTACCATAACCTGGTATCAATGCAGGCCACCATAAGTCAATTTGAGTCGGAACTTGCTGACCTGAAGAGCCGGCTGAAAACCCAAGAACTTGAAACTCAGAAGGCCAACTCCAAATTTGAATTCAGTGTCTGTGAAAATGAGAAGTTGAAGAAAAATTTTGAGTTAGAAAAGAAAGCCTGGGCTGATGAGAAGGCTTCACTGGTGACCCGGGCCGAGACGGCAGAAGCATCTCTTGCAGAGGCAACAACCGAGCTATCCAACTTAAAACGGCAGATATCTCAAATGGTCTCAGCCATCTTCGGTAAGTTACTTTGCGAAACCTCAAACATTGTAATCTTCCAATGACTATTGTAATAGTTACCTCCGGCTCATTGTTATGCTTTTGCACACACATGCCCTAGGAGTACCAACCTCAAGCAAAACATGCTGATCAAGCTTAAGGCGGTTTACACCTTAGTGGAACAGCTGTACTCCGGGTCACAACGGGCCTTGGCCGTTGTAGCCTTATCAAACACCACTCCCCACCTTCTGCAAGACGTGCTGAAGCATCTCGTATTCAGAATTTAGGATTTAAGGCGGGCATCTTCAAGAGCCGGGGCTGTGGCCGCATTGAGCCAGGCAAAGGCATGGATGCCAGAGCTTGACTTGGCTGACCTCGCTCTTGGATATCTGAGCCAGAAGGAGGACGGTACTGTCTTTGATGATCATGATTTCACCGCCTCTGTCAAAGTCGGACGTCCCTTGGCTACCCTTATTGGGAATGATAGTGATCTTACCAAGTATTCACCGGGCTATGATAGTGAGAACCGGAGAATTCCAAACATTCCATATGATCAAGTCAGCCTGATCCCTCCAACGCGTAAGCATACTTTTGCCCCTGAAGTGGACCCAACCGGTTTAACAAATGATGAGGCTGAGTTTGAAGCCTTGAGTGGCATTGACTGGGCCTCGTCAACCTTATAGGACAAAGCAACCGACGGAGAGGCGGAGAAGGATAAACCGGAGTCTTCGAGCCCGCCGAAGGAGTGAACCGCCAGGCGTTTTTAGAACTTTTGCAAAAAACAATGCTTCATTTATTCAGACTCAGGAAGTCTTGTAATAGGGTAGTAAAAACTTCTCAATGTTTGTCATGCCTTCGCGCATGTTCGTGGTGCTTAATACTTTCATAAGCCGCCATTGCTATATGTTTCTGGCTTATGTTGACCATTTATTTCCTTGACATTGAAATTTGCTTTGCCTTATCCTGCACATAAAACAAGCAAATTTCCTTGGCGGTTTATCGCATCGGGGGTTACATAAAGTATTGATAACCCGGAACATGACCCAAAGCATCATATACAAGCCGGTTTATGATTATATTTGTTAAATATAATAGCATACCTGCAACCCCTTTAATAATCTTCCCTGCTTATATGATGTTTACCAGGCGCTTAAGAACCTGGGGTAATCAATATTAAATCGGAAGAAAAAACCATCTCATAATATTTTCAAGAAGGTCTCAAGATAGTCAAAATAATTCATCCTTTTGTTGGATGATACTCAATATTTACAGGCTTCTGATTCAAATACGATCAGTAAACCGTTCCAAAGGGGTTAAGCTAAGATTCGGATACGATCATATAGCCCCCAGTGGCTTTGGCGATGCCGATCAAGTGGGTATCGATAGCTATGTTCTCTTTGGTTCGAATACGACCTATGTTTGAACAGGAAGCCCCCAAGTGACCATAAGAGTTGTTTAATGATGCTGATTCGAACACGATCCACGTCAGACCCAAAAGGGGTCAAGCTGTGATTCAAATATGATCAAGAAGCCCCCAAGTGGGTTTGGCAATATGCCGATCAAGTGGGTATCGACAGCTATGTTCTCTTTGGTTCGAATACGACCTATGTTTGAACAGGAAGCCCCCAAGTGACCATGGCTAGATTCAGATATGATCATAAGCCAGACCAAAGGGAAAGCTGGATTCAAATGTGATCCGCTCCCTGTTGGTTGTTTCCACCACCTGATAAAGGAGACACATAAACCTTTGAGGGTAAAAAAAGGACAGAGGTCCTGCTTTATTTCTTTATATAATATATACATTGTCAAAAAATATATACATCATGAGAGCCGGTGGCTTAAGTATAGTAAGGCTGGAGATGAGCAATATTCCACGGCCGACGGGTCTCCTCCTCCGATTTATGTGAGTCTTTGTGCTCTCGAACATCAATGAGGTAGTATGACCCGTTGTGCAGATTCTTGCTGACCACAAAGGGCCCTTCCCAAGGTGGGGATAGCTTGTGCATATCAAACTGATCCTGGATGAGCCGGAGCACCAAGTCGCCTTCCTGAAAGGTTCTGCTCCTAACCCGGCGGCTATGATAGCGGCGCAGGTCTTGTTGATAAATCGCCGAGCGGGCTATTGCCAAGTCTCGCTCCTCATCCAACAAGTCAAGTGCATCTTGACGAGCTTCTTCGTTGTTAGCCTCAACGTAAGCCGCCACGCGGGGTGAATCATGCCGGATGTCACTTGGCAGGACCGCCTCTGCACCATACACCATAAAGAAAGACGTGTAGCCTGTAGATCTGTTAGGCGTAGTGTTGATGCTCCATAACACAGAAGGTAACTCCTCCACCCAACAACCCAGAGTCCGCTGTAAGGGGACCAAGAGCCGGGGCTTGATACCCTTCAGGATCTCTTGATTAGCTCTTTTTGCTTGACCATTTGACTGAGGATGAGCATAATCCAAAACATCAAGCCGGATATGTTCTTGTTGACAGAACTCTTCCATTGCACCCTTGGAAAGATTAGTGCCATTATTAGTTATATTGCTGTGTGGGAAACCAAAACGAAAGATCACCTTTTTCATGAATTGGACCGCCGTGGCTGCATCACACTTACTGACTGGCTCTGCCTCAACCCACTTCGTGAACTTATCCACTGCCACCAGGAGATGTGTCTTTTTATCCTTAGACCTCTTGAAGGGTCCAACTATGTCAAGCCCCCAGACTGCGAATGGCCAAGTGATTGAGATCATCCTCAACTCTTGAGCCGGCACATGAGCTCGTCGTGAGAACTTTTGACAACCGTCACATTTACTGACCAGATCCTCCGCATCAGCATGAGCCGTCAGCCAGTAGAAACCATGACGGAAAGCTTTGGCTACAAGAGATTTTGACCCGACATGATGGCCACAATCCCCTTCATGGATCTCACGGAGTATTTCTTGGCCTTCTACAGGTGACACACAACGTTCAAACGCCCCAGTGACACTTCGGTGATGTAACTCGCCGTTAACAATCGTCATAGATTTGGAGCGCCTGAAGATTTGTCTTGCTAAGGTCTCATCCTCAGGTAATTCTCCTCGGGTCATATAAGCCAAATATGGCACTGTCCGGGATATAGATCCGGGATGACGTGAAGAGCTGCCACCAGTTGTGCCTCCGGGTCTGGCACCGCTAGTTCTTCCTCGGTAGGCACCTTGACAGAAGGATTATGTAAAATATCGAGAAAGGTGTTAGGCGGTACCGGCTTACGTTGAGATCCCAACCTGCTTAAAGCATCAGCCGCCTCATTCTTCCTTCGATCAATGTGCTCCACTTGATAACCCTTGAAGTGACCAGCCACAACATCTACTTCAAGATGATAAGCCGCCATAAGGGGATCCTTGGAATCCCACTTGCCTGACACCTATTGAGCCACGAGATCTGAGTCGCCCAAGCACCTTACCCGGCTTAAGTTCATCTCTTTGGCCATCCGGAGACCATGGAGTAAGGCCTCATACTCAGCTGCATTGTTAGTACACGAAAACATAAGCCGAAGTACATAACAAAATTTGTCACCTCGAGGGGAAGTTAAAACAACTCCAGCCCCCGAGCCTTCTAGCTGCCTGGACCCGTCAAAGTGAATAGTCCAATATGTGTTATCTGGCTTCTCCTCAGGGGCCTGTAACTCTGTCCAATCATTGATAAAGTCCACCAAAGCCTGAGACTTAGTAGTAGTACGTGGCATATACTTCAAATCATGAGGCCCAAGCTCGATGGCCCACTTGGCGACTCATCCTGTGGCCTCCCTATTCTGGATGATATCTCCCAAAGGGGCAGAACTTACCACAGTTATAGGATGACTTTGAAAGTACTGCTTCAACTTCCGGTTGGCCATAAACACTCCGTAAACAAGTTTCTGCCAATGTGGATACCTTTGTTTAGACTCAATGAGCACCTCACTGATGTAGTAAACCGGCCGTTGAACCATATGCTCCTTGCTAGCTTCCTTACGCTCCACCACGATGGCAACACTGACGGCTTATGAATTGGCAGCCACGTGTAACAGCAACGGCTCTTTATCAATGGGAGCCGCAAGAACCGGTGGTTCAGACAACTGTCTCTTCAAGTCTTCAAAGGCAGCATCAGCAGCATCACTCCAGACAAAAGTTCTGTTTTCTTCATCATCTGATACAGCGGTAGGGCCTTCTCACCTAACCGGCTTATGAACCGGCTTAAAGCAGCAACATGACCCGCCAATCGCTAAACATCATTGATGCACGCCGGTTTAGCCAGAGAGGTAATTTCCTTAATCTTCTCCGGATTAGCTTCAATGCCTCCTTTTGATACCAGAAAACCCAAAAGCTTGCCTGCAGGTACACCAAATACACACTTGGCCGGGTTAAGCATCATTTTATAAACCTGGAGATTATCAAAGGTTTCTTTCAAGTCAGGTATTAAGGTTTCCTTCCCTCTAGACTTCACCACGATATCATCTACATAAGCATGAACATTACGCCCGATTTGATCGTGTAGACAGTTCTGCACACATCGCTGATAAGTTGCCTGAGCACTCTTGAGTCCAAACGGCATAGATACATAACAGAAGGCCCCAAACGGAGTGATGAAAGTCGTCTTCTCCTGGTCCTTAACTGCCATTTTGATCTGATGATAACCAGAGTAAGCATCCAAAAAGCTCAAGCGTTCACAACCCGCCGTAGCATCAATGATTTAATCAATACGGGGGAGAGCAAAGGGATCAGCCGGACAAGCCTTGTTTAAGTTCATGTAGTCCACACACATCCGCCAGGTGCCGTTCTTCTTGAGGACAAGCACCGGGTTAGCCAACCACTCCGGGTAAAAAACTTCAATAATAATCCCGGCCGCTAAGAGCCGGGCGACTTCCTCTCCAATAGCTTTCCGTCTTTCTTCGTTAAAACACTGAAGAAACTGCCTGACCGGCTTATACTTCGGATCAATATTGAGAGTGTGCTCAGCGAGTTCCCTCGGTACACCCGGCATGTCAGAAGGTTTCCATGCAAAGATGTCCTGGTTCTCACGGATGAACTCGATGAACGCGCTTTCCTATTTGGGATCCAAATTGCTGCTGATGCTGAACTGCTTAGAAGGGTCACCTGGGGTAAAGCCAACAAGCTTTGTCTCGGTGGCCGATTTAAACTTCAACGTCGGGTCATGCTCTGTAGTTGGTTTCTTCAAGGAGGTCATATCCGCTGGGTCAACATTATCTTGGTAAAATTTGAGCTCTTCCGCCGCACAGGCAGACTCAGCATATGCCGCGTCGCCTTCTTCACATTCCAACGCCACCTTCCGACTTCCATGCACAATGTTGGTGCCCTTGTGACCCAGCATCTTGAGCTGCAAATAAACATAACACGGCCGGGCCATGAACTTAGCATAAGCCGGCTGCCCAAACAGAGCATGATATGGGCTCCTGATTTTGACCACCTCAAATGTCAACTTCTCAGCCCTGGAGTCATATTCATCTCCGAAGGCCACCTCCAGCTCAATCTTGCCAACTGGGTAAGCCGACTTACCAGGGACCACTCCATGGAAAATAGTGTTGGATGTCCTCAGATTCTTATCAGTTAACCCCATGCGTCGAAAGGTCTCATAATAGAGGATATTGATGCTACTACCTCCGTCCATGAGTACCTTAGTGAATTTATATCCACCAACCTGAGGTGCTACCACTAAGGCCAACTGGCCCGGATTATCGACCCATGATGGGTGATCTTCTCTACTCCATACAATGGGATGTTCTGACCACCTCAAATAATGAGGAACTGTCGGCTCAACAGAATTCACGGCCCTCTTATGAACCTTCTGGTCGTGTTTGCATAAGCTAGTGGTAAACACGTGGTACTGCCCACCGTTCAACTGCTTCAGATTGCTTTGATAACCCGACTGCTGATGCTGCTGCTCTCCTTGACCAGATTGTTGTTGATTATAGTTGCCTTGACGTCCCTGAAAGCCGGAACCTGAACCGCCGCCCGGGCCATGAAAACCGCCAGCCCCTGAACCCCCACCAGACCCATTATTGCCATCAAAGGTGTTGGAATTCTTAAATGCTTTCATGATCGCGCAATCTTTCCACAGGTGTGTGGCGGGCCGCTCCTTGGTGCCGTGCCTCGGGTAGGGCTCATTGAGTAGCTGCTCAAGAGATGGGCCCGACCCGTCGGATCGAGGCGGCTTACTCTTACGTCTCTGATTGTTACCTTGCGCATTGGCATTGGCCACAAACTCCGGGTTACCATCCGCCTTACGCTTATTCCCTCCTTGGTTCATCGGGTTATGCTGGTGACCCTTTCCATTGCTGTTGGGGATATAACTATTCGTGTAAGCTGCCCAGGAGGGGCCGGGTTACGCAAAGAAGACTCACCAGAGAGAAGCCCAAGACCAAGCATGAAGATGGCGATTCAATAAAGGACTTAAGGCCCACAGGCGACTTAAGGCCCGTTATAGTAAACCGCCATAATGGCATGACTTGTATCATAAGGTAGATTTAACTAGTCACCGAGCCGGACACTGTTTATAAGCCAGCCGGGACTCTGTAAGCCACAGGGCGTCAACCCATGTATATAAGGGGACGACTTGCTGGCGGCTTAGGGCAAGAAACAACTCATCGAGAGTCGGGCATAGGGTATCTCGCTCCCCGGTCATCGAAACATCAATACCAACACAACTAGACGTAGGCTTTACCTTCACCGTAAGGGGCCGAACTAGTATAAACCTCTCGTGTCCTTTGTCCCGATTAACCCCTTCAAGCTTCCTAGTTGCGATGGCTCCACAACTAAGTCCTTTCACGAGGACATTTGACGTGACAATTCCACGACAACTGGCGCCCACCATGGGGCCAGCGAATGGTGGATTTGAGTTCTTGAAGGGCAACTTTGAAGGGCTCAAGGGATACGTAGCGGGCCGGATGACCAAGAGTCGTCGCGGCAAGATCTACATCGATGACAAAGGCTGGGGTCCCGACGCCGACTCAATTGAGTACGGGTACCGGGTCCCCTTCGGCGGAATCCACGTCTTCATCGGCCGGATCGGTGAGCCGGGCCCTGAGCCGGATAACTGCACCGACCTCCTCGAGACGGCTGAGCGTGCAAGGAAGACCCGAATTCAACCTGTTATGAAGCGTGCCTTCATGGGCTGCATCCACGGAGAGGAACTCTCTGAAGAATCTGGAGATGGTGGTGAGACGGCCGTCCTCTCAGACGGTGATTCGTCCACCGGCTCAACAGATTCGTTGTACCAAGTGCAAGACGGCGTGCTCGGGGGCTGTTCCGATGGCACCAGTATTCCGGACCCCTATGAGCCGCCAAGATGGGCAGGAGTCTTTATGGCTGGGACTCAGCCCAGCTCAAACTCTACAGCTGCTGCAGCAGTAACGTCCGGGTTAGGAGCAGCCGGGGCAGGCGGCCCCGTGCGCCCGCCGGCTCAGGTGCTTATAGATCTCATGGACAAGCTTACGACCCTGTTAACCGCAAAGGTTATTCCCGCAGATAAAGATGAGCATGACGCGGAGGTGGCACAGGTGCGTGAGGAAATAGCTCAGGCCAAGGAGGCCTTGGCAGCTGAGGACACTAGATTAGCCACAGAGCGAGCGGCTCTAGACGCCCGGGCGCAGTGGCTACAGTCAGAAGCTTACCAGCTCACGATGAGCTTAAACGCATCCAATGAGGTAATGAGGAGGAGGCATCAGAAAATCCAGTCCCGTTTACCTCCGAATTACGACCCTCGGGTTCTCTTTGCTACACCCGGAGCCGGCCCAAGTAACCCGCCAGAGGCCAATCAGCTTATGACAGCCGGAACAGGAGGGCCGGCTCAGCCTCGTGAGATGGCACCACCTCATGTGAGCATGGCACCGCCGCATTATGTGCCGATACCACCAGGTCACTTTTCCAACCCCATGGAGAACTTAATCGCGGCTTCAGCGCGTTTGGCGGCTCTTCCCATGGACGGTGATGACCCGACAACAGTGGAGACCCGAAGGGTCAGAGAACTTCTCCAGACGGCCTTAGCTCAGCAATAGACCTATTCTTACAGCCGGGACATAATTCATTCAACTCCCCCGCCTTGGCTAGAACCGCCTCGTCAGAACCGGAGCCCAAGTTACAGCAGGCACATGGAGTCTGAAGCTTTGTCAAGCAACGCCCAACACCGTAACCAGCCTGGTGGATATAACCCGGTGCAAGACCGAGTACGTCAGGAGAATGAGCGGGCAGCTCAGCTAGCGGCTCAACAGACGGTACATCAAGATTTTCCAGAGTATCCAATGACTTCCGTTGAGGCGGGAGTAGCCACTAGAACCGGCGGTGTTCCTTGTCTGGTACTGGCTTTGCGTAATGTGCGTTTACCCAAGGACTTCAAGGGACCTCGAAAGGTGCCGAATTACACGGCCGACTTGCAGCCCAGAGCTTGGATCGAAAGTTATGAGATGGCTATGGAGTTATTGGAAGTTAGCGATGCGGCGATGGCTAAGTACTTCACCATGATGTTAGATGAAACAGCCCGGTCCTGGTTGAAGGGTTTGCCACCCAATTCCATTGGTTCATGGGCAGAACTGAAAGCCTGTTTCATCCAGAACTTTAAAGACACCTGTAAGCAGTCTATGTCAATTGTGGACTTGACAAATTGTAAACAGGAGGAAGGCGAATCTACGACTCATTGGGTACGTCGGGTCAAGGAGATAATACATTCATCTGACAAGATGGATGCCGGCTCTGCAGTCCTCATGTTGGAGAAGAATTGCCATTTTGAGCCGCTGAGGCAGAAACTGGGGCGCCTTAAGCGTGATTGCAATGATATGGGTACGTTGATGGCGGCTTTAGTCAAATATGCCGATTCTGATAGTACCAAGGATCCTGCGTCTGATGAGGAAAAGACCGGGAAGGGAAAGAAGAACGACAATGGAAAGGGTCAGCAGCATAACCCGATGAATCAAGCAGGCAATAAGCGTAAGGCGGATGGTAATCCGGAGTTTATGGCCAATGCCAATGCGCAAGGTAACAATCAGAGACGTAAGGGTAAGCCGCCTCGATCCGGCGGGTCAGGCCCATCTCTTGAGCAGCTACTCAATGAGCCCTGCCCGAGACATGACACCAGAGAGCGGCCTGCCACACACCTGTGGAAAGATTGCACGATCATGAAAGCATTTAAGAATTCCAACACCTTTGATGGCAATAATGGGTCTGGTGGCGGCTCAGGGGCTGGCGGCTTTCATGGCCTGGGTGGCGTTTCAGGTTCCGGCTTTCAGGGACGTCAAGGCGGTTATAATCAACAACAGTCGGGTCAAGGAGAGCAGCAGCAGCAGCAGTCGAGTTATCAAAGCAATCCGAAGCAGTTGAATGGTGGGCAGTACCATGTGTTTACCACTAGCTTATGCAAACGCGACCAGAAGGTTCATAAGAGGGCCATAAATTCTGTTGAACCGGTAGTCACTTGTTACTTAAGGTGGTCAGAACAACCCATTGTATGGAGCAGAGAAGATCACCCTCCACGGGTCGATAATCCGGGTCAGTTGGCCTTGGTGGTAGCACCTCAGGTTGGGGGATACAAATTTACTAAGGTACTCATGGACGGAGGTAGTAGCATCAATATCCTCTATTATGAGACCTTTCAACGCATGGGGTTAACTGATAAGAATCTGAGGACAACCCACACTGTTTTCCATGGAGTGGTTCCTGGTAAGTCGGCTTACCCGGTTGGCAAGATTGAGCTGGAGGTGGCCTTTGGAGATGAATATGACTCCAGGGCTGAGAAGTTGACGTTTGAGGTGGTCAAAATCTGGAGCCCATATCATGCTCTGTTTGGGCGGCCGGCTTATGCTAAGTTCATGGCCCAGCCGTGTTATGTTTATTTGCAGCTCAAGATGCCGGGTCACAAGGGCACCATCACTGTGCATGGAAGTCAGAAGGTGGCGTTGGAATGTGAAGAAGGCGACGCGGCTTATGCTGAGTCTGCCTGTGCAGCGGAAGAGCTCAAATTTTATCAAGATAATGTTGACCCAGCGGATATGACCTCCCTGAAGAAACCAACTACAGAGCACGACCCGGCGTTGAAGTTTAAATAGGCCACCGAGACAAAGCTTGTTGACTTTATCCCAGGTGACCCTTCTAAGCAGTTCAGCATCAGCAGCAATTTGGATCCCAAATAGGAAAGCGCGCTCATCGAGTTCATCCGTGAGAACCGGGACACCTTTGCATGGAAACCTTCTGACATGCCAGGTGTACCATGGGAACTCGCTGAGCACACTCTCAATATTGATCCGAAGTATAAGCCGGTCAGGCAGTTTCTTCGGCGTTTTAACGAAGAGAGACGGAAAGCTATTGGAGAAGAAGTTGCCCGGCTCTTAGCGGTCGGGTTTATTATTGAAGTTTTTCACCAAGAGTGGTTGGCTAACCCGGTGCTTGTCCTCAAGAAGAACGGCACCTGGCGGATGTGTGTGGACTACACGGACTTAAACAAGGCTTGTACGGATGATCCCTTTGCTCTCCCCCGTATTGATCAAATCATTGATGCTATGGTGGGTTGTGAACATTTGAGCTTTTTGGATGCTTACTATGGTTATCATCAGATCAAAATGGCAGTTAAGGACCAGGAGAAGACGGCTTTCATCAGTCCGTTTGGAGCCTTCTGTTATGTATCTATGCCGTTCGTACTCAAGAGTGCTCAGGCAACTTATCAGCGATGTGTGCAGAACTGTCTACACGATCCAATCGGGCGTAATGTTCATGCTTATGTAGATGACATCGTGGTGAAGTCCATAGAGAAGGAAACCTTAATATCCGATTTGAAAGAAACCTTTGATAATCTCCGGGTTTATAAAATGATGCTTAACCCGGCCAAGTGTGTATTCGGTGTACCTGCAGGCAAGCTTCTAGGTTTTCTGGTGTCAAACAAAGGCATTGAAGCTAATACGGAGAAGATTAAGGAAATTACCTCTCTGGCTAAACCGGCGTGCATCAATGATGTTCAGCGATTGGCGGGTCGTGTTGCCGCTTTAAGCCGGTTCATAAGCCGGTTAGGTGAGAAGGCCCTACCACTGTATCAGATGATGAAGAAAACAGACACTTTTGTCTGGAGTGATGCTGTTGATGCTGCCTTTGAAGACTTGAAGAGATAGTTGTCTGAACCACCGATTCTTGCGGCTCCCATTGATAAAGAGCCGTTGTTGTTATACGTGGCTGCCAATTCACGAGCCGTCAGTGTTACCGTCGTGGTGGAGCATAAGGAAGCTGGCAAGGAGCATCCGGTTCAACGGCCGGTTTACTACATCAGTGAGGTGCTCATTGAGTCTAAACAAAGGTATCCACATTGGCAGAAACTCGTTTACAGAGTATTTATGGCCAACCGGAAGTTGAAGCAGTACTTTCAAAGTCATCCTATAACTGTGGTAAGTTCCGACCCTTTGGGAGACATCATCCAGAATAGGGAGGCCACCGGACGAGTTGCCAAGTGGGCCATCGAGCTTGGGCCTCATGATTTGAAGTATATGCCACATACTGCTGTTAAATCTCAGGCTTTGGTGGACTTTATCAATGATTGGACAGAGTTACAGGCCCCCGAGGAGAAGCCAGATAACACATATTGGACTATTCACTTTGACGGGTCCAGACAGCTAGAAGGCTCGGGGCTGGAGTTGTTTTAACTTCCCCTCGAGGTGACAAATTTTGTTATGTACTCTGGCTTATGTTTCCGTGTACTAACAATGCAGCTGAGTACGAGGCATTACTCCATGGTCTCCGGATGGCCAAGGAGATGAACTTAAGCCGGGTAAGGTGTTTGGGTGACTCAGATCTCGTCGCTCAACAGGTGTCAGGCAAGTGGGATTCCATGGATCCCCTTATGGCGGCTTATCGACGTGAAGTAGATGCTGTGGCTGGTCACTTCAAGGGTTATCAAGTGGATCACATTGATCGAAGGAAGAATGAGGCGGTGGATGCTTTAAGCCGGTTGGGATCTCAGCGTAAGCCGGTGCCGCCTAACACCTTTCTCGATATTTTACATAACCCTTCTGTCAAGGTGCCTACCGAGGAAGAACTAGCGGTGCCAGACCCGGAAGCACAACTGGTGGCAGCTCTTCACGTTATCCTGGATTGGACAGTGCCATATTTGGCTTATATGACCCGGGGTGAATTACCTGAGGATGATACCTTAGCAAGACAAATCGTCAGGCGCTCCAAATCTATGACGATTGTTAACAGTGAGTTACATCACCTAAGTGTCACTGGGGCGTTTCAACGTTGTGTGTCACCTGCAGAAGGCCAAGAAATACTCCGTGAGATCCATGAAGGGGATTGTGGCCATCATGCCGGGTCAAAATCTCTTGTAGCCAAAGCTTTCCGTCATGGTTTCTACTGGCTAGCGGCTCATGCTGATGCGGAGGATTTGGTCAGTAAATGTGACGGTTGTCAAAAGTTCTCATGACGAGGTCATGTGCCGACTCAAGAGTTGAGGATGATCCCAATCACTTGGCCATTTGCAGTCTGGGGGCTTGACATGGTTGGGCCTTTCAAGAGGTCTAAGGATAAAAAGACACATCTCCTGGTGGCAGTGGATAAATTTACAAAGTGGGTTGAGGCAGAGCCAGTCAGTAAGTGTGATGCAGCCACGGCGGTTCAATTCATGAAGAATGTGATCTTTCATTTTGGTTTCCCACACAACATTATAACTGATGATGGCACTAATCTCTCCAAGGGTGCCATGGAAGAGTTCTGTCAACGAGAACATATCCGGCTTGATGTTTCGGCTGTTGCTCATCCTCAATCCAATGGTCAAGCAGAAAGAGCTAATCAAGAGATCTTAAAGGGTATCAAGCCCCGGCTTTTAGTCCCCTTACAGCGGACTTCGGGTTGTTGGGTGGAGGAGTTACCTTCTGTGTTATGGAGCATCAACACTACGCCTAACAGATCTACAGGCTACACGCCTTTCTTTATGGTGTATGGTGCAGAGGCGGTCCTGCCAAGTGACATCCGGCACGATTCACCCCGTGTGGCGGCTTACGTTGAGGCTGACAATGAAGAAGCTCGTCAAGATGCACTTGACTTGTTGGATGAGGAGCGAGACTTGGCAATAGCCCGCTCGGCGATTTATCAACAAGACCTGCGCTGCTATCACAGCCGCCGGGTTAGGAGCAGAACCTTTTAGGAAGGCGACTTGGTGCTCCGGCTCATCCAGGATCAGTCTGATATGCACAAGCTATCCCCACCTTGGGAAGGGCCCTTTGTGGTCAGCAAGAATCTGCACAACGGGTCATACTACCTCATTGATGTTCGAGAGCACAAAGACTCACGTAAATCGGAGGAGGAGACCCGCCGGCCGTGGAATATTGCTCATCTCCGGCCTTACTATACTTAAGCCACCGGCTCTCATGATGTATATATTTTTTGACAATGTATATATTATATAAAGAAATAAAGCAGGACCTCTGTCTTTTTTTACCCTCAAAGGTTTATGTGTCTTCTTTATCAGGTGGTGGAAACAACCAACAGGGAGCGGATCACATTTGAATCCGGCTTTCCCTTTGGTCTGGCTTATGATCATATCTGAATCTAGCCATGGTCACTTGGGGGCTTCCTGTTCAAACATAGGTCGTATTCGAACCAAAGAGAACATAGCTGCCGATACCCACTTGATCGGCATATTGCCAAACCCACTTGGGGGCTTCTTGATCATATTTGAATCACAGCTTAACCCCTTTTGGGTCTGACATGGATCGTATTTGAATCAGCATCATTAAACAACTCTTATGGTCACTTGGGGGCTTCTTGTTCAAACATAGGTCGTATTCGAAACAAAGAGAACATAGCTGTCGATACCCACTTGACCGGCATTGCCAAAGCCAGGAGGGCTATATTGTCGTATCCGAATCTTAGCTTAACCCCTTTGGAACGGTTTACTGATCATATTCGAATCAGAAGCATGTAAATATTGTGTACCATCTAACAAAAGGATGAATTATTTTGACTATCTTGAGACCTTCTTGAAAATATCATGAGATGATTTTTTCTTCCGGTTTAATATTGATTACCCCAGGTTCTTAAAGTGCCTGGTGAACATCATATATGCAGGGAAGATTATTAAAAGGATTGCGGGTACACTATTATGTTTAATAAATATAATCATAAGCCGGCCTGTATATGATGTCTTGGGGTCATGTTCCAGGTTATCAAAACTTTATGTAACCCCCGACGCGATAAACCGCCAAGGAAATTTTGTTTGTTTTATGTGCAGGATAAGGCAAATCAAATTTAACATCAAGGAAACAAACGCTCAACATAAGCTGGAAATATATAACAATGGCGGCTTACGAAAGTATTAAGCGCCCTAAACATGTGCGAAGGCATGACAAACATTGAGAGGTTTTTTCTACCCTACTACAAGACTCCCCGAGTCTGAATAAATGAAGCATTGTTTGTTGCAAAGTTATAAAATGCCTGGCAGTTCATTCCTTCGGTGGGCTTGGAGACTCCGGATTATCCTTCTCCGCCTCTCCGTTGGTTGCTTTGTCCTGGAAGGTGGACGAGGCCCAGTCAATGCCACTCAAGGCTTCAAACTCAGCCTCATCATCTATTAAATCGGTCGGGTCCACTTCAGGGGCAAAAGTATGCTTACGCGTTGGAGGGATCAGGCTGACTTGGTCATATGGAATGTTTGGAATTCTCCGGTTCTCGCTATCATAGCCCAGCGAATACTTGGTAAGATCAGTATCATTCCCAATAAGGGTAGCCAAGGGATGTATGACTTTGACACAGGCGGTGAAATCATGATCATCAAAGACAGTACCGTCCTCCTTCAGGCTCGGATATCCAAGAGTGAGGTCAGCCAGTTCAAGCTCTGGCATCCATGCCTTTGCCCGACTCAATGCGGCCATAGCCCCGGCTCTTGAAGATGCCCGCCTTAAATCCTGAATTTGCTGAGGTAGCACAGCGAGATGCTTCAGCACGTCTTGCAGAAAGTCAGGAGTGGTATTTGATAAGGCTACAACGGCCAAGGCACGTTGTGACCCGGAGTACAGCTGTTCCACTAAGGTGTAAACCGCCTTAAGCTTGATCAGCATGCTCTGCTTGAGGGTGGTGCTCCTTGGGCCTGTGTGTTTACAAGTACATCAGTGAGCCGGAGGTAACTACTACAATAGTCATTGGAAGATTACAATGTGTGAGGTTTTGTGCAGTAACTTACCGAAGATGGCTGAGACCATTTGGGATATCTGCCGTTTCAAGTCAGACAACTCAGTTGTTGCCTCTGCAAGAGCTGTTTCTGCCGTCTTGGCCCGGGTCACCAGTGAAGCCTTCTCATCAGCCCAGATTTTCTTCTCTGATTCAAAATTTTTCTTCAACTTCTCTTGTTAAGAGACGCTGAATTCAAATTTGGAGTTGGCCTTTTGAGTTTCAAGCTCTTGAGTTTTCAGCCGGCTCTTCAGGTCAGCAAGTTCCGACTCAAATTGACTTATGGTGGCCTGCATTGATACCAGGTTATGGTAAGGATCATGGTAAGGTAACATTCAAGTCCCAAATATTTTACACGTAAAGATACTTGGCACTTGGGGGCTAATGTATGCTTAAGAATTTCTAACCTACCCTACCGGGTCATGCATATTAAGTCTCAAGCACTTTACAAGTAAAGATACTTGATACTTGGGGGCTAATGTGTATTGCAAATTCAAAACTATCATGCTATAACTGGGTTAAATATATTCTATTGAAACTGGACAAACTAACAATAAAGCAGATTTCTAAGTCTACAACATATTCATTCATAAGCAATAGACTTGGGGGCTGGTACAGTAAGTAAGATTCAGGAAAATAACATAAGTTATACCTCAGATTTGTGTTGTATTTGTTTCACCATGTCCATTTCCAGGTCACGACTATTATGCACTTTGTTCAGATAGCCCAAGACTATATCACCAAGGCTTAAGTGAGTATAGTCAGTGATGTCCTGCTTGACTTTTCCACGTTCGGCAAGCTCTTCCTTGGCAGTGCATTTGGCAAGAACAATAGGCCACCCCGGTTCAACAAATTGGCTTTTCAGAAATTCAACTTCCGAGTCAGTCATCTTGACTGGGTTAGGAGCCTCCGGGTTATCAGAGCTGTTGATAGCATCTTCGGCAGGCGGGTCAGAGGTTGGCACCGGAATGTCAGAAGCCGGTTCAGGCGGCGGCTGATGGGTGGAGCTGTCAGGAGCAGACATGTCAAGTGCCGGTTCAGTAACAATCGGGTCTTGGGACGGCTTATTTTTCCTTGCCCTCTTGCTAGGCTTCACTTGCAGGCTGTCAATAAAGGTAGAAGCATGAGTATTAAAGCATAAGTAAGGTAAAACTTAAAGTAAATAAGGTTACATTACCCGAGAGCCGTTTTGAAAGCAGGCATGTTTGATTGCATAGACTCGTCGGAGGAAGGAGAGGTATCCTAATAATTGGAGTTAGATGAATTGAGAGGTTGGCGAATTAAACCCGCCAAAGATAAAACAGAATGTAAATCGGAGATAACCTCGGTTCGACGCTTCCTAATTACATCGGGCAAGCCGGAGGAGAGTTCTGCGTCTTGATTGGCCCGAGTCTGCCTCCGGTTTTCAAGCTGTTGTTGCTTCAAAAGAAATTGAGGATCTTGATAAGCTAGAGGATGTGAAAATCTTACTTTCTGGGTCACCCTTCGGATTTTTTGTTTTGGCAAAGGCTCTAAGTCGGAGGAGATTATAGTTACCTCTTTTTCAACTGCTTGACTGTTCCCTGTATCCTCCTGAAAGGATAGAATGTCAGTAAAATAACGACAAGGGAGTTAATAAAGTTAAAGGATTACCTCTTCATCATCCAAAGAAGTATCATCCAATTTGAATAAGTCGGAGGCGCTGGGTTGCTTCTTCTTTGAGGTTTCCGTCTTAGCGGCTTTCCTTTCGGTTTTCTTGGCTGCCCTGGCTTGTTTGGCAGCCTCATGGTCATATTTGACCTTCCAGAAGTTGTCATCGGCCTGTGGAAAAGGATAAGGAATTATGAGTACAAATAAGGTATGACATGATAAAGAGTATTTATTAAGTTTGATAACTCACTACAGGGGCCGGGTTCTTCTTGCAAAAGGGAAGTAAGCCAAAGGCATTACTAGTTACAGAGCCCTCCTTCAGCAGCGACTGGGTCGTAGCATCCACCACATCATCTGGTAAGTCGTCAAGACTATGATGCAGCGGATCATCTTTTTCGCCTGTGTAAGTACACATTAAGACGGAGCGACGGCTTAATGGAAGTACTCGCCAAGTGACCCAAACTCGGACCAGATCGATGTCGTTTAAACCGTTTCCCAAAAGAGCTTTGATCTTCTTGATGGTGGGATTGAGAGGAAAACGCTCGACAGCTGTCAGTTTGTCCGCTAGCGGATGGTTGGACTCAAGGCGCAGGGCGCGGAAGCTGGGCAGAGGGCTCTCATCAGCCGGTGAAGTATCCTGACAATAGAACCACGTCTGGTTCCAATCTTTTGGATGACTCGGCAGTTCAGCGTAAGGAAAAAGGCAATCTCTCTGCCGCTGAATAGAAATGCCGCCAAGCTCAAGACTAGGCCCGTTGGCACGTTCATTCTGCCAGTTCAAGTAGAAAAGTTCTCTGAACAAAAGCAGGTTTGGCTCCTCTCCCAGGTACACCTCACAGAAGACATGGAAATTGCAAATGTTTGACATGCAATTGGGTCCAATGTCTTGAGGTATAAGATCAAAGAAATTCAAAACTTCCCTGAAGAGTTTTGAGCCAGGAGGGGCAAATCCCCGGTTCATGTGATCCGTAAAAATCATCACCTCCCCTTCTTTGGGTTGAGGCCTCTCTTCAGACGGGTCAGGGGCACGATAAGACATAACCTCCTTTTTCGGAAGATGGCCAGACTTCACAAATTCAGACAGTTTGCTCTTAGTGACTATGGATGGGACCCAATTGCAGGTCACAGGGGCCTTGGTTGCCTTAGGTGCCATGAAAACAGTTGGCCTACGACAAAATAAGAAGTTCCGGTTCAATTTTAACCCAGGAGAAAATATCTTAATTATTCAAGGTGGCGGCTTAAGAAGGGGCCTCATGATATAATGATAACTATGCAACGGTATTTAAGCCGCTACATGTGTCAAAAGCAGTTCAAACTTCTTAAGGTCATGAGAAGCAAGTAAGGCTTACAGATCAGTATCATTTATTTAAGCCGGCTACATGGACAATTGTGTTTAAGTATATTCGACAAAAGTAGTTTTCCGGGTTATACAAATAGGTTTCATAATCTACCACTGTTATTTTGGATCAAACAACTGTTCTGAAAAGGAAATTTTCTAGACCTAAGACTGGAGAGGATGAAGCTCAAGGGCTCGAATGGTCCTCTATGCGACAGAAAGGGGTTCATTTGTATTTCAAATAGGTGCAAAACATCTACCGCATCAGTTTTTATCATCTTCAAGATCAAAGAAGAGCGAGGATAATGAAATCTATGAAAGGAAGCTACTGAACAGCGAAGAACTCGAAAAACTCGAAGGCCTTAATGTAGGTCTAAGGAGCAGGGAAGGGGAGACTTACCGATGCAAGGTTGCTGCGGAAGGGTGTCGCGTTTTTCTGGTCCAACCAGGTTGATGCAGCGGCCTGAGTTGGTGAAGACAAGGAGATCAGCGGCGACGGCGGTGGAGCTCGAGTGGCAGAGAAGCAGTGAGAGGAAGAAGACAACTGGAAGGAGGAGAATGGGAAGACCTAGGTCACGCCCATTTATAAGGAGAGGATAACTGAGACGGCGCGAGAAACGAGGAGATAAGAGTTATTATCCAGCGGCCCCAACGCCTTGGTTTTCGGAACAGTCAATAAAAGTAGAGATCCATTGGAGGATACGGTGGAATAGAAAAAGAATTTAAGAAAGGATGACGTCATGGCGGGTTAACACGGATCCAAGAGATGACGTCATGGCGGGTTAAAGAAAACCTTTGCAAAGTCAGAAGACTGAAGATTTATTTTTTAAGAGTATTTTAAGATTGACATGAACAGGTTCAAATCAATCTGGGGCCTAATGTTGGGGATATAACTATTTGTGTAAGCCGCTCAGGAGGGGTCGGGTTACGCAAAGAAGATTCACCAGAGAGAAGCGCAAGACCAAGCATGAAGATGGCGATTCAATAAAGGGCTTAAGGCCCACAGACGACTTAAGGCCCGTTATAGTAAACCGCCATAATGGCATGACTTGTATCATAAGGTAGATTTAGCTAGTCACCGAGCCGGACACTATTTATAAGCCAGCCGGGACTCTGTAAGCCGCAGGGCGTCAACCCGTGTATATAAGGGGACGACCTACTGGCGGCTTAGGGCAAGAAACAACTCATCGAGAGCCAGGCATAGCGTATCTTGCTCCCCGGTCATCGAAACATCAATACCAACCCAACTAGACGTAGGCTTTACCTTCACCGTAAGGGGCCGAAGTAGTATAAACCTCTCGTGTCCTTTGTCCCGATTAACCCCTTCAAGCTTCCTAGTTGCGATGGCTCCACAACTAAGTCCTTTCATGAGGACATCTGACGTGACAATTCCACGACAATTGCCATTCTTCTTTCCCTTCCCGGTCTTTTCCTTATCAGACGCAGGATCCTTGGTACTATCAGAATCGGCATATTTGACTAAAGCCGCCATCAGCGTACCCATATCATTGCAATCACGCTTAAGGCGCCCTAGTTTCTGCCTCAGTGGCTCAAAACGGCAATTCTTCTCCAACATGAGGACGGCAGAGCCGGCATCCATCTTGTTAGATGAATGTATTATCTCCTTGACCTGACATACCCAATGAGTCGTAGATTCACCTTCCTCCTGTTTACAATTTGTCAAGTCCACAATTGACATAGACTGCTTACAGGTGTCTTTGAAATTCTGGATGAAACGGGCTTTCAGTTCTGCCCATGAACCAATGGAATTGGGTGGCAAACCCTTCAACCAGGACCGGGTTGTTCCATCTAACATCATGGTGAAGTATTTAGCCATTGCCGAGTTGCTAACTTCCAATAACTCCATGGCCATCTCATAACTTTCGATCCAAGCTCCGGGCTGCAGGTCGGCCGTGTAATTCGGCACCTTTCGAGGTCCCTTGAAGTCCTTGGGCAGGCGCACGTTACACAGAGCTGGTACCAGACAAGGAACACCGCCGGTTCTAGTGGCTACTCCCGCCTCAACAGAAGTCGTTGGATATTCTGGGAAATCTTGATGTGCCGTCTGTTGAGCCGCTAGCTGAGCCGCTAGCTGAGCCGCCCACTCGTTCTCCTGACGTATTCGGTCTTGCACCGGATTATAGCCACCCAGCTGGTTACGACATTGGGCGTTGCTTGACAAAGCTTCAGACTCCATGTGCCTGCTGTAACTCGGGCCCCGGTTCTGACGAGGCGGCGCTAACCATGGCGGAGGAGTTGAATGAATCCTGTCCCGGTTGTAAGAATATGTCTCTTGCTGAGCTAAGGCCGCCTGGAGAAGTTCTCTGACCCTCCGGGTCTCCACTGCCGTCGGGCCATCACCGTCCATGGGAAGAGCCGCCAAACATGCTGAAGCCGCGATTAAGTTCTCCATGGGGTTGGAAAAGTGACCCGGCGGTATCGGCACATAACGCGGCGGTGCCATGCTCACATGAGGTGGTGCCATCTCCCACGGCTGAGCCGGCCCTCCTATTCCGGCTGTCATAAGCTAATTGGCGTCTGGCGGGTTACTTGGGCCGGCTCCGGGTGTAGCAAAAAGAACCCGAGGGTCGTAATTCGGAGGTAAACGGGACTGGGTTTTCTGATGTCTCCTCCTCATCACCTCATTGGATGCGTTTAAGCTCATCGTGAGCTGGTAAGCTTCTGACTGTAGCCGCTACGCCCGGGCATCTAGAGCCGCCCGCTCTGTGGCTAACCTAGTGTCCTCAGCTGCCAAGGCCTCCTTGGCCTGAGCTATTTCCTCACGCACCTGTGCCACCTCCGCGTCATGCTCATCTTTATCTGCGGGAATAACCGTTGCGGTTAACAGGGTCGTAAGCTTGTCCATGAGATCTATCAGCACCTGAGCCGGCGGGCGCACGGAGCCGCCTGCCCCGGCTGCTCCTAACCCGAACGTTACTGCTGCAGCAGCTGTAGAGTTTGAGCCGGGCTGAGTCCCAGCCATAAAGACTCCTGCCCATCTTGGCAGCTCACAGGGGTCCGGAATAATGGAGGGGGGGGTGAATAGGCGATTTTTATGAATTCTTCACTGAGGAATTTGCCGGTGACGAAATTCCTTAGCGAAGAACTATTAGCAGCGGAATAAGTACTCAGAAGTAAGCATAACAGAATACAAGCATGGTCATCATGATGAAATGAAGACTAGCACAGAGTACAGAAAGCGTAATCACACGATAACACAAGATGAAGACAAACAGATTGAAGAAATTGAACTGAGGAAATTGAGAAAGTCTTCACTCAAAGTCTTCAAACACAGATATGAACAAACACTCAACATAGTAATGAGGAAATGAAAGGGTTGAGGAAATAGAACCAGTTAGGTTGGTGAAGACAATGATTTGGTGGACCAGTTCCAACTGCTGTCTCAGTTGTACGTCTGGTTGGAGCGGCTGAGTATTTAAACTCGAGGACACACAGTCCCGAACACCCAGTCGCTGAGCACGCAGCTCAGGACACCCAGTTCTCACCGTATTCTCCTTGAACTAAGATCACACAGATCTTGTCCAATCACTCGTGGTAAGTCTTCAGGCGACTTCCAAACCTTCACAGACTTGGTCACTCGGTGATCCACAATTCCTCTTGGATGCTCTAGACCTTGACGCCTAACCGTCTGGAAGAAGCACAGTCTTCAAAGGTAACAAGCGTCGGATCCACGCATGATCAATTTCTTCAGTGATGCTCAATCACTTTGGGTTTGTAGGGGTTTGGTTTTGGGTTTTCCTCACTCGATGACTTTCGCTCAAAGTCCTCGGAGGATGGGTTGCTCTCAAATGACAAGTGTCAAGTTCTCTCGGAGCAGCCAACCAGCTAGTGGTTGTAGGGGGCGACTATTTATAGCCTAGGGAGCAGCCCGACATGATAAGACATAAATGCCCTTCGCTGATATGACCGTTAGGTGGATAAGATATTTTGGGACAGCTGGCGCGCAGCACAGCAATGGTCGGAAATTTGACTCTCAAATTCCTCAGGGCTATCATGTTCCTCACTGTGTAGGTAATTCGCACTGACGAATTCCTAACTCCTCAGTCAGAACAAATTCATCAGCGACCAGAAGAACTTCGTCTCTATCACTGAAGAAAGTGACTGAACTGTATGAGATTTCCAAAGGCTTCACTCGAAGGGATTGGTAGGTGTAGGATTTTGAGTTGAGCATCACATGGAAATTTTTCCTTAGTATTTCCTCGACCCTCTTTAACAGTACGGTGTTTCCTATGACTCAAGAAAGAGAAAATGAAACTACGAAAACAAAAGTCTTCACGCTTCATGTTCCACAAATGAATACCAAGTCTTCAAGGTCACACCAATTTCTTCACTTTCAAAGTCTTCAGAAAGTCTTCAGAATATCAAAGACTTCAGTTGAAGAACTTCATTTTTAGGGGTCGACTTTCTCTGTAAATATCAAACTCCTCATAGACTTATAGACCTGTGTACACTCACAAACGCATTAGTCCCTTAACCTATAAGTCTTCAATACACCAAAATCACTAAGGGGCACTAGATGCACTTACAATCTCCCCCTTTTTGGTGATTGATGACAACATAGGTTAAGTTTTCAACGGGGATAAACATATGAAGTGTATACACTGATATTGAGGAATTTGATTACAAGATATAGAAGAACTCCCCCTGAAGATGTGCATAGTGAGGAATTTGCTTTTGAGGCATGCACATTTGAAGAGTTGAATCATGGAGATCTCCCCCTATATCTTGTAATTCATACATGCGTTTGATATATAAAATGAAGAATTTGAAATGCATGATAAAATATGGTGCCTGATGAGATTCAGCATGCGTGCAATGTCATTAACGAGGAATAAGCATGCAAAGCATAATGCAACAAAAGTATCAGTGCACCATCGGGTTTAAGATTACAACTCGATCCAAATAAAAGTTTCAGAAGAACGAGAGTTGTAACTTAAAAAAAGTGCCCTTAATATAGACCCGCTTGAAGACTAACTCAGATTTCTCCCCCTTTGTCATCAAATGACCAAAAGGATTGAAACTGAGGACTAACGCCCCTGAAGAATTTCAAGTCGATGGAGGAGCGCTAGCGTTGTCGGGGTTGTTTGTTGTCGCAGGGCCTGCCGTAGTGTCGTCCAATTCTTCATACTCATCAGTGTCACGCGATGAAGAATAAGAGCTGGCCACCAGTGGAGGAATTTTGACCCTCTTGAATTTCTTCGGAGGAGGTGCAGACCAGTCAAATTCTTCCTTGAGACCCATAGTCTTCAGTTCTTCAGTACTATAGACATGAGTGAGGACAACCCAGGTGCGGTTGAAGGTTTCATGAAGGTAGTATTGGTTCTTCTTCACTGCATTGTGTGTTGAGGTCATATTGTGAAGAAGTGCACCAAACTGACGCTTTACCCATTTGTGATTGCGATCAACCTTCTGATGAAGACTGAGTAACTCACGGTCAGTCATCACCCTGGGTGCTGTGGCTTGAGGATTTTGCTTGGCTGAGGTATTTGCGGCAGAGTCATGTGTGGCAGAATCGTCATTGGTAGAGTAAGATGCAGCCTTGCGAAGTTGACCATCCAATGGACGAATGCCTTCATCGATCACAGCAGCGGCCTTGCCTTTATCATCAGCTGATGAAACTGTCCGTTTGAGGACTTCAATGGGAGGCAAGTAGCTACCGTGGTTCAGAGTGTTAGCTTTGTAATTCAGTGAAGATCTTGCCCTGATGAATCTCATAATCCAAGGAGCATAGGGCTTCAGCTCGAATGGTGACATAGCAATATTGGCCAGAGTCCTCATGAAGAAATCATGGAAGTTGACGGGAACGCCATGAATGATGTTGAAAAGCATATTCTTCATGATGCCGACGACTTCTTCATCATTTGAGTCGTGGCCTTTGATAGGACTCATTGTCTTCGTCAGAATTCGATAGACAGTCCGAGGCACATACAATAGTTCCTTGACGAGGAATTTGGTTCTTGGGGCCTGCCTTGGCTTCAAAGGCTTCATCAGCACTTGCATATAGTGATTTGAAAGTTCTGGTTCGTTGTAGATACAACGAGCACCATCAAGTGGAGGACTGAGTGGTAGAGCATGAAGCAATTCAGTTGCTGGTGCCTTGTAGTGAGTATTTTCAGACATCCAGTCTAATACCCATGAGTTCACGTCTTCAGCGTCTCCGGTGATGTGTAGAGTTGCATAGAATTGAAGAATAAGTTCTTCATTCCAGTCACAGATATCAATGCAGAAATTCAGAAGTCCTGCATCGTGAAGAACACTGAGGACTGGCTCAAAGCTGGGCAGAGACTCCAAGTCCACATGAGGAATATGTGCATGATTGAAGACTTCGTCTTTGTTGAAGAGCACTAAGGAATAGAAATTGGCTTGGCTGGCAGTCCAGATACGCCTCTTCCTTATGCGAGCAGAATCATATGGATTATAATCAGTGAATAATATGTGCTCGGCAAAGAAATCTTCAGCCTTGAACTTCTGTTTGATTGAGAACGGATTCTTTTGCTTTGGCAGAGGGGTGTCAGTGAGTTACATCACCACCTCAGGAATCGTGAGCTCAGGTTCTTCAGGCTGAGGAATTTCTTGTTCCTCAACAGGTGCCGTCTGAGGATCAGCAGCAGCAGGTTCATCAGCACTAGTGGCTGGAATTTCTTCATGGACAGATGAAGTGGGATGAGTTTCTTCAGAGCCCATTTCAAAAGTTGGAGCAGGGGATTGAGGTATCTGTTGGATTGGGGTGAAGAGTGGAGAATTTGGATGCTGACTGTCCCAAAGGTCATCGTTCATCACTGGCGTTGTGCTTCCAATATCCACCTCTTCTTCAAGTTCCTCAACACGGGCTTCTTCAGCTGTGAACTGAGGCATAGGCGAGGAAATGATTGGGGTTGAAGGGATTGCTTCCACTTCAATTTCTTCATCAATCTGCTCTGACGAAGCAGCAGAATGATTTTCTTCATCAGATCCGCTTGGGATCTCATAGTCTTCTCCAAAAGGAACAAGGTCCTTTGATGACATGGAGGAAATCGAAGCAGATGGAAGAATTGGAGTTGGTGTTGGCGCAGGAGGAGCTGAGGAATCTGGATGAATTTCCTCAGGTGCAACTGATGCAGTTGCCCTGACTTGTTCAGTTTCTTCAGGCGCACCACTAGTGGATGCCCTGGCAATTTCTTCAGCGGCTGGAATGGGATCATCAGCCCTGGAACTAGCATGTTCTTCAGCAGGCTGAAAGTCATCAGCGGTGCTGGCATGTTCTTCAGCAGGCTGAGCAGAGTCTGCAGCCTGAAGATTTTCTTGTTGCGATGGGGCTGCAACATTTGTGAATTTCTTCGTCAGATTGACGAATCTTACTTTAGCTCCTTGCCAATCAGCATAGTAGGCATCAAAGTCTTTGCTGAGGGCTTGAATTTCAGACTGAGCCTGGAGAAGTTCCTCAGGTGTCATTCTGACAACGTTTTACCTCAGGAGCTTCTCCTTTCTGTATTGAGCTTTCCTGATCTCTCTTGCCTTTTCAAACTTCCATTTCTCTTCAGTGATGAAATGGGTTAGCATGTGACTTTGACCAGGGGTCAGATGAAAATCAGGCATGAGGGTGTTTGGATCCTTGTGCCAGAGATCAATGTAACCGAGGATTTTTCTCGGATCCAACAGCAGTGGCACAGATGTGCCTTTGGCTCTAGTGGCCTTCACATGTCTGTCTCTGATGATTTCTGCAAGTTCATCATCAGAAGCTTCATCATCAGAAGGCACATGGAATGCGACCTGTTTCTTCTTTGGACTTGGCCGAGGACCTCGTCCAGCTGTTGCTTTGGTCTTCAACAGTGTGGGGCCTGATGAGGAAATTGGTGCAGCTGAGGAACTTGCTGAAACACCAGAGGCAATCGAGAAACCAGCAGTCCTTTGACATGTAGCCTGATGCACAGGATCTGTGGACTTTGATGGAGCAGTAGCAGTGTGAGGAATTTGCCGTGAGGGCATTGCTGAGGAACTTGGCCGTGAGGGCGCTGTTGGTGAAGCACTTGGCTTACGAGCAGGCTTCTTTGGCATGGATTTCCTCGGTTTGACCGAGGCCTTAGTAGCAGTAGCAGTGGCAGAATCCTCATTGAATTTCTTCACTGCCTCCTTGGCTTGTCTTGCCAATTTAGCTTGGCGCTTAGCCCATTCTTCAGGAAAGTCCTCACCACTTTTGATGCTTGTGGGGTTAGCTACTTGGCCAGGTGCCAATGGAGCTCTTGGGCATGGAGGATTGAGGGCGAATTTCCTCATGTACTTTGGAGTCACATATCTGTATTCCCTCAATTCCCTTGCCCATCTCCGTTCAATCTTTTGAATGCGCACCTTGCGCTGATTTTTGTTTTCTTTGCCAAATTTTGCTTCATCAGGTGTGCAATAGTCAGCATAAATTTCCTCAGGGATTTCAAACGCAGTCATAACCTCAGGTTTCTTTCCTCCTTTCTGCGGCTTCTTACCGTCTGCCATATTCTTCAGTTGAGGAATTTGAACAATCGAGTTCTCTGAAGAAGTATGCAGTTTTTCTTCGAGGAACGCTGCAAATCAGTTAAGTTGATGAGAACCTAGTGATTCAGCAGCAGACATGAGTACCTGTGAACAGAGTACATGTGCGAGGAATTCCGGAGAGGTCATATGCGTTCTGAGGAGGTTTTTCGAAAAGAACAAGTTTTGAGGAATTTGACCAGATGAACCTTGAAGAATTTCACTAAGAGTTCTTAGTCTTAGGTTCCAGAGTTGTACAGATCGAGGATCCACACAATTGGGGAATCTTGAAGAAATGATTGCTTAGAGAAACAGTTCAAGATCATATGATGTGTGAGGTGTTCATATGTGTGAAGATTTGAAGAATAAACTGTTGGGGAACGTTGCAGAAAATTAAAATTTTTCCTACGGTTTCACCAAGATCCATCTATGAGTTCATCTAAGCAACGAGTCAAGGGAGTGAGTTTGCATCTACATACCAGTTGTAGATCGCGTGCGGAAGCGTTCGAGGGAGCGGTGATGATGGAGTCGTACTCGACGTGATTCAGATCACCGATGACCAAGTGCTGAACGGATAGCACCTCCGCGTTCAACACATGTACGGTACGGACAACGTCTCCTCTGTCTTGATCCAGCAAGGAGGAAGGAGAGGTTGAGGAAGACAGCTCCACCGGCAGCACGACGGCGTGGTGTTGGTGGAGAAGCAGCACTCCGGCAGGGCTTCGCCAAGCTCGTGACGGAGGAGGAGAGGTGTTGGGGAGGGGAGGGGCTGCGCCTTGGGTTGTATGTTGCAGCCCACACCTCATCCCTCTATTTATAGGGGAAGGGGCAAGGGGGGCCGGCCCCTCTAGATGGGATCTAGAGGGGGGGCGGCGGCCAGGGAGGGGCACTTGCCCCCCAAGCAAATGGGGCGCCCCCTCTAGGGTTCCCCCCCAACCCTAGCTGCATGGGCCCAAGGGGGGGGGGAAGGCGCGCCCAGCCCTCCATGGGCTGGTGCCCTGCCCTACGCGGCCCATGTGGCCCACCAAGAGGAGTGGCCCCTCCCGGTGGACCCCCGGAACCCCTCCGGTGGCCCCGGTACAATACCGATATGCCCCGAAACTTTCCGGTGTCCCCATGATAACTTCCCATATATAAATCTTCACCTCCGGACCATTCCAGAACTCCTCGTGACGTCCGGGATCTCATCCGGGACTCCGAACAACATTCGGTAATCACATACAAGTCTTCCTAATAACCCTAGCGTCACCGAACCTTAAGTGTGTAGACCCTACGGGTTCGGGAGACATGCAGACATGACCGAGACGGCTCTCCGGACAATAACCAACAGCAGGATCTGGATACCCATGTTGGCTCCCACATGCTCCTCGATGATGTCATCGGATGAACCATGATGTCGAGGATTCAAGCAACCGCGTATACTATTCCTTTTGTCAATCGGTACGTTACAAGCCCGAGACTCGATCGTCGATATCCCAATACCTCGTTCAGTCTCGTTACCGGCAAGTCACTTTACTCGTACCGTAATGCATGATCCCATGACCAAACACTTGGTCACTTTGAGCTCATTATGATGATGCATTACCGAGTGGGCCCAGAGATACCTCTCCGTCATACGGAGTGACAAATCCCAGTCTCGATCCATGTCAACCCAACAGACACTTTCGGAGATACCTGTAGTGCACCTTTATAGTCACCCAGTTACGTTGTGACGTTTGGTACACCCAAAGCACTCCTATGGTATCCGGGAGTTACACGATCTCATGGTCTAAGGAGGAGATACTTGACATTGGAAAAGCTCTAGCAAAACGAACTACACGATCTTGTGCTATGCTTAGGATTGGGTCTTGTCCATCACATCATTCTCCTAATGATGTGATCCCATTGTCAACGACATCTAGTGTCCATAGTCAGGAAACCATGACTATCTGTTGACCAACGAGCTAGTCAACTAGAGGCTTACTAGGGACGTATTGTGGTCTATGTATTCACACGTGTATTACGATTTCCGGATAATACAATTATAGCATGAATAAAAGACAATTATCATGAACAAGGAAATATAATAATTATGCTTTTATTATTGCCTCTAGGGCATATTTCCAACAGTCTCCCACTTGCACTAGAGTCAATAATCTAGTTACATTATGATGAATTGAACACCCATAGAGTTCTAGTGTTGATCATGTTTTGCTCGCGAGAGAGGTTTAGTCAACGGATCTGCGACATTCAGATCCGTATGTACTTTGCAAATATCTATGTCTCCATTTTGAACATTTTCACGGATGGAGTTGAAACGACGCTTGATGTGCCTGGTCTTCTTGTGAAACCTGGGCTCCTTGGCAAGGGCAATAGCTCCAGTGTTGTCACAGAAGAGCTTGATTGGCCTCGACGCATTGGGTATGACTCCTAGGTCGGTGATGAACTCCTTCACCCAAATAGCTTCATGTGCTGCCTCCGAGGCTGCCATGTACTCCGCTTCACATGTAGATCCCGCCACGACGCTCTGCTTGCAGCTGCACCAGCTTATTGCTCCACCATTCAACATATACACGTATCCGGTTTGTGACTTAGAGTCATCCAGATCTGTGTCGAAGCTAGCGTCGACGTAACCCTTTACGATGAGCTCTTCATCACCTCCATAAACGAGAAACATGTCCTTTGTCCTTTTTAGGTACTTCAGGATATTCTTGACCGCTGTCCAGTGTTCCTTGCCGGGATTACTTTGGTACCTTCCCACCAAACTTACGGCAAGGTTTACATCAGGTCTGGTACACAGCATGGCATACATAATAGATCCTATGGCTAAAGCATAGGGGATGACACTCATCTCTTCTTTATCTTTTGCCGTGGTCGGGCATTGAGCTGAGCTCAATCTCACACCTTGCAATACAGGCAAGAACCCCTTCTTAGACTGATCCATTTTGAACTTCTTCAAAATCTTATCAAGGTATGTGCTTTGTGAAAGACCTATGAGGCGTCTCGATCTATCTCTATAGATCTTGATGCCTAATATATAAGCAGCTTCTCCAAGGTCCTTCATTGAAAAACACTTATTCAAGTAGGCCTAAATGCTGTCCAAGAATTCTATATCATTTCCCATCAAAAGTATGTCATCTACATATAATATGAGAAATGCTACAGAGCTCCCACTCACTTTCTTGTAAACGCAGGCTTCTCCATAAGTCTGCATAAACCCAAACGCTTTGATCATCTCATCAAAGCGAATGTTCCAACTCCGAGATGCTTGCACCAGCCCATAAATGGATCGCTGGAGCTTGCATACTTTGTTAGCATTCTTAGGATCGACAAAACCCTCCGGCTGCATCATATACAGTTCTTCCTTAAGATGCCCGTTAAGGAATGCTGTTTTGACGTCCATCTGCCATATCTCATAATCATAGTATGCGGCAATTGCTAACATGATTCGGACGGACTTAAGCTTCGCTACGGGAGAGAAAGTCTCATCGTAGTCAATCCCTTGAACTTGCCGATAACCCTTAGCGACAAGTCGAGCTTTATAGATGGTGACATTACCATCCGCGTCCGTCTTCTTCTTAAAGATCCATTTGTTTTCTATCGCTCGCCGATCATCGGGCAAGTCAGTCAAAGTCCATACTTTGTTTTCATACATGGATTCTATCTCGGATTTCATGGCTTCTAGCCATTTGTTGGAATCTGGGCCCACCATTGCTTCTTCATAGTTCGAAGGTTCACCGTTGTCCAACAACATGATTTCTAGGACAGGGTTGCCGTACCACTCTGGTGCGGAACGTGTCCTTGTGGACCTACGAAGTTTAGTAGCAACTTGATCCGAAGTACCTTGATCATCATCATTGTTTTCCTGTTCAGTTGGTGTAGGCATCACCGGAACATTTTCCTGTGCTACACTACTATCCCGTTCAAGAGGTAGTACTTCATCGAGTTCTACCTTCCTCCCACTTACTTCTTTCGAGAGAAACTCTTTTTCCAGAAAGGATCTGTTCTTGGCAACAAAGATCTTGCCCTCGGATCTTAAGTAGAAGGTATACCCAATGGTTTCTTTAGGGTATCCTATGAAGACGCATTTTTCCGACTTGGGTTCCAGCTTTTCAGGTTGAAGTTTCTTGACATAAGCATCGCATCCCCAAACTTTTAGAAACGACAGCTTAGGTTTCTTCCCAAACCATAGTTCATATGGTGTCGTCTCAACGGATTTAGACGGTGCCCTATTTAAAGTGAATGTAGCTGTCTCTAGAGCGTATCCCCAAAATGATAGCGGTAAATCGGTAAGAGACATCATAGACCGCACCATATCCAATAGAGTGCGATTACGATGTTCGGACACACCGTTTCGCTGAGGTGTTCCAGGCGGCGTGAGTTGTGAAACGATTCCGCATTTTCTTAAGTGTGTACCAAATTCGTGACTTAAATATTCTCCTCCACGATCCGATCGTAAGAATTTTATCTTTCGGTCATGTTGATTCTCTACTTCATTCTGAAATTTCTTGAACTTTTCAAAGGTCTCAGACTTGTGTTTCATCAAGTAGACATACCCATATCTACTCAAGTCATCAGTGAGAGTGAGAACATAACGATATCCTCCGCGAGCCTCAACGCTCATTGGACCGCACACATCGGTATGTATGATTTCCAACAAGTTGGTTGCTCGCTCCATTGTTCCGGAGAACGGGGTCTTGGTCATTTTGCCCATGAGGCATGGTTCGCATGTGTCAAATGATTCATAATCGAGAGACTCTAAAAGTCCATCAGCATGGAGCTTCTTCATGCGCTTGACACCAATGTGACCAAGGCGGCAGTGCCACAAGTATGTGGGACTATCGTTATCAACTTTACATCTTTTGGTATTCACGCTATGAATATGTGTAATATTACGTTCGAGATTCATCAAGAATAAACCATTGACCATCGGGGCATGACCATAAAACATATCTCTCATATAAATAGAACAACCATTATTCTCAGATTTAAATGAGTAGCCATCTCATATTAAACGAGATCCAGATACAATGTTCGTGCTCAAACTTGGCACTAAATAACAATTATTGAGGTTTAAAACTAATCCCGTAGGTAAATGTAGAGGTAGCGTACCGACGGCGATCACATCAACCTTGGAACCATTCCCGATGCGGATCGTCACCTCGTCCTTCGCCAGTCTCCGCTTATTCCGCAGCTCCTGCTGTGAGTTACAAATGTGAGCAACGGCACCGGTATCAAATACCCAGGAGTTACTACGAGTACTGGTAAGGTACACATCAATTACATGTATATCAAATATACCTTTAGTGTTGCCGGCCTTCTTGTCCGCTAAGTATTTGGGGCAGTTCCGCTTCCAGTGACCCTTCCCCTTGCAATAAAAGCACTCAGTCTCAGGCTTGGGTCCATTCTTTGACTTCTTCCCGGCAACTGGCTTACCGGGCGCGGCAACATCTTTGTCGTCCTTCTTGAAGTTCTTCTTACCCTTGCCCTTCTTGAACTTAGTGGTCTTATTGACCATCAACACTTGATGTTCTTTCTTGATTTCAACCTCTGCTGACTTCAGCATTGAAAATACTTCAGGAATGGTCTTCACCATCCCCTGCATATTGTAGTTCATCACAAAGCTCTTGTAGCTCAGTGGGAGCGACTGAAGGATTCTGTCAATGACCGCCTCATCCGGGAGGTTAATGTCCAGCTGGGACAGGCAGTTGTGCAACCCAGACATTTTGAGTATGTGCTCACTGACAGAACTATTTTCCTCCATCTTACAACTATAGAACTTGTCGGAGACTTCATATCTCTTGACCCGGGCATGAGCTTGGAAAACTAGTTTCAGCTCCTCGAACATCTCATATGCTCCGTGTTGCTCAAAACGCTTTTGGAGCCCCGGTTCTAAGCTGTAAAGCATGCCACACTGAACGAGGGAGTAATCATCAGCACGAGACTGCCAAGCATTCATAATGTCTTGGTTCTCTGGGACGGGAGCGTCACCTAGCGGTCCTTCTAGGACATATTGTTTCCTGGCAGCTATGAGGATGATCCTCAGGTTCCGGACCCAGTCCGTATAGTTGCTGCCATCATCTTTCAGCTTGGTTTTCTCTAGGAACGCGTTGAAGTTCATGTTGACATGAGCGTTGGCCATTTGATCTACAAGACATATTATGCAAAAAAAATTAGACTAAGTTCATGATAATTAAGTTCATCTAATTAAATTATTTTAATGAACTCCCACAAAGATTAGACATCCCTCTAGTCATCTAAGTGTTACACGATCTGAGTCGACTAGGCCGTGTCCGATCACGTGAGACGGACTAGTCATCGTCGGTGAACATCTCCATGTTGATCGTATCTTCCATACGACTCATGTTCGACCTTTCGGTCTCTTGTGTTCCTAGGCCATGTCTGTACATGCTAGGCTCGTCAAGTTAACTCTAAGTGTTCTGCATGTGTAAATCTGTCTTACACCCGTTGTATGTGAACGTAAGGATCTATCACACCCGATCATCACGTGGTGCTTCGAAACGACGAACTTTAGCAACGGTGCACAGTTAGGGGGAACACTTTCTTGAAATTATTATAAGGGATCATCTTATTTACTACCGTCGTTCTAAGTAACAAGATGCATAAACATAATAAACATCACATGCAATTATATAATAGTGACATGATATGGCCAATATCATATAGCTCCTTCGATCTCCATCTTCGGGGCTCCGTGATCATCTTCGTCACCGGCATGACACCATGATCTCCATCATCGTGTCTTCATGAAGTTGTCACGCCAACGACTACTTCTACTTCTATGGCTAACTGTTTAGCAATAAAGTAAAGTAATTTACATGGCATTCTTCAATGACACGCAGGTCATACAAAAATAAAGACAACTCCTATGGCTCCTGCCGGTTGTCATACTCATCGACATGCAAGTCGTGATTCCTATTACAAGAACATGATCTCATACATCACAATATATCATTCATCATTCATCACAACTTCTGGCCATATCACATCACATGACAATTGCTGCAAAAATAAGTTAGACGTCCTCTAATTGTTGCTGCATCTTTTACGTGGCTGCAATTGGGTTCTAGCAAGAACGTTTTCTTACCTACGAATAACCACAACGTGATCTTGTCAACTTCTATTTACCCTTCATAAGGACCCTTTTCATCGAATCCGCTTCAGCTAAAGTGGGAGAGACAGACACCCGCCAGCCACCTTATGCAACTAGTGCATGTCAGTCGGTGGAACCGGTCCCACGTAAGCGTACGTATAAGGTTGGTCCGGGCCGCTTCATCCCACAATACCGCTGAAGCAAGATAAGACTAGTAGCAGCAAGCAAGTTGACAAGATCTACGCCCACAACAAAATTGTGTTCTACTCGAGCAATAGAGAACTACGCATAGACCTAGCTCATGATGCCACTGTTGGGGAACGTTGCAGAAAATTAAAATTTTTCCTACGGTTTCACCAAGATCCATCTATGAGTTCATCTAAGAAACAAGTCAAGGGAGTGAGTTTTCATCTACATACCACTTGTAGATCGCGTGCGGAAGCGTTCGAGGGAGCGGTGATGATGGAGTCGTACTCGACGTGATTCAGATCACCGACGACCAAGTGCTGAACGGACAGCACCTCTGCGTTCAACACATGTACGGTACAGACGACGTCTCCTCCGTCTTGATCCAGCAAGGAGGAAGGAGAGGTTGAGGAAGACAGCTCCACCGGCAGCACGACGGCGTGGTGTTGGTGGAGAAGCAGCACTCCGGCAGGGCTTCGCCAAGCTCGTGACGGAGGAGGAGAGGTGTTGGGGAGGGGAGGGGCTGCGCCTTGGGTTGTATGTTGCAGCCCTCCCCTCACCCCTCTATTTATAGGGGAAGGGGCAAGGGGAGCCGGCCCCTCTAGATGGGATCTAGAGGGGGGGCGGCGGCCAGGGAGGGGGACTTGCCCCCCAAGCAAAGGGGGCGCCCCCTCTAGGGTTCCCCCCCCAACCCTAGCCGCATGGGCCCAAGGGGGGAAGGCACGCCCAGCCCTCCAGGGGCTGGTTCCCTGCCCTATCCCATGTGGCCCACCAAGAGGGGTGGCCCCACCTGGTGGACCCCCGGAACCCCTCCGGTGGCCCCAGTACAATACCGATATGCCCCAAAACTTTCCGGTGTCCCCATGATAACTTCCCATATATAAATCTTCACCTCCGGACCATTCCGAAACTCCTTGTGACGTCCGGGATCTCATCTGGGACTCCGAACAACATTCGGTAATCACATACAAGTCTTCCTAATAACCCTAGCGTCACCGAACCTTAAGTGTGTAGACCCTACGGGTTCGGGAGACATGCAGACATGACCGAGACGGCTCTCCGGTCAATAACAAACAGCAGGATCTGGATACCCATGTTGGCTCCCACATGCTCCTCGATGATGTCATCGGATGAACCACAATGTCGAGGATTCAAGCAACCCCGTATACTATTCCTTTTGTCAATCGATACGTTACAAGCCCGAGACTCGATCGTCGGTATCCCAATACCTCGTTCAGTCTCGTTACCGGCAACTCACTTTACTCGTACCGTAATGCATGATCCCGTGACCAAACACTTGGTCACTTTGAGCTCATTATGATGATGCATTACCGAGTGGGCCCAGAGATACCTCTCCGTCATACGGAGTGACAAATCCCAGTCTCGATCCGTGTCAACCCAACAGACACTTTCGGAGATACCTGTAGTGCACCTTTATAGTCACCCAGTTACGTTGTGACGTTTGGTACACCCAAAGCACTCCTATGGTATCCGTGAGTTACACGATCTCATGGTCTAAGGAAGAGATACTTGACATTGGAAAAGCTCTAGCAAAACGAACTACACGATCTTGTGCTATGCTTAGGATTGGGTCTTGTCCATCACATCATTCTCCTAATGATGTGATCCCGTTTTCAACGACATCTAATGTCCATAGTCAGGAAACTATGACTATCTGTTGACCAACAAGCTAGTCAACTAGAGGCTTACTAGGGACGTATTGTGGTCTATGTATTCACACGTGTATTACGATTTCCGGATAATACAATTATAGCATGAATAAAAGACAATTATCATGAACAAGGAAATATAATAATAATGCTTTTATTATTGCCTCTAGGGCATATTTCCAACATAAACACCTTTGAAGATTTTCAGGAAAGTTTGAGAATCAAAGTGAGTAATAAAAGTAACTTTTAATTACCCGAAGTGAAGAACACGGCGAACTGAGAAGAACAGATGTGAAGCTCGTCAGGTTAGATCTCCCACGCCCTAACTTGGCAGAGGAAGACAGCTACGGCGGTGGCGGAGTGAAGATTTCCGCGGTCGGCGTGAGTACGACGGCGATGAGGTCGAGGCAACGAAGCTCTTCCTCACCGGCGACGATGGAGTAGCGGCGGCGCTAGGGTTTGAGGAGCTCGAGTGAGAGAGTAGCGATCGAGCGGAGTAAAAGAAGTGAGGATGGAGAGAGGGGTATTTATAGAGGCAGTGAAAAACTGTTCGCCCGAAGATTTAGGATGAACTTGCCCCTGACCATTCTCCTTCTCACGACATGTGTCACCCACGTACTGTGTAGTGGAGATCGTGTACGATCGTGGGTGAGTAAAATAATGCATCATGGGATGCGGAACGGTTTGAGCGGCAAAACCGAAAATTTGGATAAGATTTGTTTTTAAAGTTTCATTCGCAATTTCTTCAGCTGACAAGGACACAGTGAAGATTTTGAACGAGTTTCAAATAGAACACATATGAAGAATTTGTGAATAGATTGGGTTGAGTATAGCATAGAGGGGGAAGGGTCCGATCACATTCACTTAGCAGAAAAAACAACTTGAAGAAATAGCTATAAGTGAATGCTGTAGAGGACATAAACTCATATATATATAGCCAATGAAGAAAAACGAAGGAAACAGTGAAGATTTCGAAAAGTTGAAGAATTTGAAAAACTGAAGAATTTCAAAACTGAGGAAAAACTCAAATTGAGGATTTTCAACTTTTTGTGGTGGCGTGACCCACCGTATAAGAATGATGATTTCAGACACCGTGTACAATTGTCGTAGGGTTCTGAGAATCAAATTCTTCATTAACTTCTTCACACTTAGAGGGTTATTCTTTGTTGATTGAAGAAAAAGTTTCTTCATGTGTTGCACATCTAAGTCATCAATTTTGCATAAGTGTTAGGATGTGTGTCCTTTTCAAAGAACATTCGAAGATTCTAAGATATTTAGCTCACACCGCAACTTGCTAAATCTCTTCTCATCCAAGGGCTTAGTGAAGATATCAGCTAGCTGTTCTTTAGTCTTCACGTGCTCGATGGAGATGTCGCCCTTCAACACATGATCACGAAGAAAATGATGACGAATCTGAATGTGCTTTGTCTTCAAGTGCTGAACTGGGTTGTGAGCAATCTTGATGGCACTCTCATTGTCGCAGAGGAGAGGCACATTCTTCACGTTGACGCCATAGTCCTTGAGTGTTTGCTTCATCCAAAGCAGTTGAGCACAACAAGAGCCAGCAGCAATGTATTCAGCTTCCACAGTGGACAGTGATACGCAGTTCTGTTTCTTCGAGGACCAACAGACCAAAGATCGTCCGAGGAAATGACAAGTGCCAGAAGTTGACTTGCGGTCCACACGATCACCAGTATAGTCAGAGTCAGAATATCCAATGAGATCAAAAGCCGAGCCCTTGGGGTACCATAATCCTAGTGTTGGTGTGTGAGCTAGATATCGAAGAATATGCTTCACAGCCTTATGGTGTGATTCCTTCGGTGCAGCTTGAAATCGGGCACACATGCAAACACTAAGCATTATATCTGGCCTAGATGCACATAAGTACAATAAAGAACCAATCATGGAGCGGTATACCTTGTGATCGAAGTCAATACCATTTTCATCAGTGCATAGATGGCCATTTGTGGGCATAGGAATTTTGACGCCTTTGCAATCTTGCATGCCGAATTTCCTCAGTACATCTTTGAGGTATTTCTCCTGAGATATGAATATGCCATTGCGCTGTTGACGAATTTGAAGACCTAAGAAGAATTTCAACTCTCCCATCATAGACATTTGATATTCTTCACTCATCATATAGGCAAATTCATCACTATAACGTTGGTCAGTACAGCCAAAGATAATATCATCAACATATATTTGGCACACAAACAGTTCACCATCATAAGATTTAGTAAAGAGAGTAGGGTCGAGTGAACCGGATGTGAAGCCATTCTTCATGAAGAATTCCTTCAATGTATCATACCACGCCCGAGGGGCTTGCTTGAGGCCATAGAGGGCCTTATTAAGTCTGAAGACTTTGTCAGGATTCTTTGGATCTTCAAAACCTGGGGGTTGAGCAACATATACTTCTTCCTCAAGCTTACCATTGAGAAATGCACTTTTCACATCCATTTGATATAAGATGATATCATGATGGTTAGCATAAGCAAGTAATATGCGAATAGCCTCAAGTCTAGCAACAGGTGCAAAAGTTTCATCGAAATCAATTCCTTCAACCTGTGTGTAGCCTTGAGCTACCAGTCGTGCCTTATTCCTCACCACAAGGCCATTTTCATCTTGCTTGTTGCGGTAGATCCACTTTGTGCCAATGATATTATGCTTGCAAGGATCTGGACGTTTGACCAGTTCCCAGACATTGTTGAGCTCGAACTGATGTAATTCTTCTTGCATAGCCTGAATCCACTCCGGCTCCAAAAATGCTTCATCTACCTTAGTGGGCTCTGTGATAGAGACAAAAGCATAGTGCCCACAAAAGTTAGATAAATGTGAAGCTTTTGAGCGTGTGAGAGGACCTGGTGCTCTAATGTCATTGATGATCTTTTCCACTTGCACTTCTTTTGCAACACGAGGATGAGCTGGTTGTCGCTAAGGAGTTTGATCAGCATTTTCTTCAGCACCATTTTCCTCAGCATTTTCTTCAGGTGTATCAGCTCGATGTTCTTCATGAACTGGAATGAATTCTTCAGCAAATTCTTCAGTAGGAATGACATCCTCAGTTGCCTTGAACTTGATAGAATCCTCAGGTGCTGGTTCATCTAACACAGAAGGTAGGTTCTCTCTTTGCGAGCCATTAGTTTCATCGAACCGCACATCTACAGTGTCAACAATCTTGTGAAGAACAATGTTGAAGACTCTACAGGTGTGTGAGTCCTTTCCGTAACCAAGCATAAAACCTTCATGTGCTTTCGGTGCAAACTTAGAATTGTGGTGAGGATCTCTAATCCAACATTTAGCACCGAAGACTTTGAAATAACTCACATTGGGTTTCTTGTCAGTGAGGAGTTCATAGGCCGTCTTCTTGAAGAATTTGTGAAGATATACTCTGTTGATGATGTGGCACGCAGTATCAATTGCATCAATCCAAAAACGATGAGGCGTTTTGTATTCATCAAGCATAGTGCGAGCCATCTCAATAAGAGTTCTGTTCTTGCGCTCCACGACGCCATTTTGCTGAGGAGTATAGGGAGCAGATAACTCATGAGTAATACCAAGTTCATCAAGATAGTCATCAAGACCGGAATTCTTGAACTCAGTTCCATTGTCACTTCTGATGTGCTTGATCTTCACACCAAAGTTGGTTGAAGCCCTCGAGGAAAAACGTTTGAAGACTTCCTGCACTTCATGTTTGTAAGTAACAATGTGTATCCATGTATATCGAGAGTAATCATCAACAATGACAAAACCATATAGAGATGCATCATTAGTGACTGCTGAGTAATGATTAGGTCCGAAGAGGTCCATGTGAAGCAATTCAAATGGAGGAGTAGTGGTCATGATAGTCTTCGCTGGATGCTTGGCCTTGGTCATTTTTCCAACTTCACAGGCTCCGCATAAGTGATCCTTGAGGAATTTGACATTCTCAATGCCAATGACATGATTCTTCTTCGCAAGCGCGTGCAAATTCCTCATGCCTGCGTGACCAAGTCGTCGATGCCATAGCCAGCCTTCTGAAGCTTTTGCAAGTAGACACATGGCTGGTTGTGGTCCTGTAGATAAATCAACAATATACAAATCTCCTCTCCTAAAGCCTTCGAAGACTTTGGAATTGTCAGCTTCCATAATCACAACACAGCGATACTTGCCAAAGACAACAACCATATCAAGATCACAAAGCATTGAGACTGACATGAGGTTGTATCCTAAGGACTCAACAAGCATGACTTTGTCCATGTGTTTATCCTTAGAGATCGCAACCTTACCAAGACCCAATACCTGACTTTTGCCTTTGTCAGCAAAGATGATGTGCTTCAGATGTGACGGTGATAAGGGAGCATCCATCAAAAGATTCTTGTCACCAGTCATGTGATTTGTACATCCACTATCGAGGACCCATTCAGTGGTTTTGGGTTGATCATCCTGCAGATGAATTAGTGTAACTTACAATCTCATATGCTTCATCAATGAAGAATATGATATCAAGTTCATCAGATGAATTTCATCAAGCAGTAAACAGATATAGCAGTAGGAAGACGTGTGAAAGTTTATTTCATCATGATTCGCCTGCATCCTTTCAGGCAATTTTGTCAGGTCCCCAGCAAAATCTTCAGACGTTAAGGCACGTCTGGAGACCTGACCCTGTAGAAGAGATTAGTTCTTTTTCTTCACCACCCACATCTGAAGGGGTGGCAAAGAGTTCATCACTCTGCGAGCACCATACGAGAATGGTGGAATAGAAGCCAAACCATTTCATTTCACATAAGAGGGGTTAGGGTAGGCATATGAATAAGCAGAGAAATTCTTCGAGGACTTATGAACATAATGGTTTGAAGAATATGCACATATTCATAGCCCTTAGCTCTACCCTGCGAAACAGAGTTGTTAGCACGATGATAATCATATGAGGACTTTGATCCATTTGAGGAATTTGATCCATATGAAGAATTTGATCTGGGGTTCCTATTCTTCACTGGTGGTGTCATGAGGACATTCACCTGAAGACTTTCAAGGCACTTCTTGGGAACCCAGATTTTCTTCATGGGAGAACCGTTCCTGCAGTTAGTGCCAACCTATCTAGCAAATACTTCACCATTCTGATTTTTGAACAGTTTATAGTTGGAGTCAAATGACTCATCAGAAGGATGAGGAGATTCACATGTAAAGCCAAATAAGTTAGATGGATCAACTGGAGGTCCCTTTGCAGCAACCCATGAAGTTTTGGGGTACTGCTCAGGCTTCCAATATGTTCCATCAGCATTGAGTTTCCTCTCAAAGGCAATACCCTCTTTCCTAGGGTTTCTGTTGAGGATCTGCTTTTTAAGCACATCACAAAGAGTCTGATGCCCTTTGAGGCTTTTGTATATGCTTGTCATGTACAATTCCTTCAGCCCTGCATCGTCAGTGATACTAGCAATGTCCTTAGATGAGGAATTAGTGATAGCAGAGGCATGTGAAGAATTTGTAACAGTTGAAGCATTTGAACATTCAGGTGAAGAATTAGCAGATTCACGTTCAATGCACTTTAAGCATGGAGGAACAAATTCTTCCTGAGAAGCACTGATTTGTTGAGCTAGTAATGAATCGCGCTCCTTCTGAAGATCTTCATAACTCACTCTTAGCTTCTCAAGATCTTGCTTTCTTTGAAGAAATTCATAAGAAAGTTTCTCATGATCAGATAAGAGAGTGTTATGATGACTTTGAAGGTTATCAAACCTAGACTAAAGTATCTGAAGATTTTCAGTCAGGGCTTTAGTGCGATCCATTTCTTCACCCAACATATCATCACTTTTGTCTAGCATGTTTTGAACCTTTTCAAAAGCCCTTTGTTGTTTTACAGCAATCTTAGCAAGTTTAGGGTAGCTGGGCTTGAGATTCTCATCAGATTCATTTTCACTAGATTCAGAGGAGGTGAATTTGAGTACCTTTGCACCTTTTGCCATGAAGCAATAGGTGGGAGCGTAGTCATCATTATATTCATCAGGCTTGTCGGTGGGGTTAGTTTCTTCAGTGTTGAAGATGGACTTGCTAACGAAAGCAGTAGCGAAGGCCAGACTCGCCACACCAGATTCGGATTCTTCAGACGCCTCCTCTTCCTCATGTTCCTCAGATTCAGCTTCAGAGTCCATTTCCTTGCCAATGAATGCCCGAGCCTTCTTGGAGCTGCTCTTCTTGTGAGATGAATACTTCGAGGATTTTGATGACGAAGATTTTGACGATTTCTTCTTCTTCTTCGCATCATCAGAGCTGTAATCCTTGTATTTCTTCTTCTTCAATTCCTTTTCCCACTGAGGACAATCTTGAATATAATGACCAGGTTTCTTGCATTTGTGACACAACCTTCTCTTATAGTCACTTGATGAGGAATCACTGCTTCTTGAGGATTTTCCAAACCGACCACGTCTTGAGAACTTCTGGAATTTCTTCACGAGCAGTGCTAGCTCCTGGCTCAATGCTTCAGGATCACCAAGGCTACAACCAGAATCCTCACATTCAGATTCAGACACAACCTTGGCCTTTAGGGCACGTGGTTTGCCATAGCTTGAACCATAGAGATCTCTCTTTTCAGCAAGCTGGAACTCGTGAGTATTTAGCCTTTCGAGGATATCGGCAGGATCAAGAGACTTGTAGTCAGCCCGTTCTTGTATCATCAGACCCAGAATATCAAATGAGGAATCAAGCGATCTCACCAGTTTCTTCACCACCTCATGGTCAGTGATGTTAGTGGCACCGAGGGCTTGAAGCTCATTTGAAATGTCAGTGAGGCGATCAAAGGTTTGTTGGACATTTTCATTGTCGAGTCTTTTGAAGCGGTTGAAGAGATTCTGAAGAACATCAACTCGAGAGTCACGCTGAGTTGAGACTCCTTCATTCACTTTGGACGGCCTATCCCAGATAAGCTTAGCAGTTTCCAAAGCACTCACTCTTCCATACAGTCCTTTACTCAGATGGCCACATATGATATTCTTCGCTTGAGAATCGAGTTGCTTGAATCTCTTCATGTCGGTAGCGTTCAGTGAGGGTGAGACAGAGGGAACACCATTTTCCACAACATACCAGAGATCGTTGTCAATTGCCTCGAGATGCATTCGCATCTTGTTTTTCCAGTAGGGGTAGTCCGTCCCATCAAAGGTAGGACACCCAGCCGAGACCTTGATCATACCTGCGGTCGACATAACTAAAACTCTAGGCGGGTAAACCAAAATCACAAAGAACAAGGGAGTACCTTGCTCTGATACCAATTGAAAGTGTGTTATGTCGACTAGAGGGGGGGTGAATAGGCGATTTTTATGAATTCTTCACTGAGGAATTTGCCGGTGAGGAAATTCCTTAGCGAAGAACTATTAGCAGCGGAATAAGTACTCAGAAGTAAGCATAACAGAATACAAGCATGGTCATCATGATGAAATGAAGACTAGCACAGAGTACAGAAAGCGTAATCACAGGATAACACAAGATGAAGACAAACAGACTGAAGAAATTGAACGGAGGAAATTGAGAAAGTCTTCAGTCAAAGTCTTCAAACACAGATATGAACAAACACTCAACACAGTAATGAGGAAATGAAAGGGTTGAGGAAATAGAACCAGTTAGGTTGGTGAAGACAATGATTTGGTAGACCAGTTCCAACTGCTGTCTAAGTTGTACGTCTGGTTGGAGCGGCTGAGTATTTAAACTCGAGGACACACAGTCCCGGACAACCAGTCGCTGAGCACGCAGCTCAGGACACCCAGTCCTCACCGTATTCTCCTTGAACTAAGATCACACAGATCTTGTCCAATCACTCGTGGTAAGTCTTCAGGCAACTTCCAAACCTTCACAGACTTGGTCACTCGGCGATCCACAATTCCTCTTGGATGCTCTAGACCTTGACGCCTAACCGTCTGGAAGAAGCACAGTCTTCAAAGGTAACAAGCGTCGGATCCATGCAGGATCAATTTCATCAGTGATGCTCAATCACTTTGGGTTTGTAGGGGTTTGGTTTTGGGTTTTCCTCACTCGATGATTTTCGCTCAAAGTCCTCGGAGGATGGGTTGCTCTCAAATGACAAGTGTCAAGTTCTCTCGGAGCAGCCAACCAGCTAGTGGTTGTAGGGGGCGGCTATTTATAGCCTAGGGAGCAGCCCGACCTGATAAGACATAAATGCCCTTCAATGATATGACCGTTAGGTGGATACGATATTTTGGGACAGCTAGCGCGCAGCACAGCAACGGTCGGAAATTTGACTCTCAAATTCCTCAGGGCTATCATGTTCCTCACTATGTAGGTAATTCGCACTGAAGAATTCCTAACTCCTCAGTCAGAACAAATTCATCAGGGACCAGAAGAACTTCGTCTCTGTCACTGAAGAAAGTGACTGAACTGTATGAGATTTCCAAAGGCTTCACTCGAAGGGATTGGTAGGTGTAGGATTTTGAGTTGAGCATCACATGGAAATTTTTCCTTAGTATTTCCTCGACCCCCTTTAACAGTACGGTGTTTCCTATGACTTAAGAAAGAGAAAATGAAACTACGAAAACAAAAGTCTTCACGCTTCATGTTCCACAAATGAATACCAAGTCTTCAAGGTCACACCAATTTCTTCACTTTCAAAGTCTTCAGAAAGTCTTCAGAATATCAAAGTCTTCAGTTCAAGAACTTCATTTTTAGGGGTCGACTTTCTCTGTAAATATCAAACTCCTCATAGACTTATAGACCTGTGTACACTCACAAACGCATTAGTCCCTTAACCTATAAGTCTTCAATACACCAAAATCACTAAGGGGCACTAGATGCACTTACAATCTCCCCCTTTTTGGTGATTGATGACAACATAGGTTAAGTTTTCAACGGGGATAAACATATGAAGTGTATACACTGATATTGAGGAATTTGATTACAAGATATAGAAGAACTCCCCCTGAAGATGTGCATAGTGAGGAATTTGCTTTTGAGGCAATGCACATTTGAAGAGTTGAATCATGGATATCTCCCCCTATATCTTGTAATTCATACACGCATTTGATATATAAAATGAAGAATTTGAAATGCATGATGAAATATGGTGCCTGATGAGATTCAGCATGCGTGCAATGTCATTAACGAGGAATAAGCATGCAAAGCATAATGCAACAAAAGTATCAGCGCACCGTCGGGTTTAAGATTACAACTCGATCCAAATAAAAGTTTCAGAAGAACGAGAGTTGTAACTTAAAAAAAATGCCCTTAATATAGACCCGCTTGAAGACTAACTCAGATTTCTCCCCCTTTGTCATCAAATGACCAAAGGGATTGAAACTGAGGACTAACGCACCTGAAGAATTTCAAGTCGATGGAGGAGCGCTAGCGTTGTCGGGGTTGTTTGTTGTAGCAGGGCCTGCCGCAGTGTCATCCAATTCTTCATACTCATTAGTGTCACGCGATGAAGAATAAGAGCTGGCCACCAGTGGAGGAATTTTGACCCTCTTGAATTTCTTCGGAGGAGGTGCAGACCAGTCAAATTCTTCCTTGAGACCCATAGTCTTCAGTTCTTCAGTACTATAGACATGAGTGAGGACAGCCCAGGTGTAGTTGAAGGTTTCATGAAGGTAGTATTGGTTCTTCTTCACTGCATTGTTGTTGAGGTCATATTGTGAAGAAGTGCACCAAACTGACGCTTTACCCATTTGTGATTGCGATCAACCTTCTGATGAAGACTGAGTAACTCACGGTCAGTCATCACCCTGGGTGCTGTGGCTTGAGGATTTTGATTGGCTGAGGTATTTGCGGCAGAGTCATGTGTGGCAGAATCGTCATTGGTAGAGTAAGATGCAGCCTTGCGAAATTGACCATCCAATGGACGAATGCCTTCATCGATCACAGCAGCGGCCTTGCCTTTATCATCAGCTGATGAAACTACCGTTTGAGGACTTCAATGGGAGGCAAGTAGCTACCGTGGTTCAGAGTGTCAGCTTTGTAATTCAGTGAAGATCTTGCCCTGATGAATCTCATAATCCAAGGAGCATAGGGCTTCAGCTCGAATGGTGACATAGCAATATTGGCCAGAGTCCTCATGAAGAAATCATGGAAGTTGACGGGAACGCCATGAATGATGTTGAAAAGCATATTCTTCATGATGCCGACGACTTCTTCATCATTTGAGTCGTGGCCTTTGATAGGACTCATTGTCTTCTTCAGAATTCGATAGACAGTCCGAGGCACATACAATAGTACCTTGATGAGGAATTTGGTTCTTGGGGCCTGCCTTGGCTTCAAAGGCTTCATCAGCACTTGCATATAGTGATTTGAAAGTTCTGATTCGTTGTAGATACAACGAGCACCATCAAGTGGAGGACTGAGTGGTAGAGCACGAAGCAATTCAGTTGCTGGTGCCTTGTAGTGAGTATTTTCAGACATCCAGTCTAATACCCATGAGTTCACGTCTTCAGCGTCTCCGGTGATGTGTAGAGTTGCATAGAATTGAAGAATGAGTTCTTCATTCTAGTCATAGATATCAATGCAGAAATTCAGAAGTCCTGCGTCGTGAAGAACACTGAGGACTGGCTCAAAGCCGGGCAGAGACTCCAAGTCCACATGAGGAATATGTGCATGATCGAAGACTTTGTCTTTGTTGAAGAGCACTGAGGAATAGAAATTGGCTTGGCTGGCAGTCCAGAAATGCCTCTTCCTTATGCGAGCAGAATCATATGGATTATAATCAGTGAAGAATATGTGCTCGACAAAGAAATCTTCAGCCTTGAACTTCTGTTTGCTTGAGAACTAATTCTTTGGCTTTGGCAGAGGGGTGTCAGTGAGTTGCATCACCACCTCAGGAATCGCGAGCTCAGGTTCTTCAGGCTAAGGAATTTCTTGTTCCTCAACAGGTGCAGTCTGAGGATCAGCAGCAGTAGGTTCATCAACACTAGTGGCTGGAATTTCTTCATGGATAGATGAAGTGGGATGAGTTTCTTCAGAGCCCATTTGAACAGTTAGAGCAGTGGACTGAGGTATCTGTTGGATTGGGGTGAAGAGTGGAGAATTTGGATGCTGACTGTCCCAAAAGTCATCGTTCATCACTGGCGTTGTGCTTCCAATATCGACCTCTTCTTCAAGTTCCTCAACACGGGCCTCTTCAGCTGTGAACTGAGGCATAGGCGAGGAAATGATTGGGGTTGAAGGGATTGCTTCCACTTCAATTTCTTTATCAATCTGCTCTGACAAAGTAGCAGAATGATTTTCTTCATCAGATCCGCTTGGGATCTCATAGTCTTCTCCAGAAGGAACAAGGTCCTTTGATGGCATGGAGGAAATCGAAGCAGATGGAAGAATTGGAGTTGGTGTTGGCGCAGGAGGAGCTGAGGAATCTGGATGAATTTCCTCAGGTGCAACTGATGCAGTTGCCCTGACTTGTTCAGTTTCTTCAGGCGCACCACTAGTGGATGCCCTGGCAATTTCTTCAGCGGCTGGAATGGGATCATCAGCCCTGGAACTAGCATGTTCTTCAGCAGGCAGAAAGTCATCAGCGGGGCTGGCATGTTCTTCAGCAGGCTGAGCAGAGTCTGCAGCCTGAAGATTTTCTTGTTGCGATGGGGCTGCAACATTTGTGAATTTCTTCGTCAGATTGACGAATCTTACTTTAGCTCCTTGCCAATCAGCATAGTAGGCATCAAATTCTTTGCTGAGGGCTTGAATTTCAGACTGAGCCTGGAGAAGTTCCTCAGGTGTCATTCTGACAACGTTTTTCTTCAGAAGCTTCTCCTTTCTGTATTGAGATTTCCTAATCTCTCTTGCCTTTTCAAACTTCCATTTCTCTTCAGTGATGAAATGGGTTAGCATGTGACTTTGACCAGGGGTCAAATGAAAATCAGGCATGGGGGTGTTTGGATCCTTGTGCCAGAGATCAATGTAATCGAGGATTTTTCTCGGATTCAACAGCAGTGGCACAGATGTGCCTTTGGCTCTAGCGGCCTTCACCTGTCTGTCTCTGATGATTTCTGCAAGTTCATCATCAGAAGCTTCATCATCAGAAGGCACATGGAATGCGACCTGTTTCTTCTTTGGACTTGGCCGAGGACCTCGTCCAGCTGTTGGTTTGGTCTTCAACAGTGTGGGGCCTGATGAGGAAATTGGTGCAGCTGAGGAACTTGCTGAAACACCAGAGGTAATCGAGAAACCAGCAGTCCTTTGACATGTAGCCTGATGCACAGAAGCTGAGGACTTTGATGGAGCAGTAGCAGTGTGAGGAATTTGCCGTGAGGGCATTGCTGAGGAACTTGGCCGTGAGGGCGCTGTTGGTGAAGCACTTGGCTTACGAGCAGGCTTCTTTGGCATGGATTTCCTCGGTTTGACCGAGGCCTCAGTAGCAGTAGCAGTGGCAGAATCCTCATTGAATTTCTTCACTGCCTCCTTGGCTTGTCTTGCCAATTTAGCTTGGCGCTTAGCCCATTCTTCAGGAAAGTCCTCACCACGTTTGATGCTTGTGGGGTTAGCTACTTGGCCAGGTGCCAATGGAGCTCTTGGGCATGGAGGATTGAGGGCGAATTTCCTCATGTACTTTGGAGTCACATATCTGTATTCCCTCCATTCCCTTGCCCATCTCTGTTCAATCTTCTGAATGCGCACCTTGCGCTGATTTTTGTTTTCTTTGCCAAATTTTGCTTCATCAGGTGTGCAATAGTCAGCATAAATTTCCTCAGGGATTTCAAACGCAGTCATAACCTCATGTTTCTTTCCTCCTTTCTGCGGCTTCTTACCGTCTGCCATATTCTTCAGTTGAGGAATTTGAACAATCGAGTTCTCTGAAGAAGTATGCAGTTTTTCTTCGAGGAACGCTGCAAATGAGTTAAGTTGATGAGAACCTAGTGATTCATCAGCAAACATGAGTACCTGTGAATAGAGTATAGGTGCGAGGAATTTCGGAGAGGTCATATGTGTTCTGAGGAGGTTTTTCGAAAAGAACAAGTTTTGAGGAATTTGACCAGATGAACCTTGAAGAATTTCACTAAGCGTTCTTAGTCTTAGGTTCCAGAGTTGTACAGATCGAGGATCCACACAATTGGGGAATCTTGAAGAAATGATTGCTTAGAGAAACAGTTCAAGATCATATGATGTGTGAGGTGTTCATATGTGTGAAGATTTGAAGAATAAACTGTTGGGGAACGTTGCAGAAAATTAAAACTTTTCCTACGGTTTCACCAAGATCCATCTATGAGTTCATCTAAGCAACGAGTCAAGGGAGTGAGTTTGCATCTACATACCACTTGTAGATCGCGTGCGGAAGCGTTCGAGCGAGCGGTGATGATGGAGTCATACTCGACGTGATTCAGATCACCGATGACCAAGTGCTGAACGGACAGCACCTCCGCGTTCAACACACGTACGGTACGGACGACGTCTCCTCCGTCTTGATCCAGCAAGGAGTAAGGAGAGGTTGAGGAAGACAGCTCCACCGGCAGCACGACGGCGTGGTGTTGGTGGAGAAGCAGCACTCTGGCAGGGCTTCGCCAAGCTCGTGACGGAGGAGGAGAGGTGTTGGGGAGGGGAGGGGCTGCGCCTTGGGTTGTATGTTGCAGCCCTCCCCTCGCCCCTCTATTTATAGGGGAAGGGGCAAGGGGGGCTGACCCCTCTAGATGGGATCTAGAGGGGGGCGGCGGCCAGGGAGGGGGACTTGCCCCCCAAGCAAAGGGGGCGCCCCCTCTAGGGTCCCCCCCCAACCCTAGCCGCATGGGCCCAAGGGGGGGGGGGGGAAGGCGCGCCCAGCCCTCCAGGGGCTGGTGCCCTGCCCTACGCGGCCCATGTGGCCCACCAAGAGGGGTGGCCCCTCCCGGTGGACCCCCGGAACCCCTCCGGTGGCCCCGGTACAATACCGATATGCCCCGAAACTTTCCGGTGTCCCCATGATAACTTCCCATATATAAATCTTCACCTCCGGACCATTTCGGAACTCCTCGTGACGTCCGGGATCTCATTCGGGACTCGGAACAACATTCGGTAATCACATACAAGTCTTCCTAAAAACCCTAGCGTCATCGAACCTTAAGTGTGTAGACCCTACGGGTTCGGGAGACATGCAGACATGACCGAGACGGCTCTCCGGTCAATAACCAACAGCAGGATCTGGATACCCATGTTGGCTCCCACATGCTCCTCGATGATGTCATCGGATGAACCACGATGTCGAGGATTCAAGCAACCCTGTGTACTATTCCTTTTGTCAATCGGTACGTTACAAGCCCGAGACTTGATCATTGGTATCCCAATACCACATTCAGTCTCGTTACCGGCAAGTCACTTTACTCGTATCGTAATGCATGATACCGTGACGAAACACTTGGTCACCTTGAGCTCATTATGATGATGCATTACCGAGTGGGCCCAGAGATACCTCTCCGTCATACGGAGTGGCAAATCCCAGTCTCGATCCGTGTCAACCCAACAGACACTTTCGGAGATACCTGTAGTGCACATTCATAGTCACCCAGTTACGTTGTGACGTTTGGAACACCCAAAGCACTCCTATGGTATCCGGGAGTTACATGATCTCATGGTCTAAGGAAGAGATACTTGACATTGGAAAAGCTCTAGCAAAACGAACTACACGATCTTGTGCTATGCTTAGGATTGGGTCTTGTCCATCACATCATTCTCCTAATGATGTGATCCCGTTCTCAACGACATCTAATGTCCATAGACAGGAAACCATGACTATCTGTTGACCAACGAGCTAGTCCACTAGAGGCTTACTAGGGACGTATTGTGGTCTATGTATTCACACGTGTATTACGATTTCCGGATAATACAATTATAGCATGAATAAAAGACAATTATCATGAACAAGGAAATATAATAATTATGCTTTTATTATTGCCTCTAGGGCATATTTCCAACAGTCTCCCACTTGCACTAGAGTCAATAATCTAGTTACATTGTGATGAATCGAACACCCATAGAGTTCTGGTGTTGATCATGTTTTGCTCGCGAGAGTGGTTTAGTCAACGGATCTGCGACATTCAGATCCATATGTACTTTGCAAATATCTATGTCTCCATTTTGAACATTTTCACGGATGGAGTTGAAACGACGCTTGATGTGCCTGGTCTTCTTGTGAAACCTGGGCTCCTTGGCAAGGGCAATAGCTCCAGTGTTGTCACAAAAGAGCTTGATTGGCCCTGACGCATTGGGTATGACTCCTAGGTCGGTGATGAACTCCTTCACCCAAATAGCTTCATGCGCTGCCTCCGAGGCTGCCATGTACTCCGCTTCACATGTAGATCCCGCCACGACGCTCTGCTTGCAGCTGCACCAGCTTACTGCTCCACCATTCAACATATACACGTATCCGGTTTGTGACTTAGAGTCATCCAGATCTGTGTCGAAGCTAGCATCGACGTAACCCTTTACGACGAGCTCTTCGTCACCTCCATAAACGAGAAACATGTCCTTTGTCCTTTTAGGTACTTCAGGATATTCTTGACCGCTGTCCAGTGTTCCTTGCCGGGATTACTTTGGTACCTTCCCACCAAACTTACGGCAAGGTTTACATCAGGTCTGGTACACAGCATGGCATACATAATAGATCCTATGGCTGAAGCATAGGGGATGACACTCATCTCTTCTTTATCTTTTGTCGTGGTCGGGCATTGAGCTGAGCTCAATCTCACACCTTGCAATATAGGCAAGAACCCCTTCTTAGACTGATCCATTTTGAACTTCTTCAAAATCTTATCAAGGTATGTGCTTTGTGAAAGACCTATGAGGCGTCTCGATCTATCTCTATAGATCTTGATGCCTAATATATAAGCAGCTTCTCCAAGGTCCTTCATTGAAAAACACTTATTCAAGTAGGCCTTAATGATGTCCAAGAATTCTATATCATTTCCCATCAAAAGTATGTCATCTACATATAATATGAGAAATGCTACAGAGCTCCCACTCACTTTCTTGTAAACGCAGGCTTTTCCATAAGTCTGCATAAACCCAAACGCTTTGATCATCTCATCAAAGTGAATGTTCCAACTCCGAGATGCTTGCACCAGCCCATAAATGGATCGCTGGAGCTTGCATACTTTGTTAGCATTCTTAGGATCGACAAAACCCTCCGGCTGCATCATATACAGTTCTTCCTTAAGATGCCCGTTAAGGAATGCCGTTTTGACGTCCATCTGCCATATCTCATAATCATAGTATGCGGCAATTGCTAACATGATTCGGACGGACTTAAGCTTCGCTACGGGAGAGAAAGTCTCATCGTAGTCAATCCCTTGAACTTGCCGATAACCCTTAGCAACAAGTCGAGCTTTATAGATTGTGACATTACCATCCGCGTCCGTCTTCTTCTTAAAGATCCATTTGTTTTCTATCGCTCGCCGATCATCGGGCAAGTCAGTCAAAGTCCATACTTTGTTTTCATACATGGATTCTATCTCGGATTTCATGGCTTCTAGCCATTTGTTGGAATCTGGGCCCACCATTGCTTCTTCATAGTTTGAAGGTTCACCGTTGTCCAACAACATGATTTCTAGGACAGGGTTGCCGTACCACTCTGGTGCGGAACGTGTCCTTGTGGACCTACGAAGTTCAGTAGCAACTTGATCCGAAGTACCTTGATCATCATCATTGTTTTCCTGTTCAGTTGGTGTAGGCATCACCGGAACATTTTCCTGTGCTGCACTACTATCCCGTTCAAGAGGTAGTACTTCATCGAGTTCTACCTTCCTCCCACTTACTTCTTTCGAGGGAAACTCTTTTTCCAGAAAGGATCTGTTCTTGGCAACAAAGATCTTGCCCTCAGATCTTAAGTACAAGGTATACCCAATGGTTTCTTTAGGGTATCCTATGAAGACGCATTTTTCCGACTTGGGTTCCAGCTTTTCAGGTTGAAGTTTCTTGACATAAGCATCGCATCCCCAAACTTTTAGAAACGACAGCTTAGGTTTCTTCCCAAACCATAGTTCATACGGTGTCGTCTCAACGGATTTAGACGGTGCCCTATTTAAAGTGAATGTAGTTGTCTCTAGAGCGTATCCCCAAAATGATAGCGGTAAATCGGTAAGAGACATCATAGACCGCACCATATCCAATAGAGTGCGATTACGACGTTCGGACACACCGTTTCGCTGAGGTGTTCCAGGCGGCGTGAGTTGTGAAACTATTCCACATTTTCTTAAGTGTGTACCAAATTCGTGACTTAAATATTCTCCTCCACGATCCGATCTTAAGAATTTTATCTTTCAGTCACGTTGATTCTCTACTTCATTCTGAAATTTCTTGAACTTTTCAAAGGTCTCAGACTTGTGTTTCATCAAGTAGACATACCCATATCTACTCAAGTCATCAGTGAGAGTGAGAACATAACGATATCCTCCGCGAGCCTCAACGCTCATTGGACCGCACACATCGGTATGTATGATTTCCAACAAGTTGGTTGCTCGCTCCATTGTTCCGGAGAACGGGGTCTTGGTCATTTTGCCCATGAGGCATGGTTCGCATGTGTCAAATGATTCATAATCGAGAGACTCTAAAAGTCCATCAGCATGGAGCTTCTTCATGCGCTTGACACCAATGTTACCAAGGCGGCAGTGCCACAAGTATGTGGGACTATCGTTATCAACTTTACATCTTTTGGTATTCACGCTATGAATATGTGTAATATTACGTTCGAGATTCATCAAGAATAAACCATTGACCATCGGGGCATGACCATAAAACATATCTCTCATATAAATAGAACAACCATTATTCTCGGATTTAAATGAGTAGCCATCTCGTATTAAACGAGATCCAGATACAATGTTCATGCTCAAACTTGGCACTAAATAACAATTATTGAGGTTTAAAACTAATCCCGTAGGTAAATGTAGAGGTAGCGTGCTGACGGCGATCACATCAACCTTGGAACCATTCCCGACGCGCATCGTCACCTCGTCCTTCGCCAGTCTCCGCTTATTCCGCAGCTCCTGCTGTGAGTTACAAATGTGAGCAACAGCACCGGTATCAAATACCCAGGAGCTACTACGAGTACTGGTAAGGTACACATCAATTACATGTACATCAAATATACCTTTAGTGTTGCCGGCCTTCTTGTCCGCTAAGTATTTGGGGCAGTTCCGCTTCCAGTGACCCTTCCCCTTGCAATAAAAGCACTCAGTCTCAGGCTTGGGTCCATTCTTTGACTTCTTCCCAGCAACTGGCTTACCGGGCGCGACAACATCTTTGCCGTCCTTCTTGAAGTTCTTCTTACCCTTGCCCTTCTTGAACTTAGTGGTCTTATTGACCATCAACACTTGATGTTCTTTCTTGATTTCAACCTCTGCTGACTTCAGCATTGAAAATACTTCAGGAATGGTCTTCACCATCCCCTGCATATTGTAGTTCATCACAAAGCTCTTGTAGCTCGGTGGGAGCGACTGAAGGATTCTGTCAATGACCGCCTCATCCGGGAGGTTAATGTCCAGCTGGGACAGGCGGTTGTGCAACCCAGACATTTTGAGTATGTGCTCATTGACAGAACTATTTTCCTCCATCTTACAACTATAGAACTTGTCGGAGACTTCATATCTCTCGACCCGGGCATGAGCTTGGAAAACTAGTTTCAGCTCCTCGAACATCTCATATGCTCCATGTTGCTCAAAACGCTTTTGGAGCCCCGGTTCTAAGCTGTAAAGCATGCCGCACTGAACGAGGGAGTAATCATCAGCACAAGACTGCCAAGCATTCATAATGTCTTGGTTCTCTGGGACGGGAGCGTCACCTAGCGGTCCTTCTAGGACATATTGTTTCCTGGCAGCTATGAGGATGATCCTCAGGTTCCGGACCCAGTCCGTATAGTTGCTGCCATCATCTTTCAGCTTGGTTTTCTCTAGGAATGCGTTGATGTTCATGTTGACATGAGCGTTGGCCATTTGATCTACAAGACATATTATGCAAAAAAAAATTAGACTAAGTTCATGATAATTAAGTTCATCTAATCAAATTATTTTAGTGAACTCCCACTCAGATTAGACATCCCTCTAGTCATCTAAGTGTTACACGATCTGAGTCGACTAGGCCGTGTCCGATCATCACGTGAGACGGACTAGTCATCGTCGGTGAACATCTCCATGTTGATCGTATCTTCCATACGACTCATGTTCGACCTTTCGGTCTCTTGTGTTCCGAGGCCATGTCTGTACATGCTAGGCTCGTCAAGTTAACTCTAAGTGTTCTGCATGTGTAAATCTATCTTACACCCGTTGTATGTGAATGTAAGGATCTATCACACCCGATCATCACGTGGTGCTTCGAAATGACGAACTTTAGCAACGGTGCATAGTTAGGGGGAACACTTTCTTGAAATTATTATAAGGGATCATCTTATTTACTACCGTCGTTCTAAGTAAACAAGATGCATAAACATAATAAACATCACATGCAATTATATAATAGTGACATGATATGGCCAATATCATATAGCTCCTTCGATCTCCATCTTCGGGGCTCCATGATCATCTTCATCACCGGCATGACACCATGATCTCCATCATCATGATCTCCATCATCGTGTCTTCATGAAGTTGTCACGCCAACGACTACTTCTACTTCTATGGCTAACGCGTTTAGCAATAAAGTAAAGTAATTTACATGGCGTTCTTCAATGACATGCAGGTCATACAAAAATAAAGACAACTCCTATGGCTCCTGCCGGTTGTCATACTCATCTACATGCAAGTCGTGATTCCTATTACAAGAACATGATCTCATACATCACAATATATCATTCATCATTCATCACAACTTCTGGCCATATCACATCACATGACAATTGCTGCAAAAACAAGTTAGACGTCCTCTAATTGTTGTTGCATCTTTTACGTGGCTGCAATTGGGTTCTAGCAAGAACGTTTTCTTACCTACGAATAACCACAATGTGATCTTGTCAACTTCTATTTACCCTTCATAAGGACCCTTTTCATCGAATCCGCTTCAGCTAAAGTGGGAGAGACAAACACCCGCCAGCCACCTTATGCAACTAGTGCATGTCAGTCGGTGGAACCGGTCTCACGTAAGCGTATGTGTAAGGTTGGTCCGGGCCGCTTCATTCCACAATACCGCTGAAGCAAGATAAGACTAGTAGCGGCAAGCAAGTTGACAAGATCTACGCCCACAACAAAATTGTGTTCTACTCGAGCAATAGAGAACTACGCATAGACCTAGCTCATGATGCCACTGTTGGGGAACGTTGCAGAAAATTAAAAAATTTCCTACGGTTTCACCAAGATCCATCTATGAGTTCATCTAAGCAACGAGTCAAGGGAGTGAGTTTGCATCTACATACCACTTGTAGATCGCGTGCGGAAGCGTTCGAGGGAGCAGTGATGATGGAGTCGTACTCGACGTGATTCAGATCACCGATGACCAAGTGCTGAACGGACAGCACCTCCGTGTTCAATGCACGTACGGTACGGACGACGTCTCCTCCGTCTTGATCCAGCAAGGAGGAAGGAGAGGTTGAGGAAGACAGCTCCACCGGCAGCACGACGGCGTGGTGTTGGTGGAGAAGCAGCACTCCGGCAGGGCTTCGCCAAGCTCGTGACGGAGGAGGAGAGGTGTTGGGGAGGGGAGGGGCTGCGCCTTGGGTTGTATGTTGCAGCCCTCCCCTCACCCTCCTATTTATAGGGGAAGGGGCAAGGGGGACCGACCCCTCTAGATGGGATCTAGAGGGGGGCGGCGGCCAGGAAGGGGGACTTGCCCCCCAAGCAAAGGGGGCGCCCCCTCTAGGGTTCCCCCCAACCCTAGCCGCATGGGCCCAAGGGGGGGAAGGCGCGCCCAGCCCTCCAGGGGCTGGTGCCCTGCCCTACGCGGCCCATGTGGCCCGCCAAGAGGGGTGGCCCCTCCCGGTGGACCCCCGGAACCCCTCCGGTGGCCCCGGTACAATACCGATATGCCCCGAAACTTTTCGGTGTCCCCATGATAACTTCCCATATATAAATCTTCACCTCCGGACCATTCCAGAACTCCTCGTGACGTCCGGGATCTCATCCGGGACTCCGAACAACATTCGGTAATCACATACAAGTCTTCCTAATAACCCTAGCGTCACCGAACCTTAAGTGTGTAGACCCTACGGGTTCAGGAGACATGCAGACATGACCGAGACGGCTCTCCGGTCAATAACAAACAGCGGGATCTGGATACCCATGTTGGCTCCCACATGCTCCTCGATGATGTCATCGGATGAACCACGATGTCGAGGATTCAAGCAACCCCGTATACTATTCCTTTTGTCAATCGGTACGTTACAAGCCCGAGACTCGATCGTCGGTATCCCAATTCCTCGTTCAGTCTCATTACCGGCAAGTCACTTTACTCGTACCGTAATGCATGATCCCGTGACCAAACACTTGGTCACTTTGAGCTCATTATGATGATGCATTACCGAGTGGGCCCAGAGATACCTCTCCGTCATACGGAGTGACAAATCACAGTCTCGATTCGTGTCAACCCAACAGACACTTTTGGAGATACCTGTAGTGCACCTTTATAGTCACCCAGTTACGTTGTGACGTTTGGTACACCCAAAGCACTCCTATGGTATCCGGGAGTTACACGATCTCATGGTCTAAGGAAGAGATACTTGACATTGGAAAAGCTCTAGCAAAACGAACTACACGATCTTGTGCTATGCTTAGGATTGGGTCTTGTCCATCACATCATTCTCCTAATGATGTGATCCCGTTGTCAACGACATCTAATGTCCATAGTCAGGAAACCATGACTATCTGTTGACCAACAAGCTAGTCAACTAGAGGCTTACTAGGGACGTATTGTGGTCTATGTATTCACACATGTATTACAATTTCCGGATAATACAATTATAGCATGAATAAAAGACAATTATCATGAACAGGGAAATATAATAATAATGCTTTTATTATTGCCTCTAGGGCATATTTCCAACATAAACACCTTTGAAGATTTTCAGGAAAGTTTGAGAATCAAAGTGAGTAATAAAAGTAACTTTTAATTACCCGAAGTGAAGAACATGACGAACTGAGAAGAACAGATGTGAAGCTCGTCAGGTTAGATTTCCCACGCCCTAACTTGGCAGAGGAAGATTGCTACGGCGGTGGTGGAGTGAAGATTTCCGCAGTCGGTGTGAGTACGACGGCGACGAGGTCGAGGCAGCGAAGCTCTTCCTCACCGGCGACGATGGAGTAGCGGCGGTGCTAGGGTTTGAGGATCTCGAGTGAGAGAGTAGCGATCGAGCGGAGTAAAAGAAGTGAGGATGGAGAGAGGGGTATTTATAGAGGCAGTGAAAAACTGTTCGCCCGAAGATTTAGGATGAACGTGCCCCTGACCATTCTCCTTCTCACGACATGTGTCACCCACGTACTGTGTAGTGGAGATCGTGTACGATCGTGGGTGAGTAAAATAATGCATCGTGGGATGCGGAACGGTTTGAGCGGCAAAATCGAAAATTTGGATAAGATTTGTTTTTAAAGTTTCGTTCGCAATTTCTTCAGCTGACGAGGACACAGTGAAGATTTTGAACGAGTTTCAAATAGAACGCATATGAAGAATTTGTGAATAGATTGGGTTGAGTATAGCATAGAGGGGGAAGGGTCCGATCACATTCACTTAGTAGAAAAAACAACTTGAAGAAATAGCTATAAGTGAATGCTGTAGAGGACATAAACTCATATATATATATAGCCAATGAAGAAAAACGAAGGAAACTGTGAAGATTTTGAAAAGTTGAAGAATTTGAAAAACTGAAGAATTTCAAAACTGAGGAAAAACTCAAATTGAGGATTTTCAACTTTTTGTGGTGGCGTGACCCACCGTATAAGAATGATGATTTTAGACACCGCGTACAATTGTCGTAGGGTTCTGAGAATCAAATTCTTCATTAATTTCTTCACACTTAGAGGGTTATTCTTCATTGATTGAAGAAAAACGTTTCTTCATGTGTTGCACATCTAAGTCATCAATTTTGCATAAGTGTTAGGATGTGTGTCCTTTTCAAAGAACATTCGAAGATTCTAAGATATTTAGCTCACACCGCAACTTGCTAAATCTCTTCTCATCCAAGGGCTTAGTGAAGATATCAGCTAGCTATTCTTCAGTCTTCACGTGCTCGATGGAGATGTCGCCCTTCATCACATGATCACGAAGAAAATGATGACGAATCTGAATGTGCTTTGTCTTCGAGTGCTGAACTGGGTTGTGAGCAATCTTGATGGCACTCTCATTGTCGCAGAGGAGAGGCACATTCTTCACGTTGACGCCATAGTCCTTGAGTGTTTGCTTCATCCAAAGCAGTTGAGCACAGCAAGAGCCAGTAGCAATGTATTCAGCTTCCGCAGTGGACAGTGATACGCAGTTCTGTTTCTTCGAGGACCAACAGACCAAAGATCGTCCGAGGAAATGACAAGTGCCAGAAGTTGACTTGCGGTCCACACGATCACCAGCATAGTCAGAGTCAGAATATCCAATGAGATCAAAAGTCGAGCCCTTGGGGTACCATAATCCTAGTGTTGGTGTGTGAGCTAGATATCGAAGAATATGCTTCACAGCCTTATGGTGTGATTCCTTCGGTGCAGCTTGAAATCGGGCACACATGCAAACACTAAGCATTATATCTGGCCTAGATGCACATAAGTACAATAAAGAACCAATCATGGAGCGGTATACCTTGTGATCGAAGTCAATACCATTTTCATTAGTGCATAGATGGCCATTTGTGGGCATAGGAATTTTGACGCCATTGCAATCTTACATGCCGAATTTCCTTAGTACATCTTTGAGGTATTTCTCCTGAGATATGAATATGCCATTGCGCTGTTGACGAATTTGAAGACCTAAGAAGAATTTCAACTCTCCCATCATAGACATTTGATATTCTTCACTCATCATATAGGCAAATTCATCACTATAACATTGGTCAGTACAGCCAAAGATAATATCATCAACATATATTTGGCACACAAACAGTTAACCATCATAAGATTTAGTAAAGAGAGTAGGGTCGAGTGAACCGGGTGTGAAGCCATTCTTCATGAAGAATTCCTTCAATGTATCATACGACGCCCGAGGGCCTTGCTTGAGGCCATAGAGGGCCTTATTAAGTCTGAAGACTTTGTCAGGATTCTTTGGATCTTCAAAACCTGGGGGTTGAGCAACATATACTTCTTCCTCAAGATTACCATTGAGAAATGCACTTTTCACATCCATTTGATATAAGATGATATCATGATGGTTAGCATAAGCAAGTAATATGCGAATAGCCTCAAGTCTAGCAACAGGTGCAAAAGTTTCATCGAAATCAATTCCTTCAACCTGTGTGTAGCCTTGAGCTACCAGTCGTGCCTTATTCCTCACCAGAAGGCCATTTTCATCTTGCTTGTTGCGGTAGATCCACTTTGTGCCAATGATATTATGCTTGCGAGGATCTGGACGTTTGACCAGTTCCTAGACATTGTTGAGCTCGAACTGATGTAATTCTTCTTGCATAGCCTGAATCCACTCTGGTTCCAAAAATGCTTCATCTACCTTAGTGGGCTCTGTGATAGAGACAAAAGCATAGTGCCCACAAAAGTTAGATAAATGTGAAGCTTTTGAGCGTGTGAGAGGACCTGGTGCTCTAATGTCATTGATGATCTTTTCCACTTGCACTTCTTTTGCAACGCGAGGATGAGCTGGTTGTCGCTGAGGAGTTTGATCAGCATTTTCTTCAGCACCATTTTCCTCAGCATTTTCTTCAGGTGTATCAGCTCTATGTTCTTCATGAACTGGAATGAATTCTTCAGCAAATTCTTCAGTAGGAATGACATCCTCAGTTGCCTTGAACTTGATAGAATCCTCAGGTGCTGGTTCATCTAACACAGAAGGTAGGTGCTCTCTTTGCGAGCCATTAGTTTCATCGAACCGCACATCTACAGTGTCAACAATCTTGTGAAGAACAATGTTGAAGACTCTATAGGTGTGCGAGTCCTTTCCGTAACCAAGCATAAAACCTTCATGTGCTTTCGGTGCAAATTTAGAATTGTGGTGAGGATCTCTAATCCAACATTTAGCACCGAAGACTTTGAAATAACTCACATTGGGTTTCTTGTCAGTGAGGAGTTCATAGGCCGTCTTCTTGAAGAATTTGTGAAGATATACTCTGTTGATGATGTGGCACGCAGTATCAATTGCATCAATCCAAAAACGATGAGGCGTTTTGTATTCATCAAGCATAGTGCGAGCCATCTCAACAAGAGTTCTGTTCTTGCGCTCCACGACGCCATTTTGCTGAGGAGTATAGGGAGCAGATAACTCATGAGTAATACCAAGTTCATCAAGATAGTCATCAAGACCGGAATTCTTGAACTCAGTTCCATTGTCACTTCTGATGTGCTTGATCTTCACACCAAAGTTGGTTGAAGCCCTCGAGGAAAAACGTTTGAAGACTTCCTGCACTTCATGTTTGTAAGTAACAATGTGTATCCATGTATATCGAGAGTAATCATCAACAATGACAAAACCATATAGAGATGCATCATTAGTGACTTGTCAGGACCCCGACTCGATGTCACATCGATCTAGCTGGTAACACCTCATATCACTTTGCGGCCTCACGCACGGTATTCCCACGGGTGTCGTCTTACCTTTTTCCCGGGACCGTTTGCGCCTTTTGGCCCACGTATATGATAGTGTCGCTAGCATCCATATGATAAAGAGCCCGGGCTGACATGACTAGTCGTAAACCCAAAGTGGCACAGACTTACAGGGACAGGCATCCATGACCCAGCTTCGAACGTGTCGGTCAACAGCAAGTGGGTCCGGGCTGTAGCACTGGGCTAGCAGGACTCCGGTAAACCGGGCTGTAGCGGGCTAACAGGACTCCGGTACTCAAAGCGTGACATTTCCCCGAAGGGACAGACACAGGAACGAAGAAGGACACATGCCGGCCAGCCTAAGTGTTCCAGAGCAGTAGCAAGCTACCATGGCTCAGCGGTAACACTAGGAGACATTTCCCGGTAAGAGAGGCTACTAAAGATAAACAACTAGATAGTCAGATCCCACACATACCAAGCATTTCAATCATACACACAATATGCTCGATATGTGCAAATACAACGAAGCATCACAACATGACTCTATGACACAAGTATTTTATTTAAGGCTCAGGGAGCCATACATATCATACACAAAGGTACGGGTCTCACGACCCAACATACAAGTCATACAGTCATACAAGCCAACAGCGGAAGTACTTTGTCTGGGTACAGACAACTAGTAAAATAAAAGAGGCTTGGAAGCCTAACTATACTACGTGGTCCATCACAAGCTCAGGGTCACCACCTGGGTCTTTAGCCTACTCGTTGATGTCAACGTCTACATAGAACCCATCAGAAGGGGTTGCAGCGTCTTCTGTAAAAATGTAGATTATAGCAACATGAGTACAAGGGTACTCAGCAAGACTTACATCAGATCCTACATACATGCATAGTATCAAGAAGGGTTGGTGGAGTTATTGCAGCAAGCCAGCTTTGACTCTTGGCTAGACTATCCTACGATACTCCAACTTGAAATAGTTTTGCGCACACGAGTCCACTATTCACCACTTCAATACACTACCGAGGATCCACCTCCGTCTTCCTACGGAAGAGCCATCCTCGGCACTCACACTTATCTTGAGGCTTTTAGTAGTTTCCATTTACTTGTCTATGAACTGTATAGGCAACCAAGTAGTCCTTTACCGCAGACGCGGCTATTCGAATAGATCATGTTAACCCTGCAGGGGTGTACTTCTTCATACACGCTCTCACCACTTACCGTCGCTTACACGACATGTACTCGGCAACCTTCAAGCGGAAGCCCAACGTGGGTGTCGGCCACGACCTACCTAATCACCTAAGCCTCCAGTCCAGGTTTATCGCCTATTCAGGTTCCATCCGCAGGGAGTCCGGCCGAGGTTTCCCATACGGCCCCGAACGATGTGAACAGGGTTCCCGAGATACCTAACGGGTATTCGGTACACCGTGCCACGTACCTACCGCATCACAGCCCACCCCTACGGTCAGCGCTGTCCACGGCCTCCAGTAGGCTACAAACACCAGAAACTACTTGCAACTCCTGGACGGAGAACTAGGGTGAATAAGAAGCCGAGAGGGTCCATTGGTTTCGGGCCCAATGCATGGCAGTAGCTGATTCTTAAATCACACATACAGATCTCAGTGCTTAAGGTCGGCTTCAATGAAACAACCCACCATGTACTCCTACATGGCCTCTCATCGATACCTTTACCAAATCGTGTTCACCACACCACTCTCATTACCGACATAATCATTTCACTCTAGCCCATCACCCAGATGAACCAGACCTGACACGACTCTAAGCATAGCAGGCATAGCAAGGTAGGAACAACACATACATAGGGCTCAATCAACTCCTACACATGCTAGTGGGTTTCATCTAGTTACTGTGGCAATGACAGGTCATGCAGAGGAAATGGGTTCAACTACCGTAGCGCACAGCAGTTTGAATCGCGTTGTCTTAATGCAGTAAAAGAGAGCAGAAGCGAGAACATGGGATTGTATCGATATGATCAAATGGTTGGTTGCTTGCCTGATGGTTCGATGCACGGATACGGTTCTTCGTTAGGGTAATCACGGTACTCCTCGGGAACAGATCCTGTCGCAAAGGACATCGATACACAAGCATCACCAAACAATGTGCAACAATATGATGCATGCATGAAACATGGCAATATGAGTGTATTGGGCTAATGCAACTAAAGCTAGAAGGGTTTGAACAAATTTGAATCAAAGATTCAAATTTCAAATTCAAATATGGCCTTTTAAAGTGCTTTTCCTTGTTCTGCTTGAATCATCAATTTAACTTGTTTGATCATGCATGAAAATAGTACAGATGGATAGATTGGATTTTTCTGATCATTTTTCATATATAATTTGTCCAATTTGGAGTTACAGAATAAAAGTTATGAATTTTTGAAGTTTAATTAATATTCTGGAATTTCCTGATTTAAATTAAATCCAGAAATTCAATTACTGCATCAGCCTGACGTCACAGTGGCATCAGCAGGTCAACAGGGCTGGCTCGGGTCAAACCTGACGTGTGGGGTCCACACGTCAGTGACACAGGGGCTAATCCCGCGTTGACCCGGGCTGGTTAGCTTTGACTAAGCCCTGGGGCCCACTTGTCAGCGTCAGTAGGTGGGGGGGTTAGTGACTAATTAACTAGGCCACGTCAGCCCGCCGGAGTTCTGGCCGGCGGCGACCATTAGCGCGGCGGCGAGAGTGGTTTTGGTCGTTTCGGCCACCAAATGGACCGCGGAGGCCACCGGAGTGGAGCTGAGGACAACCCGCATCTCTTGGCGGAGCCCGTTGGGGTCGGGGTGGCCGGAGTCGACGGCGGCGAGCTCGGCTGCGGCGGCCGGAGTTCGGGTGCGGTCGGGATCAGTGTTGCAGGGGGTTTGGGGAGGCGTTGGTGCGTTCTACGTGCTCCTGGTGATGTGTGGAGCACGATGGTGTGCTCGGTTGGGCGCTACGGCGACCGTGGCCACGACGGCGACATCGCCGGCGGCGTGGAGCTCTCGGTCGAGGTGGAGCTAGGGCCTAGGGGTCGGGAGAGACCAGGGAAGAAGGGGGAAACGCTCCGGGGCTCACCGCAGTTGCAGTGGGCGTCGAAGCGGGCTCGGGGACGCGCCGGAGAAGACGAATTTGACGGCGACGGTGGTCGGAGTCCGAAGAGGGGAACGGCGACGTGGCGGCGATGCAGGGCTTCCGGGGACCCGTGGAGCGGTGGGGAGGAAGAGGGAGTCGAGGCGGAGCTCCTGAGCTGGTCGGGGGAGCGAGGGGTGGTCGGAGACGACGGTTATGGCGAACGGCGGCGACGGTGGTGTTCGGTCGGCGGGGGGGGGAGAGAGCGAGGGAGAGTCGGCGAGGTCGGGGCGACGACCAGAAGACGATCCACGCGGCGCAACGGCGACCAGGGCGATGCAGAGAGGCTGGGTGGTGCGTGGCGAGCTCGGGCGCGCCATGCTCACCTCCCTGCCTGCTCTGGCAAGGGGAAGCAGCTGGCTGGCACGGGCCAGCACAGTGCTGGGCCGGCTGGGCTGGGCAGGTAGGTCCAGGTAAGTCTACTCCTTTTATTTATTTTCCTGTTTTCTGTTTTTATTTAATATACCTGCAACTTTGTTGAATTAAATAAAATACCTAGGCAACTCCAAAAATCACCAAACTACTCCTGGTCCATAGTTGGATTATTTCCAACATGAAACATTTTAGTTTGGAGATATTTGAGCATTTAAATATTTTATATTATTTTAAATGCCCAAATTCAAATATTTATGATTTAATTCAAAAACCCTAGGATGGCCTAGGAAAATGTGCACCACTTTTGGCAGAGGTTCTGATCCAAGGCAAAAATGATGGGCATTTTAGAAGGGCATTTCAGGTTCATTGAAAAAATTATTTTAGTAACCCTAGTTGGTTTCAGAGGGGACTGGGGGTTCTGTCATCCCCATTTCAAGTTTCTGATGAAAGAGTAAACATGATGCAACACTCTAATGCATGACTAGCTAGGGTGTGACAACTCACCCCCACTCAAAAGAATCTCGTCCCGAGATTTGGGTTCCTCCGAGAAGAAGGCGGGATATTCAAGTCGAAGACGATCCTCCCTTTCCCAAGTTGCTTCATCTTCAGAATGGTGCGACCATTGAACTTTGAGAAACTTGATATTATGACGTCGGGTGGTACGCTCGGCCTGATCGAGGATACGAATGGGGTACTCCCGATATGTAAGATCATCTTGGAGATCAAGCGTTTCGTGGTCCACTTCACGGATAGGATCCGAGAAGAAACGCCTGAGTTGAGAAACGTGGAAGACATCGTGAACTCTGGAGAGGTGCGGAGGTAGTTCCAATTGATAGGCAACTTCTCCTCGTTTGGCAAGAATGCGAAAAGGTCCAATGTAACGAGGAGCCAATTTGCCTTTGATACCGAAACGATGGGTTCCCTTCAGAGGGGTGACCCGAAGATAAGCCTTCTCGTCAACCTCGAAAGTCATAGCCTTATGTTTTCGGTCATATTGACTCTTTTGACGGGATTGGGCTGTTTTCAACTTTTCACGAACGATACGAACTTGTTCTTCTGCTTCCTGAATCATATCCGGGCCAAAGAATTGTCTTTCCCCGGTCTCTGACCAGTTAAGGGGTGTTCGACATCGTCGTCCATAGAGAACTTCAAAAGGGGCTTTACCCAAGCTAGATTGATAGCTGTTGTTGTAAGCGAATTCGGCAAATGGAAGGCACTTCTCCCAGTCCATTCCGAAAGAGATAACGGAGGCTCGAAGCATGTCTTCTAGAATCTGATTGACGCGTTCCACTTGACCACTTGACTGAGGGTGGAAAGCGGTGCTAAAGGAGAGACGAGTCCCCATAGCATTTTGGAAACTTTCCCAAAATCGAGAGGTGAAAAGACTTCCTCGATCCGAATTGATTTCCAAAGGAACACCATGGAGGGACACTATTCGGGAGATGTATAAGTCTGCCAGCTGGCTAGCGGTTATACTCTCACGAACAGGTAAGAAATGAGCTACTTTGGAAAGACGATCGACCACGACGAAAATAGCATTATTCCCTCTTTTGGTCCTGGGAAAGCCGGTAATGAAATCCATACCAATTTTATCCCATTTCCATTCAGGAATAGCTAAGGGTTGAAGGGTGCCAGCAGGCCGTTGATGCTCTGCTTTTACACGACGACAGACGTCGCAATTTGCAATATACTGAGCAATTTCTCTCTTCATCCTAGTCCACCAGAACCTCTGGCGTAGGTCCTGATACATTTTAGTGCTACCGGGATGAATGGTGAGAGGAGATTCATGAGCTTCCTTAAGGATCAATCGCCTCAGGTTGCGCACCTTGGGAACCACTAGTCGATCCCCGAAGTATACGACTCCTTGATCATTAACGGAGAAGCAATTCGCAATTCCTTTCTGAATGTTCCTCTTGATGCGGGAGATTCCCGGATCTACCTTCTGTGCTATGATAATTTGATCCGTAAGGGTAGGTTTTGCCACCAAGGTGGAGAGAAAACCTTGAGGAACAATGTGAAGGTTAAGCTTTCGAAATTCCTCATGGAAAAGCGGTTGACTTTGTTGTAACATCAGGTTGTTACAATAAGATTTACGACTTAGCGCATCAGCCATGACGTTGGCTTTCCCTGGGGTGTAGGTTATTCCTAAGTTGAAGTCTGTGATCAATTCAACCCAACGTCTTTGCCTGAGATTCAGATCCGGTTGGGTGAAGATGTACTTCAGACTTTGGTGATCAGTGAATATTTCGCAACGATTACCGAGGAGGTAATGTCGCCAGGTCTTAAGTGCATAGACTACGGCTGCAAGTTCTAAATCATGAGTAGGATAATTCTCCTCATGTGGGTGCAATTGCCGTGAAGCGTAAGCAATTACGTGTCGATCTTGCATAAGAATGCAACCTAGTCCTTGTCGCGAGGCGTCGCAGTAGATAACAAAGTCCTTGGAGAAGTCTGGCGGTACCAGCACGGGAGCAGAAGTCAGGCGTCTTTTCAGTTCCTGAAAGCTGTGCTCACATTGTGGAGTCCATTCGAACTTCTTATCTTTCTTGAGGAGTTCAGTTAGAGGTTTGGCAACTTTGGAGAAGTTCTCGACAAAGCGACGACAATAGCTCGCTAAGCCCAGAAAACTCCGAACTTGCTTGACCGATTCAGGTGGAGTCCAATCAAGGACGGCTTGAACTCGCTCAGGGTTAACAGCAATACCTTTACCAGATATTACATGACCCAGATAGGTCACTTCTGACAACCAGAATTCACATTTTGAGAATTTGGCATAAAGACGATGCTCTCGAAGTTTCTTCAACACTAGCCTTAAATGTTCGTCATGTTCTTCCTCGTTCTTGGAGTAGATGAGTATGTCATCGAGATAAACCACGACGAATTTATCCAAATACTCCATGAAGATTGAGTTCATTAACCGAGAAAAGGTGGCTGGAGCGTTGGTTAATCCGAAGGACATGACGGTGTACTCGTATTGGCCATAACGAGTAACAAAGGCCGTTTTAGGAATGTCCCCGTTTCTGATTTTGATTTGATGGTAGCCCAACCTCAAATCCATCTTGGAGAAGACTGAAGATCCAGCGAGCTGATCATACAGGTCGTTGATCCTGGGAAGTGGATATTTGTTTTTGATTGTGACCAAATTGACAGGTCGGTAATCTACAACCATCCGGTCCGTACCATCCTTCTTCTTGACGAATAGAACGGGGCAAGCCCACGGAGATGAACTAGGTCGGATGAAACCCTTTTTCAAGGATTCATCGAGTTGTTTCTTAAGCTCGGCTAGCTCTAGGGGTGCCATCTTATAAGGTCTTCTAGCAATCGGAACGGTTCCTGGAATGAGGTCTATTACGAACTCAACATCCCTGTCAGGTGGAACACCTGGCAATTCCTCTGGAAAGACATCCGGGAAGTCACGGACTACCGGAACGTCCTCAAGGTCTGGCAAAGGGCTGGCGTTAAGAGAATATAATTGTCGCTTGGCTATTCGAGTCAAAACATTGACTATCTTCCCCGAAGGATGGGTGAGTTGAACAGTCCTAGAGAAGCAATCAATTTTGGCTTGATGAGCTGACATCCAGTCCATACCCAAAATGATATTAATATCTGAAGATTTAAGGGCTATCAAAGATGCGAGGAAAACAAGTCTATCGACTTGGATTTCATTTCCATGGCTTACTCTAGAAGTTTGCCATTTGGATCCCGGAGTTTGAATTACCATGGAGGATGGCAAGTCACAGAATGCAACGTTATGCAAACGAGCATAATTTTCAGATATAAACGAATGAGAGGCTCCTGTATCGAAAAGAACAGATGCCGGGTGGCAATTAACAAGAAGCGTACCGAGAACGACGTTGGGATCTTCTTGAGCTTCTTCGGCAGAGATACAATTGACCTGGCCACGTGAAACGGTGACCGGTTTAGCGTGGAACACTTTCCCTGTCGGCTTGCCACGGCCAACAGCTTTAGCAGATTGATTGGGGTTGGTCTGGGGACACTCCCGCATATAGTGACCAGATTCCCCACACTTGAAACAAGTCACGGAACTGGTACGTGGAGGAGCATTATTGGTTGGACCCCCATAGGGCTTGGCTGGAGCAGACTGTTGAGCGGGGCGAGGCGCCTGGAAAGATGGCCTCGGTGTGAACCTGGGTGGCAGGGCGGTGTTGGGTACCCACACGCGGCGCTTCTGAGGACCAGCACCGGATGAGGAACCCGTGTCACGTCCATGCTTGCGTGTTGCGTCATAGTCAGTCTGACCAGTTTCAGCACTGATGGCTTTGTTGACAAGTTTCGAAAAAGATGCGCACTCATGCAGACGGAGGTCGCGGCGAAGCTCAGGACTAAGGCCCTTACGGAACCTTGCTTGCTTCTTGGCGTCAGTAGACACTTCCTCAGTTGCATATCGGGCGAGATTACCGAACTCTCTGCTATAGACATCCACAGAAAGTCGGCCTTGGGTGAAACTGCAAAATTCTTCACGCTTACGGTCCATGAGACCCTTCGGAATGTGATGTTCACGGAAAGCCTCACTGAACTCAGCCCAAGTTGTGACATGGCCTGCTGGGCGCATAGCTCCATAATTCTCCCACCATAGACTGGCGGGGCCTTCAAGATGATATGCGGCAAAGGTGACCTTGTCAGCCTCCGCTACCAGCGCGGAACGCAGCTTGTGAGAGATACTGCGAAGCCAGTCATCGGCGTCGAGAGGCTCGACGGAGTGGTGGAACGTGGGTGGATGCAATTTGATAAAATCACTGAGTGACACCACGTTAGCCCTCTGATGGTGTGCTGTATTCTGTTCAATACGCTCCAACAAACGGTTTGTCTCCCGCTTGTTTCTCTCAGCTTCCATCATCACCTCGGCTAGTGAAGGAGGATGAGGCAGATTTTCATTCCTGGCTTCACTGCCTTCGGCCTGCTCTTGGGAAGCAGGGTTGGCGCGCGTGTTGACCATCCTAGGTAAACAAGACAATGATTTAGTCAGAATGATGAAATTCCGACATGGGATACATAATGTAAGAAATAACTCGGAATGCAAGATGATCATCCGTATGACATGGTAGATACAGAAACTGCTTCTTTATTCCATCGTCATACACACCATACAAGGTTTAGTACAAGACCAAACAAAGTACTATTACGGTGAGAAAAGGATTACATCTCATCGGAGGCATTCCAAGCTCCTATACATTATTTTTCTACACCTCCGGAAAGAGTACAACCAGGTCATAACCCACGAGTCACGCGGGATGATAGACGACACAGCTAGTGCGAACTAGTGGTACTGCCACTAACTCAGACCGATCCGTAGTAGTCCTCGTAGAAGTCACCTCCATAGCCTGGAAGCTCAACATGTTCATCCGGAAACAGACGATCTCGCGGAGCTTGTGGACCATAGGGGCTAGGATGAGGCCTTGGACCAGCAAACGGTGGCCTGCGGGGACCGCGAGGTGGGGTGATGCCTCCTACATCACGCCAAACCATCACGTCCGGCAGAGCAGATCTCACTGGATAGAGATCGCGCATATCTGAATATCCAGCTTGCACCGCCGGTGCGAACCGAGTCAAAGTGGCCCAGTGGTCAGCACTTGTATTGAAGATCTCTAACCTTAAGGCCCGATTTTCACGGTCCTTATCCTCGAGCATCTCAGCAGTGGTGCGAGTCCGTGAATCCTCCTGAGTGGAGTCAGCATAGATAGCCTGGAGATACCCTTGTGCTCCCGGAAGTGATCCTGGCATATACCGGAAGTCAGAGTCCCGAAATAGACCAGATCTGACTCGCATAATGGTCATCATAGAGTAGGCGGCATCCTGCACAGCCATCTCGATAGTAACCCCGAGTCCATAGGAGCAATGAAGAGGCTCAGTGGATCCAGGATAAGATGGAAATATCCTGACAGTGCAGAGATACTGGCTTTGATTAAAATCTCGGAATTGCTCTTCGACCGTGTACTCGGGATACCAGCGGTATCCGGCCTCAGTCATTACCCTGACCAACTTAGCAGTATGGCCGGGTACATCTAGGCATCGAGTCAGGCGAACCACTTGATTGAGGTTGCGAGTGGCCATCTGAAAGCACAATTATAATGCAAAGGCATTAGAATTTCTAGCAAAATTTCGGCAGCATAACAGCTGTAAATGCTCAAAAAGGATTTTGAGACATCTGACAAAGGATTTCGTACACACTCAACATCATCATATCAAGTTCTGAAACCATTCCAACAACATAATGGGGTAGTAGAACTGAACTAGGCTGATAACCATCAAACTTATAAGGTACTACTGATTAGTAACACGTGAACCTGATAGAGAGAACAGATCCTAATTCCTTAACCCCCGGTGGAAGAATGGACTGACTCAGATCAGAAAGTCATAAGGTATAAGGAGTAAAAAGAGCCTTACGTTCCAACCCACAAACAATTCCCCTACATATAACTAAAGAATTTCTAGACTCAACATCGACCAGTTTGGCTTGGAGAACCTACAGGCAGTCCGGCTCTGATACCAACGCTGTCAGGACCCCGACTTGATGTCACATCGATCTAGCTGGTAACACCTCATATCACTTTGCGGCCTCACGCACGGTATTCCCACGGGTGTCGTCTTACCTTTTTCCCGGGACCGTTTGCGCCTTTTGGCCCACGTATATGATAGTGTCGCTAGCATCCATATGATAAAGAGCCCGGGCTGACATGACTAGTCGTAAACCCAAAGTGGCACAGACTTACAGGGACAGGCATCCATGACCCAGCTTCGAACGTGTCGGTCAACAGCAAGTGGGTCCGGGCTGTAGCACTGGGCTAGCAGGACTCCGGTAAACCGGGCTGTAGCGGGCTAACAGGACTCCGGTACTCAAAGCGTGACATTTCCCCGAAGGGACAGACACAGGAACGAAGAAGGACACATGCCGGCCAGCCTAAGTGTTCCAGAGCAGTAGCAAGCTACCATGGCTCAGCGGTAACACTAGGAGACATTTCCCGGTAAGAGAGGCTACTAAAGATAAACAACTAGATAGTCAGATCCCACACATACCAAGCATTTCAATCATACACACAATATGCTCGATATGTGCAAATACAACGAAGCATCACAACATGACTCTATGACACAAGTATTTTATTTAAGGCTCAGGGAGCCATACATATCATACACAAAGGTACGGGTCTCACGACCCAACATACAAGTCATACAGTCATACAAGCCAACAGCGGAAGTACTTTGTCTGGGTACAGACAACTAGTAAAATAAAAGAGGCTTGGAAGCCTAACTATACTACGTGGTCCATCACAAGCTCAGGGTCACCACCTGGGTCTTTAGCCTACTCGTTGATGTCAACGTCTACATAGAACCCATCAGAAGGGGTTGCAGCGTCTTCTGTAAAAATGTAGATTATAGCAACATGAGTACAAGGGTACTCAGCAAGACTTACATCAGATCCTACATACATGCATAGTATCAAGAAGGGTTGGTGGAGTTATTGCAGCAAGCCAGCTTTGACTCTTGGCTAGACTATCCTACGATACTCCAACTTGAAATAGTTTTGCGCACACGAGTCCACTATTCACCACTTCAATACACTACCGAGGATCCACCTCCGTCTTCCTACGGAAGAGCCATCCTCGGCACTCACACTTATCTTGAGGCTTTTAGTAGTTTCCATTTGCTTGTCTATGAACTGTATAGGCAACCAAGTAGTCCTTTACCGCGGACGCGGCTATTCGAATAGATCATGTTAACCCTGCAGGGGTGTACTTCTTCATACATGTTTCCACCACTTAGCGTCTGCACACGACATGTGCTCGGCAGACTTCAAGCGAAAGCCGACGTGGGTGTAGACCACGACCTACCTAAACACTTAAGCCTCTAGTCCAGGTTTATCGCCTATTCAGGTTCCATCCGCAGGGAGTCCGGCCGAGGTTTCCCATACGGCCCCGAACGATGTGAACAGGGTTCCCGAGATACCTAACGGGTATTCGGTACACCCGGCCACGTACCTACCGCATCACAGCCCAACCCTACGGTCAGCGCTGTCCACGGCCTCCAGTAGGCTACAAACACCAGAAACTACTTGCAACTCCTGGACAGAGAGCTAGGGTGAATAAGAAGTCGAGCGGGGTCATATTTCAGGGCCCAATGCATGGTAGTAGCTGTATCTTAAATCACACATACAGATCTCAGTGCTTAAGGTCGGCTTCAATGAAACAACCCACCATATACTCCTACATGGCCTCTCATCGATACCTTTACCAAATCGTGTTCACCACACCACTCTCATTACCGACATAATCATTTCACTCTAGCCCATCACCCAGATGAACCAGACCTGACACGACTCTAAGCATAGCAGGCATAGCAAGGTAGGAACAACACATACATAGGGCTCAATCAACTCCTACACATGCTAGTGGGTTTCATCTAGTTACTGTGGCAATGACAGGTCATGCAGAGGAAATGGGTTCAACTACCGTAGCGCACAGCAGTTTGAATCGCGTTGTCTTAATGCAGTAAAAGAGAGCAGAAGCGAGAACATGGGATTGTATCGATATGATCAAATGGTTGGTTGCTTGCCTGATGGTTCGATGCACGGATACGGTTCTTCGTTAGGGTAATCACGGTACTCCTCGGGAACAGATCCTGTCGCAAAGGACATCGATACACAAGCATCACCAAACAATGTGCAACAATATGATGCATGCATGAAACATGGCAATATGAGTGTATTGGGCTAATGCAACTAAAGCCAGAAGGGTTTGAACAAATTTGAATCAAAGATTCAAATTTCAAATTCAAATATGGCCTTCTAAAGTGCTTTTCCTTGTTCTGCTTGAATCATCAATTTAACTTGTTTGATCATGCATGAAAATAGTACAGATGGATAGATTGGATTTTTCTGATCATTTTTCATATATAATTTGTCCAATTTGGAGTTACAGAATAAAAGTTATGAATTTTTGAAGTTTAATTAATATTCTGGAATTTCCTGATTTAAATTAAATCCAGAAATTCAATTACTGCGTCAGCCTGACGTCACAGTGGCATCAGCAGGTCAACAGGGCTGGCTCGGGTCAAACCTGACGTGTGGGGTCCACACGTCAGTGACACAGGGGCTAATCCCGCGTTGACCCGGGCTGGTTAGCTTTGACTAAGCCCTGGGGCCCACTTGTCAGCGTCAGTAGGTGGGGGGGTTAGTGACTAATTAACTAGGCCACGTCAGCCCGCCGGAGTTCTGGCCGGCGGCGACCATTAGCGCGGCGGCGAGAGTGGTTTTGGTCGTTTCGGCCACCAAATGGACCGCGGAGGCCACCGGAGTGGAGCTGAGGACAACCCACATCTCTTGGCGGAGCCCGTTGGGGTCGGGGTGGCCGGAGTCGACGGCGGCGAGCTCGGCTGCGGCGGCCGGAGTTCGGGTGCGGTCGGGATCAGTGTTGCAGGGGGTTTGGGGAGGCGTTGGTGCGTTCTACGTGCTCCTGGTGATGTGTGGAGCACGATGATGTGCTCGGTTGGGCGCTACGGCGACCGTGGCCACGACGGCGACATCGCCGGCGGCGTGGAGCTCTCGGTCGAGGTGGAGCTAGGGCCTAGGGGTCGGGAGAGACCAGGGAAGAAGGGGGAAACGCTCCGGGGGCTCACCGCAGTTGCAGTGGGCGTCGAAGCAGGCTCGGGGACGCGCCGGAGACGACGAATTTGACGGCGACGGTGGTCGGAGTCTGAAGAGGGGAACGGCGACGTGGCGGCGATGCAGGGCTTCCGGGGACCCGTGGAGCGGTGGGGAGGAAGAGGGAGTCGAGGCGGAGCTCCTGAGCTGGTCGGGGGAGCGAGGGGTGGTCGGAGACGACGGTTATGGCGAACGGCGGCGACGGTGGTGTTCGGTCGGCGGGAGAGAGAGCGAGGGAGAGCCGGGGGAGAGTGAATGGGGTGTCGGCGAGGTCGGGGCGACGACCAGAAGACGATCCACGCGGCGCAACGGCGACCAGGGCGATGCAGAGAGGCTGGGTGGTGCGTGGCGAGCTCGGGCGCGCCATGCTCACCTCCCTGCCTGCTCTGGCAAGGGGAAGCAGCTGGCTGGCACGGGCCAGCACAGTGCTGGGCCGGCTGGGCTGGGCAGGTAGGTCCAGGTAAGTCTACTCCTTTTATTTATTTTCCTGTTTTCTGTTTTTATTTAATATACCTGCAACTTTGTTGAATTAAATAAAATACCTAGGCAATTCCAAAAATCACCAAACTACTCCTGGTCCATAGTTGGATTATTTCCAACATGAAACATTTTAGTTTGGAGATATTTGAGCATTTAAATATTTTATATTATTTTAAATGCCCAAATTCAAATATTTATGATTTAATTCAAAAACCCTAGGATGGCCTAGGAAAATGTGCACCACTTTTGGCAGAGGTTCTGATCCAAGGCAAAAATGATGGGCATTTTAGAAGGGCATTTCAGGTTCATTGAAAAAATTATTTTAGTAACCCTAGTTGGTTTCAGAGGGGACTGGGGGTTCTGTCATCCCCATTTCAAGTTTCTGATGAAAGAGTAAACATGATGCAACACTCAAATGCATGACTAGCTAGGGTGTGACATGACTGCTGAGTAATGATTAGGTCCGAAGAGGTCCATGTGAAGCAATTCAAATGGACGAGTAGTGGTCATGATAGTCTTCGCTGGATGCTTGGCCTTGGTCATTTTTCCAACTTCACAGGCTCCGCATAAGTGATCCTTGAGGAATTTGACATTCTCAATGCCAATGACATGCTTCTTCTTCGCAAGCGTGTGCAAATTCCTCATGCCTGCGTGACCAAGTCGTCGATGCCATAGCCAGCCTTCTGAAGCTTTTGCAAGTAGACACATGGCTGGTTGTGGTCCTGTAGAGAAATCAACAATATACAAATCTCCTCTCCTAAAGCCTTCGAAGACTTTGGAATTGTCAGCTTCCATAATCACAACACAGCGATACTTGCCAAAGACAACAACCATATCAAGATCACAAAGCATTGAGACTGACATGAGGTTGTATCCTAAGGACTCAACAAGCATGACTTTGTCCATGTGTTTATCCGTAGAGATCGCAACCTTACCAAGACCCAATACCTGACTTTTGCCTTTGTCAGCAAAGATGATGTGCTTCAGATGTGACGGTGATAAGGGAGCATCCATCAAAAGATTCTTGTCACCAGTCATGTGATTTGTACATCCACTATCGAGGACCCATTCAGTGGTTTTGGGTTGATCATCCTGCAGATGAATTAGTGTAACTTAAAATCTCATATGCTTCATCAATGAAGAATATGATATCAAGTTCATCAGATGAATTTCATCAAGCAGTAAACAGATATAGCAGTAGGAGGACGTGTGAAAGTTTATTTCATCATGATTCGCCTGCGTCCTTTCAGGCAATTTTGTCAGGTCCCCAGCAAATTCTTCAGACGTTAAGGCACGTCTAGAGACCTGACCCTGCAGAAGAGATTAGTTCTTTTTCTTCACCACCCACATCTGAAGGGGTGGCAAAGAGTTCATCACTCTGCGAGCACCATACGAGAATGGTGGAATAGAAGCCAAACCATTTCGTTTCACATAAGAGGGGTTAGGGTAGGCATATGAATAAGCAGAGAAATTTTTCGAGGACTTATGAACATAATGGTTTGAAGAATAATGCACATATTCATAGCCCTTAGCTCTACCCTGCGAAACAGAGTTGTTAGCACGATGATAATCATATGAGGACTTTGATCCATTTGAGGAATTTGATCCATATGAAGAATTTGATCTGGGGTTCCTGTTCTTCACTGGTGGTGTCATGAGGACATTCACCTGAAGACTTTCAAGGCACTTCTTGGGAACCCAGATTTTCTTGATGGGAGAACCGTTCCTGCAGTTAGTGCCAACATATCTAGCAAATACTTCACCATTCTGATTTTTGAACAGTTTATAGTTGGAGTCAAATGACTCATCAGAAGGATGAGGAGATTCACATGCAAAGCCAGATAAGTTAGATGGATCAGCTGGAGGTCCCTTTGCAGCAACCCATGAAGTTTTGGGGTACTGCTCAGGCTTCCAATATGTTCCATCAGCATTGAGTTTCCTCTCAAAGGCAATACCCTCTTTCCTAGGGTTTCTGTTGAGGATCTGCTTTTTAAGCACATCACAAAGAGTCTGATGCCCTTTGAGGCTTTTGTACATGCCTGTCATGTACAATTCCTTCAGCCCTGCATCGTCAGTGATACTAGCAATGTCCTCAGATGAGGAATTAGTGATAGCAGAGGTAGGTGGAGAATTTGTAACAGTTGAAGCATTTGAACATTCAGGTGAAGAATTAGCAGATTCACGTTCAATGCACTTTAAGCATGGAGGAACAAATTCTTCCTGAGAAGCGCTGATTTGTTGAGCTAGTAATGAATCGCGCTCCTTCTGAAGATCTTCATAACTCACTCTTAGCTTCTCAAGATCTTGATTTCTTTGAAGAAATTCATAAGAAAGTTTCTCATGATCAGATAAGAGAGTGTTATGATGACTTTGAAGGTTATCAAACCTAGACTAAAGTCTCTGAAGATTTTCAGTCAGGGCTTTAGTGCGATCCATTTCTTCACCCAACATATCATCACTTTTGTCTAGCATGTTTTGAACTTTTTCAAAAGCCCTTTGTTGTTTTACAGCAATCTTAGCAAGTTTAGAGTAGCTGGGCTTGAGATTCTCATCAGATTCATTTTCACTAGATTCAGAGGAGGTGAATTTGAGTACCTTTGCACCTTTTGCCATGAAGCAATAGGTGGGAGCGTAGTCATCATTATCTTCATCAGGCTTGTCGGTGGGGTCAGTTTCTTCAGTGTTAAAGATGGACTTGCTAACGAAAGCAGTAGCGAAGGCCAGACTCGCCACACCAGATTCGGATTCTTCAGACGCCTCCTCTTCCTCATGTTCCTCAGATTCAGCTTTAGAGTCCATTTCCTTGCCAATGAATGCCCGAGCCTTCTTGGAGCTGCTCTTCATGTGAGATGAAGACTTCGAGGATTTTGATGACGAAGATTTTGACGATTTCTTCTTCTTCTTCGCATCATCAGAACTGTAATCCTTGTATTTCTTCTTCTTCAATTCCTTTTCCCACTGAGGACAATCTTGAATATAATGACCAGGTTTCTTGCATTTGTGACACAGCCTTCTCTTATAGTCACTTGACGAGGAATCACTGCTTCTTGAGGATTTTCCAAAGCGACCACGTCTTGAGAACTTCTGGAATTTCTTCACGAGAAGTGCTAGCTCCTGGCTCAATTCTTCAGGATCACCAAGGATACTACCAGAATCCTCACATTCAGATTCAGACACAACCTTGGCCTTCAGGGCACGTGGTTTGCCATAGCTCGAACCATAGAGATCTCTCTTTTCAGCAAGCTGGAACTCGTGAGTATTTAGCCTTTCGAGGATATCGGCAGGATCAAGAGACTTGTAGTCAGCCCGTTCTTGTATCATCAGACCCAGAGTATCAAATGAGGAATCAAGCGATCTCAATAGTTTCTTCACCACCTCATGGTCAGTGATGTCAGTGGCACCGAGGGCTTGAAGCTCATTTGAAATGTCAGTGAGGCGATCAAAGGTTTGTTGGACATTTTCATTGTCGAGTCTTTTGAAGCAGTTGAAGAGATTCCGAAGAACATCAACTCGAGAGTCACGCTGAGTTGAGACTCCTTCATTCACTTTGGACAGCCTATCCCAGATAAGCTTAGCAGTTTCCAAAGCACTCACTCTTCCATACGGTCCTTTACTCAGATGGCCACATATGATATTCTTCGCTTGAGAATCGAGTTGCTTGAATCTCTTCACGTCGGTAGCGTTCAGTGAGGGTGAGACAGAGGGAACACCATTTTCCACAACATACCAGAGATCGTTGTCAATTGCCTCGAGATGCATTCGCATCTTGTTTTTCCAGTAGGGGTAGTCCGTCCCATCAAAGGTAGGACACCCAGCCGAGACCTTGATCATACCTGCGGTCGACATAACTAAAACTCCAGGCGGGTAAACCAAAATCACACAGAACAAGGGAGTACCTTGCTCTGATACCAATTGAAAGTGCGTTATGTCGACTAGAGGGGGGGTGAATAGGCGATTTTTATGAATTCTTCACTGAGGAATTTGCCGGTGAGGAAATTCCTTAGCGAAGAACTATTAGCAGCGGAATAAGTACTCAGAAGTAAGCATAACAGAATACAAGCATGGTCATCATGATGAAATGAAGACTAGCACAGAGTACAGAAAGCGTAATCATAGGATAACACAAGATGAAGACAAACAGACTGAAGAAATTGAACTGAGGAAATTGAGAAAGTCTTCAGTCAAAGTCTTCAAACATAGATATGAACAAACACTCAACACAGTAATGAGGAAATGAAAGGGTTGAGGAAATAGAACCAGTTAGGTTGGTGAAGACAATGATTTGGTAGACCAGTTCCAACTGCTGTCTCAGTTGTACGTCTGCTTGGAGCGGCTGAGTATTTAAACTCGAGGACACATAGTCCCGGACACCCAGTCGCTGAGCACGCAGCTCAGGACACCCAGTCCTCACCGTATTCTCCTTGAACTAAGATCATACAGATCTTGTCCAATCACTCGTGGTAAGTCTTCAGGCGACTTCCAAACCTTCACAGACTTGGTCACTCGGCGATCCACAATTCCTCTTGGATGCTCTAGACCTTGACGCCTAACCGTCTGGAAGAAGCACAGTCTTCAATGGTAACAAGCGTCGGATCCACGCAGGATCAATTTCTTCAGTGATGCTCAATCACTTTGGGTTTGTAGGGGTTTGGTTTTGGGTTTTCCTCACTCGATGATTTTCGCTCAAAGTCCTCGGAGGATGGGTTGCTCTCAAATGACAAGTGTCAAGTTCTCTCGGAGCAGCCAACCAGCTAGTGGTTGTAGGGGGCGGCTATTTATAGCCTAGGGAGCAGTCCGACATGATAAGACATAAATGCCCTTCGCTGATATGACCGTTAGGTGGATAAGATATTTTGGGACAGCTGGCGCGCAGCACAGCAATGGTCGGAAATTTGACTCTCAAATTCCTCAGGGCTATCATGTTCCTCACTGTGTAGGTAATTCGCACTGACGAATTCCTAACTCCCCAGTCAGAACAAATTCATCAGCGACCAGAAGAACTTCGTCTCTGTCACTGAAGAAAGTGACTGAACTGTATGAGATTTCCAAAGGCTTCACTCGAAGGGATTGGTAGGTGTAGGATTTTGAGTTGAGCATCACATGGAAATTTTTCCTTAGTATTTCCTCGACCCCCTTTAACAGTACGGTGTTTCCTATGACTTAAGAAAGAGAAAATGAAACTACGAAAACAAAAGTCTTCACGCTTCATGTTCCACAAATGAATACCAAGTCTTCAAGGTCACACCAATTTCTTCACTTTCAAAGTCTTCAGAAAGTCTTCAGAATATCAAAGTCTTCAGTTGAAGAACTTCATTTTTAGGGGTCAACTTTCTCTGTAAATATCAAACTCCTCATAGACTTATAGACTTGTGTACACTCACAAACGCATTAGTCCCTTAACCTATAAGTCTTCAATACACCAAAATCACTAAGGGGCACTAGATGCACTTACAATCTCCCCCTTTTTAGTGATTGATGACAACATAGGTTAAGTTTTCAACGGGGATAAACATATGAAGTGTATACACTGATATTGAGGAATTTGATTACAAGATATAGAAGAACTCCCCCTGAAGATGTGCATAGTAAGGAATTTGCTTTTGAGGCAATGCACATTTGAAGAGTTGAATCATGGAGATCTCCCCCTATATCTTGTAATTCATACACGCATTTGATATATAAAATGAAGAATTTGAAATGCATGATGAAATATGGTGCCTGATGAGATTCAGCATGCGTGCAATGTCATTAACGAGGAATAAGCATGCAAAGCATAATGCAACAAAAGTATCAGCGCACCATCGGGTTTAAGATTACAACTCGATCCAAATAAAATTTCAGAAGAACGAGAGTTGTAACTTAAAAAAATGCCCTTAATATAGACCCGCTTGAAGACTAACTCAGATTTCTCGCCCTTTGTCATCCAATGACCAAAAGGATTGAAACTGAGGACTAACGCACCTGAAGAATTTCAAGTCGATGGAGGAGCGCTAGCGTTGTCGGGGTTGTTTGTTGTAGCAGGGCCTGCCGCAGTGTCGTCCAATTCTTCATACTCATCAGTGTCACGCGATGAAGAATAAGAGCTGGCCACCAGTGGAGGAATTTTGACCCTCTTGAATTTCTTCGGAGGAGGTGCAGACCAGTCAAATTCTTCCTTGAGACCTATAGTCTTCAGTTCTTCAGTACTATAGACATGAGTGAGGACAGCCCAGGTGCGGTTGAAGGTTTCATGAAGGTAGTATTGGTTCTTCTTCACTGGATTGTGTGTTGAGGTCATATTGTGAAGAAGTGCACCAAACTGACGCTTTACCCATTTGTGATTGCGATCAACCTTCTGATGAAGACTGAGTAACTCACGGTCAGTCATCACCCTGGGTGTTGTGGCTTGAGGATTTTGCTTGGCTGAGGTATTTGCGGCAGAGTCATGTGTGGCAGAATCGTCATTGGTAGAGTAAGATGCAGCCTTGCGAAATTGACCATCCAATGGACGAATGCCTTCATCGATCACAGCAGCGGCCTTGCCTTTATCATCAGCTGATGAAACTGCCGTTTGAGGACTTCAATGGGAGGCAAGTAGCTACCGTGGTTCAGAGTGTCAGCTTTGTAATTCAGTGAAGATCTTGCCCTGATGAATCTCATAATCCAAGGAGCATAGGGCTTCAGCTCGAATGGTGACATAGCAATATTGGCCAGAGTCCTCATGAAGAAATCATGGAAGTTGACGGGAACGCCATGAATGATGTTGAAAAGCATATTCTTCATGATGCCGACGACTTCTTCATCATTTGAGTCGTGGCCTTTGATAGGACTCATTGTCTTCGTCAGAATTCGATAGACAGTCCGAGGCACATACAATAGTTCCTTGACAAGGAATTTGGTTCTTGGGGCCTGCCTTGGCTTCAAAGGCTTCATCAGCACTTGCATATAGTGATTTGAAAGTTCTGGTTCGTTGTAGATACAACGAGCACCATCAAGTGGAGGACTGAGTGGTAGAGCACGAAGGAATTCAGTTGCTAGTGCCTTTTAGTGAGTATTTTCAGACATCCAGTCTAATACCCATGAGTTCACGTCTTCAGCGTCTCCGGTGATGTGTAGAGTTGCATAGAATTGAAGAATGAGTTCTTCATTCCAGTCACAGATATCAATGCAGAAATTCAGAAGTCCTGCGTCGTGAAGAACACTGAGGACTGGCTCAAAGCCGGGCAGAGACTCCAAGTCCACATGAGGAATATGTGCATGATCGAAGACTTTGTCTTTGTTGAAGAGCACTGAGGAATAGAAATTGGCTTGGCTGGCAGTCCAGAAACGCCTCTTCCTTATGCGAGCAGAATCATATGGATTATAATCAGTGAAGAATATGTGCTCGGCAAAGAAATCTTCAGCCTTGAACTTCTGTTTGATTGAGAACGGATTCTTTGGCTTTGGCAGAGGGGTGTCAGTGAGTTGCATCACCACCTCAGGAATCGCGAGCTCAGGTTCTTCAGGCTGAGGAATTTCTTGTTCCTCAATAGGTGCAGTGTGAGGATCAGCAGCAGCAGGTTCATCAGCACTAGTGGCTGGAATTTCTTCATGGACAGATGAAGTGGGATGAGTTTCTTCAGAGCCCATTTGAACAATTGGAGCAGGGGACTGAGGTATCTGTTGGATTGGGGTGACGAGTTGAGAATTTGGATGCTGACTGTCCCAAAAGTCATCGTTCATCACTGGCGTTGTGCTTTCAATATCCACCTCTTCTTCAAGTTCCTCAACACGGGCCTCTTCAGCTGTGAACTGAGGCATAGATGAGGAAATGATTGGGTTTGAAGGGATTGCTTCCACTTCAATTTCTTCATCAATCTGCTCTGACGAAGCAGCAGAATGATTTTCTTCATCAGATCCGCTTGGGATCTCATAGTCTTCTCCAAAAGGAACAAGGTCCTTTGATGGCATGGAGGAAATCGAAACAACATCAATTGGATTGCCCTTCAAGAACTCAAATCCATCGTGCGCTGGCCCCACGGTGGGCGCCAACTGTCGTGGAATTGTCACGTCAGATGTCCTCGTGAAAGGACTTAGTTGTGGAGCCATCGCAACTAGGAAGCTTGAAGGGGTTAATCGGGACAAATGACACGAGAGGTTTATACTAGTTTGGCCCCTTACGGTGAAGGTAAGGCCTACGTCTAGTTGGGTTGGTATTGATGTTTCAATGACCGGGGAGCAAGATACGCTATGTCCGGCTCTCGATGAGTTGTTTCTTGCCCTAAGCCGCCAGCAGGTCGTCCCCTTATATACACGGGTTGACGCCCTGCGGCTTACAAAGTCCCGACCGGCTTATAAACAGTGTCCGGCTCGGTGACTAGTTAAATCTACCTTATGATACAAGTCAAGCCATTACGGCGGTTTACTACAATGGGCCTTAAGTCGCCTGTGGGCTTAAGCCCTTTATTGAACTGTCATCTTCACGCTTGGTCTTGGGCTTCTTTCTGGTGAATCTTCTTTGCGTAACATCTGTTTCATTGCAGCTACTAAATCTTATGACTCTTTCTGCACTGAAGGACATGTTGAATTTTTCTAGACTTGGTAATCTCTGTATCTCTCTCTTGCTTGGACTTGTCTATTTTACTAATGTATCTGCTCTTTCAGGTATGTCTGAAGCTTGATTGGAATATGCTCTTTCACAAATTTATCTGAACCCACATATTTGGGCACATTCAAGTTACGAAGTACAGAGAGAACTTTATTTGTTTTTGATACAGTATTTAGAGGCTGATGGGAAACTATTACCAATACTGTGTGGACTCCCTAAGATCATTGACATTGTACGCCTTCTAATCCTTTACTATATCTGTAGAGCAACCATATATAAAAGAAATTAGCAGGATCCGTCTTCTCCTATTGCGTCTTGCAGAAATGAGCCTAAAGTACATACTACTTCATTCAGAGATGCTTTTTGGTGTCTACACTCCAGAACGCTGTGTTTTTCTCTCCATCTGAACTTCTGTATTATTTTCTTATTATTATGTTCAACGCTGCTATATACGCAAGTCTGAAAATATTTTCCTTGCGTTATGGTATATTTTCTCTTGAGATTAATCTGTATTACGACAAACTTCTGTTGGCAGATGAAGGTTTCCTGACATGATAAGAGCTCTTGTGTCCTTTTGCGAGAAAATTCAAGACAATATACTTTACATGGTTATCTGTGTTCTTTCACATAATTCACAACTATCATCATTCTTGGAGCAAGTAAATGCTATTCGTGTTTGTTACATTTTTTGTCAATCTTCATAAAAGGTAATACATGCCTAGAACCGTTGGACACAAGTCATTTAGTACTTATGTTTAGTGCGCTTTACTAACTAATAGTCTCTGCAATGTAAAGCTACTCTGGGTCAAATTCCACATTCCACTTCTACAGAGAGCTTGAGATTTAGCCACCCGTTAAGTCAGTGATATGTCATTTTTGTGCACTCTGATCTTTTTAATCCAAGGTGCACCTGTAGATATTAATAAAGCAAAAGGTTTTACCCATGAAATATTTGTGCACATAAATATTTGTAAATAGCGTATTTTTAGTGCATTAATCGGATACGTGCGTCTGCACGTGCAATTTTACTAGTTGGTCAAAAAAAAAAAGACCATGGATTGGTCATAAATAAAAGAAGCCAGTCAAGCCAATTCGCCGTGATCGGTTGGTCAAAACAAAGACAGCAATATTTTCTGATCATAATTTAGAATTTGTATACTACAACAACATCCACACATTTACATGGACTGTAAATTACTCAGTCTCTGTTCAATTTTTTGTTTTTACTCAGGCTACTCTACTACGCGTGAACACGAATCAGAGCGTAAGCGTGAGACGGCTACAGGAGAACGCGTCGCCGTCGTGCCGGCTGTAGGGGACGGCGCGCTCGGCGAGCCTTCCCTTGCGCTTCTCCATGAACCGCTGCAGCGACGCCTTCCTTGCCATGGGCAGGTCGCCATCCGCTGCCTCGCAGTTCCCTCGCGCTGTGCCTGAGACAGCAGCGACACGGAGCAGCTCGGCGGCCCTGTCGGCCGGCACCTCGTCCAGCACCAGTACCTGCCCGCCGTAGAAGATGGTCATCTGTGCGTGCTCCAGCAGAGGACCCACCGCGTGCTCGTCGTGCGCGGGCACTTCCGCTCCGGGCATGAGGGGGAGAGCCACGGTGGCCGCCGGCCGCGCCTCCGCCGCTTTGATGCAGCGGCTGAGAACGCCGCACGCCGCGGCGAACCGTCGGCTCTTAGCGCTCCCTGTCGCCGCCATTCTTGCCGCTTGATCGATCGATGCCCCGTACGCTCTGCAGGCCTCGCGAACTCGCGGTGGGGAGAGGAAGCTCTGCTTTGATCCGGTGTTGTGTTGGTTGAAGGAAGGAAATTGATGTGTTTGCTTTATAGGAATCGCAGCGTGTCCTGTGGGTCGTTGCTGTCAAACGTGGGGGTGGGGTGTTTCTTCCTGGGACGTGGTGGTGTCTGGCACGAAGAACACGTGCTGGTCGAGGGACAGCACGATAGTTGCAACGTGGTGGATGGAACTCCACTCATGCCGCACGTTGAGTTGTTAACTCGGCAGCAGGCAGAGAGGTTGGAAATTGATGGAGTGGGTCTCCCTCCCGCTGCCAATTTCGTGTGGCGATCATCCGGAGAAAAATCTTATACGACCGGGTTGTACTACATATGAGGCACCTTTTCTGGGATTGAGGTAGATTAAGGCATAAAATCTTTTTCTGGCTGCTTCTTCATGATAGAATCAACATCGGGAATCTGTTGAAAAGAAAGAATATGCATCTGGATGACTACAATTGCCTTCAATGTAGGGAGAATTCTGAAGAAACTTTGAGGCACCTTTTCTGGGATTGTACCTTTGCACAAGAATGCTCGAAATGCATTGTTCCAAACAGAAAATTAGGAATATCGAGCCTTGATGACATTATGATTTTACACTCCTATCTCCCAAAAGAATTAGCTCTGGACATTATTATCCAAGGATGTTTGAGAATCTGGACTCTGAGAAATGGAAAGAGTTTCAGAAAGGAGGTGCCGAGTATTAACTGCTGGAAATATTGGGTCAGAGAAGATTTTAGTCTTCTACAACACAGGATCAAAGGAAAATTTTTGGACAGATTCAATGATTGTATTTCTACACATCTATGATGATTGTAGAGGATGTAGTTTTTGATCTTTAATGTTATCATGTTCCCAAGACTAGGAATTGGATAACCTCTTAGAGGGTCATTGTATTTTTCTTTTTCTTTGTACAAATTCTGTCTTTATTATTTAATGAAAATTACCGTAGAACAATTGTCCTACGGTTTCGGTTTAAAAAATCAAAACAGCGCAGAGAAGTTCAAAAAAAATCATAACAGGATAGAGAATACCATAATTAACTTCCGCAAAAAATACCATATAGGTAACAAAACTACAATCTGGTCCATGGACCACCTAGTGAGTGTGATGACTATAAACAATTGAGTGAGCCGAAAACGTGCCGCTGTCAACGTCCCTCTCGCACGGTAGCTGGGCAAACCTTATTATAGTAGACAGTTGGGAAGTCGTTATGCTAAAGTGCCGCAGGACCAGCGCAACGGGGCAGCAAACATCGTCGATAAAGAGAGTCGTAGATCAAAAGAATCAAAACTGTAAACACACGAATGAAGACTAGATCAAAACAAAGCACAGGCTGAATTCGACGAGATCCGACAGAGACACACCTTCACATGCACTCCGACGAGTAGACGCATCACCAGGACGAGATTAAACATGGGAGACATTATTCGTACTGAGTGACATAGCCGCCGCCACATAGCCCCAACTAAGACATGTAACCTAAGAAGAATAAGAGCGTGATACCTCCTGCCGGCAGGATGGGAGGGGGCGAGGTCCTCCGCACATCCATGGCCCGAAGGCCATCGGAGGCAAGGCGGACTGGCGATGGCATCCAGGGTGAAGGACGAAACCTAATATCCTAGAAGTATTTTCATATGGAGGAGGAAAGAACGCAACCACGTTTTGTGGTTGTCATTAGGATTTGTGTCTTTCTTTGACAATCCATCATTCAAGAAACCGCATCTGATGGTAAATTGTTGTTGCTGTTTGTTGATCAATATTTTGATAATTTCTTTTTTCCCCTTTGTTTAGGCATATCTTCGGTCTTGTATTAATTTGCATTTTGCGTACTGATTTTGTGTGTGTGTGTGTGTGTGTGTGTTGGTGTTGGTTGTGTACGGCCTAATCATGTAGAGTCCTAATGTGTACGTGTTTGTATCCCCTCGATGTTTCATTTTAAGTTAATAAATTCATTCTTTATCGAGAAACAAGAAAACATCAACATACTGTTTATATTCTACCGAGCAACTACAGACTCTAGAAGCACAATCTACAAGCTATGAAGATTTTTTTCTTTGAAAACACCTCCCATATGTTAATTAATTTAAAAGTTGTGATAATCGTTTCTTACAACATTAGCCATTCAAGGCGGAAAACTAGTACAAAGAATACCCTCTAACCTATTATCGAAGCTAAATTTCGGAATCCATTGTGCGACCTCATTGGCCCTTCGATTGATTTTCTTCAGCTTAGAATTCCGAAGAAGTATAGAGATGGATAAAGCTTTGCTCTTGAGATCAACAAGGTGTGACCTCTCAAGGTTTTTATTTGTAAGAAAAGAAACCATAAAAGAGCAACCAGTCTCCAAAATAATAGGTTTATGAAAAGTTATACCGATATAAAGACCGGCTAGGCACACCCGGAGCTCTGCTTCGTCTGCACTAGTACACACGAGCCACTATAATCCCATGAAGTCATGAGGATATGGCCTGCAAAATTCCTGGCGACTCCCACGCTTGTAGCGCCTGGCAACTCCCACGCTTGTAGCGCCAACGTCATCCACAAAACTGGAGTCAATATTGATCCACGTTATCCACAAAATTGGAGTCAATATTGATCCTAATATAATTCAAAGGCGGAGGCAGCACACCTCAATGATACTCACACGAGTAATGATGAATCTTAAATCATCCCCTATTCCCTTACCTTTCATGTTAGAAACCAACTCTACATTCGATTAACAAAACCAAAACGACGACCATTAATTTTCCAACAAATTAGCAGAGCCGGAGATAGATTTCTCTCCCTTACCAAACATCATATCGTTCCTTAAATGGCCAACTCTCCAGAAAATGAATATGACTTGCTCACGAACCCAAGAACTTAACTGATCCAACAAGATAAGCAAACAACCCGGCCCGGTAAACTTAAAAACATCTTCCCCCAGAATATTCCACACTTCCCTCAACGACATATGCAAAGCCCTCGCCTAGGACAAGTCACTGAGCATGAAAAGTACATTTATCTTCCACCCCACGGATAGAGCTCATCCCCGAGGTAGCCTGGTGGTGAATATATCTATTAATATGAACCGCGAGGCTATTAAATGCAACACTCCAAGCAAAATTCTGATCTTTTGAGGGACATTGGCCTTTCAAATGACATTCCAGAGCTTTCTTTCCCCCTTCACGCCATCGCTAAATTGCCCATAATCCTCCTTGTTCTCCTTGAGCTTCATAGACATATTATACACACTTTTATAGATAATATATCAGTCTTCTCATACTGCCACGCAATAAAATCACTATTCCCCGAGGATTGAATACGCATCTTTAGAATCTTATCAGCATCATGTGGATAAAGCAAATGTAAGATTAAATTCACATCTCATCTCCTCGTCCCGTTTATGAATAAATCAGATACCCACTTTAGCCTGGTTCTACCCGTTTTAGCTTAATATTTTAAGCCAGAATTCCCGGGGATCCAATCATCTCTTCAAATATTTAACTAGACCCATCCAACACTACAACACTTCAAAGAAATTTATCATTTAACACATGAGCATGGCCACGAATCAGATCCTGTATTGGTTGGAGGAATGATATTGATGGATTAGGAGGTGGTGAGATGGGTTTTGATTTATAGGATCGCACGGCCGGCCGCAGCGTGTCCTTTGGGCTGTTTCTTCCTGGTGGACTCTGCACGAATAACACGTGCTGATCAAGGGATAGCACGATAGTTGCAACGTGGTTGCTGGTACTCCACTCATGCCGCACGTTGAGTTGTTAACTCGGCACCAGGCCGAGAGGTTGGAAATTGATGGGGTGGGTCTCCCTCCAGCTGCCAATTTCGTGCGGCGATCATCCGGAGAAAAATCTTATAGGACCGGGTTGTAGTTGTACTCTCCATCAGCTTAGAGCCTTAGACCCGGTTCACGGCATGTGCCGATTTCAGTTTCAAAGCACCAGTCCTAATTACCATTCAACCTTAATTCCACTCTTTGATTGCAATTTTTTTGTTGGTAGCTTACCAAGAACCTTAATTCCACTCATCATGATTCCTACCGTGTTTCATTTTCTGAGAAAGTCATGATCTGTTTATAATCAAGCGTAACAGTACAAAGAATACCGTGGTTAACAAAAACTACAATCAGGTTTGTGGACCACCTAGTGAGTAGCGACGACTACAAACATTAAAGAGAGCTGGAATCGCATCGCCGTCATCGCCCCTTCCTCACCATAGCCTGACAAACCTTGCTATAGTAAATAGTGAGGAGGTCATCGTCGATTAGAAGTATTAAACCTGTCGACACACGAATGAAGACTAGATTCAAACGGTTCACAGACTGAATTCTGCGAGATCCGACGAAGACACACCTTCACATACACTCCGACCAGTAAACGCATCATCGGGACGGGACTAAACATGAAAGACATTATTCCTACTGAAGGACATAGCCGCCGCCACATAGCCCCAACTGAGACACTTAATCTAAAAAGAATAAGAGCGAGGTACCTCCTACCGGCAGGGTGGGAGGGGGGGGCATGGTCCTCCACACCTCCACGGCTCGAAGGCCGTCGGAGGTGGAGCGGACTAGCGATGGCGTCAATGGGCGAAGAAGGACCAAACCTGATCGCCTAGGAGTATTTTCGTATGGAGGAGAAAATAATGTAGCCACGTTTTGTGGTTTTCATTACGGTCATGTGTCTTTCTTTGATAACCCGTCGTTCCAAAAACCTCATCTCATGATGTACAAGGAAACATTGTTGTAGTTGTTTGTTGATCAATATTTTGATAGTTTCTTTTCTTTTTTTTACTTTGCTAATACATATCTTTGGTCTTGTACTAATTTGCTTTTTACCGATGTGATTCTTTATGTGTGTATGTGTGTATATATGTGTTGGTGTTGGTTGTGTACATTGTAATCATATAGAGTCATAATGTGTACTCATTGTCTTCATATCCGTTCAGTGTTTCATTTTAAGTTTATAAAATTCATTCTTTATCGAGAAACAAGAACACATCAATATTCCATTTATATTCTACCAAGTTATTTCAACAACTAGAGACTCTAGAAGCACAATCTACAAGCTACGAAGATTTTTCTTCCTTTAAAACACCTCCCATGCATATATTAATTAAATTAAGAGTTACTACAATCATTTCTTACAACATTAGTCATGCAAGGTGGAAAACTATTACAAAGAATACCCTCCAACCTATTATCGAAGCTAAATTTCACAATCTGGCGTGCGACCTCATTGGCCCTTCGATTGATTTTCTCCAACTTAAAATTCTGAAGAAGTTTAGAGATGGATAAAGCTTTCTTCGTCAGATTAACAAGCAGTGACATGTCAAGGTTTTCATTTGTAAGGAAAGTAACCACAAAAGAGCAGTCAGTCTTGAAAATAATAGGTTTATCAAGAGACGCCGGGAGCTCTGCTTTGTCACTAGTACACACGGCTCAACATAATCCCGTGAAGTGATGAGGACATGGCATGCAAAATTCCTGGCAACTCTCACGCTCGCAGCGCCAACGTTCTCCACAAAATTGGAGTCATCATTGATCTTAATATAATTCAAAGGCGGAGGCTGCACACCTCAATGATACTTAGAGGAGTATTGACGGATCTTAAATCATCCCCTACTCCCTTGCCTTTGACGTTAGAAATGAACTCTGCATTGGATTAACAAAACAAAGATTACGACCATTAATTTTCCACAAAATTAGCAGAGGCAGAGATAGATTTCTCCCCCTTACCAAAAAGCATGTCATTCCTTAAATTGAAGCTCTCCAGAAAATGAAATGACTTGCTCATGAATCGAAGAACTTAATTGACCCAACAAGATAAGCAACAAATCCAGCCCGAAAAACTTGAAAATATCTTTCCCTAGAATATTTCGCACTTCCCTCAGCGCCATATGCAATGCCCTCGCCTTAGGACAAGTCACTAGAGCATGAAAAATACATTTATCTTCCACCCCACAAATAGAGCACATACCCGAGGTAGCCTGATGGTGAATAACTCTATTAATCTGGACCGCGAGGCTATTAAATGCAACATGCCAAGCAAAAATTCTGATCTTATGAGGGACATTGGCCTTTCAAATGACATTCCAGAGCTTCCTTACCGCATCCACACCGTTGCTAGATTGCCCATAGCCCTCATGGTTCTCCTTGAGCTTCATAGATAGATTATACACATCTTTATAGACAATATACCGTTCTTCTCAAACTGCCATGCAATAACCC